>NC_054497.1:26033637-26333637 GCF_017639515.1 Carcharodon carcharias | reverse complement strand
GGCATTCTGCATTGGAGCTCAGTTCCTGTGCCTCCCAGTCATTCTGCAGTGGAGATCAGTGCTAGTTTCACCCAGAAATTCGATAATGGGGGTCAGAGGCAGCGTCAGTCAGGCATTCTACAGTGCAGTCGGAATAGGTGTAACCCAGCCATTCTCCAGTGAAACTTGGAGCCAGTGTCGCTTTGACATTCTACAGTGAAGAACAGAACCAGTGTTGTCCAGGTTTAATGAAGCTCGGAGTCTGTGACCCCCAGGCATTCTACAGTGGAGCTGATAGTCAGTGTGACGCAGGCATTCTTCAGTGGAACTTCAGAGCCTGTGTAACCCAAGCATTCCACAGTGGAGATTGGAGTCTGTATCTCCCAGGCATTCTAGAGTGGAGCATGGAGTCAGTGTCACCTGGAAGTTCTACAATGGAGCTGTGAGCCATTGTCACCCAGGCATTCTGGTGTGAAGATCGGAGCCAATGTCATCCAAGCATTCCACAGTGAGGCTCGGAGCCTGTGTCCCCCAGACATTCTACAGTGGTGCTCAGCACCAGTGTCTCCCAAGCATTCTACAGTGGAGCTCAGTGCCAGAGTCACCTGGAAGTTCTATAATGGAGCTGGGAGCCAGTGTCACCCAGGCATTCTCTAAAGAAACTTGGAGCCAGTGTCACCAAGCATTCTACAGTCAAGATTGGAGCCAGTCCCTCCAAGGCAACCTACAGTGAAGATCAGAGCCAGTGTCTCCAAGCCATTCTACAGTGGTGCTCTGAGCCAGTGTCACCCACCCATTCTCCAGTGAAGTTCAGAGCCAGTGTCACCCAGCCATTCTACACTGGAGCTGGGAGCCAGTGCCTCCCAGTCATTCTACAGTGTAGCTTAGTACCAGTGTCTCCCAGAAATTCGACAGTGGGGCTCAGAGCCAGTGTCAGCCAGGCATTCTAGAGTGCAGTCGGAGCAAGCGTAACCCAGGCATTCTACATTGCAGATCAGTGTCATTCTCCAGTGCAGCTCGGAGCCAGTGTCACACAGGCATTCTACAGTGAAGATTGGTGCCATTGTCTACCAGGTATTTACAGTGGAGCTTGAAGCCAGTGTCTCCCAGGCATTCTGCAGTGGAGCCCAGAGCCAGTGTCAACCAGGCATTCTACAGCAAAGATCGGAGCCAGTGCCTCCAAGCCATTATACAGTGGAACTCAGGCCAGTGTCGCACAGATGTTCTACTGTGGAGTTCGGAGTCAGTGTCACCCGCCATTCCGTTGGAAATGTCAGAGCCAGTGTCTCCCAGCCATTCTACAGTGGAGTTCAGAGCCAGTGTCACCCAGCCATTCTCCAGTGAAGCTCAGAGCCAGTGTCAACCAGGCATTCTACAGTGAAGATTGGTGCCAGTGTCATCCTGGTATTTACAATGAAGCTCGGAGCTTGTCCCTCCCAGGCATTCTACAGTGGAGCTCGGAGCCAGTGGCTCCCAGTCATTCTGCAATGTAGCTCAGTGTCAGTGTCACCCGGAAATTTGACAGTGGGGCTCAGAGCCAGCATCAGCCAGGCATTCTAGAGTGCAGTTGGAGCAAGTGTAACCCAGGCATTCTAGAGTGAAGGTCGGAGCCACTGTCACTAGGGCATTCTACAGTGAAGATTGTGCCAGTGTCATCCAGGTATTTACAGTGAAGCTCAGAGACTGTGTCCCCCAGGCATTCTACAGTGGAGCTCAAAGCCATGGTCACCTGGAAGTTCTACGGAGAAGCTCGGAACCAGTGACCCCCAGGCATTCTACAGTGGAGCTCAGGGCCAGGATCACTGAGGCATTCTGCAGTGGAGCCCAGAGCCAGAGACACCCGGAAATTGTACAGTGGAGTTCTGAGACAGTGTCAGCCAGGAATTCTATACTGCAGCTCAGACCAAGTGTAACCTAGGTATTCTACAGTGAATATCGGAGCCAGGATCACCCCAGTGTTTACTGTGAAGTTTGGAGCCAGTGTCACCCAGGCATTCTACAGTGGATCTCAGAGCCAGTGCAACCCAAGCATTCCACAATGGAGATCGGAGGCATTCTAGAGTGGATCATGGAGTCAGTATCCCCTGGAACTTCTACAATGGAGCTGGGAGCTAGTGTCACCCAGGCATTCTGGCGTGACGATCGGAGCCAGCGTCACCCAGCCATTCTCCAGTGAAGCTTGGAGCCAGCATCACCCAGGCATTCTACAGTGAAGATTGGTGCCAGTGTCATCCAGGTATTTACAGTGAAGCTCGGAGCCTGTCCCCCCCAGGCATTCTACAGTGGAGCTCGGAGCCAGTGCCTCCCAGTCATTCTGCAGTGGAATTCAGTGCCAGTGTCACCCGGAAATTCGACAATGTGGTTCAGAGCCAGCGTCAGCCAGGCATTCTAGAGTGAAGTCGGAGCAAGTGTAACCCAGGCATTCTACAGTGCAGATCAGTGCCAGAGACACCCAGCCATTCTCTAGTGAAGCTTCGAGCCAGTGTCACTCAGGCATTATACAGTGAATATCAGAGCCAGTGTCTCCCAAGCATTCTAGGTGAAGATTGGTGCCAGTGTGATCCAGGTATTTAGTGAAGCTCGGAGTCTGTGTCCCCAGGTATTCTACAGTGGAGCTCAAAGCCAGGGTCACATGGAAGTTCTACAGAGAAGCTCGGAACCAATGTCACCCAGGCATTCTACAGTGGAGCTCATAGCCAGTGTCACCCAGGAATTTTACAGTGTAGCTCGGAGCCAGTGTCATCCAAGCATTCCAGAATAGAACTTGGAGCCAGTGTCACCCAGGCATTCCACAGTGGAGCTCATAGCCAGTGTCACCCAGGAATTTTACAGTGTATCTCAGAGCCTGTGCAACCCAAACATTCCACAGTGGAGATTGGAGTCTGTATCTCCCAGGCATTCTAGAGTGGAGCATGGAGTCAGTGTCACCTGGAAGTTCTACAATGGAGCTGGGAGCCATTGTCACCCAGGCATTCTGGTGTGAAGATCGGAGCCAATGTCATCCAAGCATTCCACAGTGATGCTTGAAGCCATTGTCCCCCAGACATTCTACAGTGGCGGTCTGAGCCAGAATCTCCCAAGCATTCCACAGTGGAGCTCAGTGCCAGTGTCACCTGGAAGTTCTACAATGGATCTGGGAGCCAGTGTCACCCAGGCATTTTAAATTCAAGATTGGAGCCAGTCCATCCCAGGCAGTCTACAGTGAATGTCAGAGTCAGTGTCACCCAGCCATTCTCCAGTGAAGCTCAGAGCCAGTGTCAACCAGGAATTCTACAGTGAAGATTGGTGCCAGTGTCATCCTGGTATTTACAATGAAGCTCGGAGCTTGTCCCTCCCAGGCATTCTACAGTGGAGCTCGGAGCCAGTGGCTCCCAGTCATTCTGCAATGTAGCTCAGTGTCAGTGTCACCTGGAAATTTGACAGTGGGGCTCAGAGCCAGCATCAGCCAGGCATTCTAGAGTGCAGTTGGAGCAAGTGTAACCCAGGCATTCTAGAGTGAAGGTCGGAGCCACTGTCACTCAGGCATTCTACAGTGAAGATTATGCCAGTGTCATCCAGGTATTTACAGTGAAGCTCAGAGACTGTGTCCCCCAGGTATTCTACAGTGGAGCTCAAAGCCATGGTCACCTGGAAGTTCTACGGAGAAGCTCGGAACCAGTGACCCCCAGGCATTCTACAGTGGAGCTCAGGGCCAGGATCACCGAGGCATTCTGCAGTGGAGCCCAGAGCCAGAGACACCCGGAAATTGTACAGTGGAGTTCTGAGACAGTGTCAGCCAGGAATTCTATACTGCAGCTCAGACCAAGTGTAACCCAGGTATTCTACAGTGAATATCGGAGCCAGGATCACCCCAGTGTTTACTGTGAAGTTTGGAGCCAGTGTCACCCAGGCATTCTACAGTGGATCTCAGAGCCAGTGCAACCCAAGCATTCCACAATGGAGATCGGAGGCATTCTAGAGTGGATCATGGAGTCAGTATCCCCTGGAACTTCTACAATGGAGCTGGGAGCTAGTGTCACCCAGGCATTCTGGCGTGACGATCGGAGCCAGCGTCACCCAGCCATTCTCCAGTGAAGCTTGGAGCCAGCATCACCCAGGCATTCTACAGTGAAGATTGGTGCCAGTGTCATCCAGGTATTTACAGTGAAGCTCGGAGCCTGTCCCCTCAGGCATTCTACAGTGGAGCTCGGAGCCAGTGCCTCCCAGTCATTCTGCAGTGGAACTCAGTGCCAGTGTCACCCGGAAATTCGACAATGTGGTTCAGAGCCAGCGTCAGCCAGGCATTCTAGAGTGAAGTCGGAGCAAGTGTAACCCAGGCATTCTACAGAGCAGATCAGTGCCAGCGACACCCAGCCATTCTCCAGTAAAGCTTGGAGCCAGAGTCACTCAGACATTGTACAGTGAGGATCAGGGCCAGCGACACCCAGCCATTCGCCAGTGAAGCTTCGAGCCAGCGTCACTCAGGCATTCTACAGTGAAGATCAGTGCCAGATCAGTGTCACCCAGCCATTCTCCAGTGGAGCCCGGAGCCAGTGTCACTCAGGCATTATACAGTGAATATCAGAGCCAGTGTCTCCCAAGCATTCTAGGTGAAGATTGGTGCCAGTGTCATCCAGGTATTTAGTGAAGCTCGGAGTCTGTGTCCCCCAGGTATTCTACAGTGGAGCTCAAAGCCAAGGTCACCTGGAAGTTCTACAGAGAAGCTCAGAACCAGTGTCACCCAGGCATTCCACAGTGTAGCTCATAGCCAGTGTCACCCAGGAATTTTACAGTGTATCTCAGAGCCTGTGCAACCCAAGCATTCCACAGTGGAGATCGGAGCCTGTATCTCCCAGGCATTCTAGAGTGGAGCATGGAGTCAGTGTCACCTGCAAGTTCTACAATGCAGCTGGGAGCCATTGTCACCCAGGCATTCTGGTGTGAAGATCGGAGCCAATGTCATCCAAGCATTCCACAGTGGAGCTCAGTGCCAGTGTCACCTGGAATTTCTACAATGGAGCTGGGAGCCAGTGTCACCCAGCCATTCTAAAGTCAAGATTGGAGCCAGTCCATCCCAGGCAGTCTACAGTGAAGCTCAGAGCCAGTGTCAACCAGGAATTCTACAGTGAAGATTGGTGCCAGTGTCATCCTGGTATTTACAATGAAGCTCGGAGCTTGTCCCTCCCAGGCATTCTACAGTGGAGCTCGGAGCCAGTGGCTCCCAGTCATTCTGCAATGTAGCTCAGTGTCAGTGTCACCCGGAAATGCGAGAGTGGGGCTCAGAGCCAGCATCAGCCAGGCATTCTAGAGTGCAGTTGGAGCAAGTGTATCCCAGGCATTCTAGAATGAAGGTCGGAGCCACTGTCACTCAGGCATTCTACAGTGAAGATTGTGCCAGTGTCAGCCAGGTATTTACAGTGAAGCTCAGAGACTGTGTCCCCCAGGTATTCTACAGTGGAGCTCAAAGCCATGGTCACCTGGAAGTTCTACGGAGAAGCTCGGAACCAGTGACCCCCAGGCATTCTACAGTGGAGCTCAGGGCCAGTATCACCGAGGCATTCTGCATGGAGCCCAGAGCCAGTGACACCCGGAAATTGTACAGTGGAGTTCTGAGACAGTGTCAGCCAGGCATTCTATACTGCAGCTCAGACCAAGTGTAACCCAGGTATTCTACAGTAGTGCACAGAGGCAATGTCACCCAGACATTCTACAGTGAAGATCAGAGTCAGAATCACCCCAGTGTTTACTGTGAAGTTTGGAGCCAGTGTCACCCAGGCATTCTACAGTGAAGATCAGAGCCAGTGTCTCCCAGCCATTCTACAGTGGAGCTCAGGCCAGTGTCACACGGAGATTCTACAGTGGAGCTCGGAGCCAGTGTCACCCAGGCATTCTGCAGTGGAGTTGGTGCCAGTGTTACCCAGGCTTCTACAGACAACATTGGAGCCAGTACCTCCCAGGCATTCTACAGTGGAGTGCAATGCCAGTGTCAATCAGGCATTCTACAGTGAAGATTGGTGCCAGTGACATCCAGGTACTTACAGTGAAACTTGGAGCCTGTGTCCATCAGGCATTCTGCATTGGAGCTCAGTTCCTGTGCCTCCCAGTCATTCTGCAGTGGAGATCCGTGCCAGTGTCACCCGGAAATTCGACACTGGGGGTCAGAGGCAGCATCAGTCAGGCATTCTACAGTGCAGTCGGAACAAGTGTAACCCAGGCATTCGACAGTGCGGATCAGTGACAGCGACACCTAGCCATTCTCCAGTGAAACTTGGAGCAAGTGTCGCTTTGACATTCTACAGTGAAGAACAGAGCCGGTGTCATCCAGGTGTTTAGTGAAGATCCGAGTCTGTGTCCCCCAGGCATTCTACATTGGAGCTGATAGTCAGTGTCACCCAGGAATTCTACAGTGGAACTTCAGAGCCTGTGTAACCCAAACATTCCACAGTGGAGATTGGAGTCTGTATCTCCCAGGCATTCTAGAGTGGAGCATGGAGTCAGTGTCACCTGGAAGTTCTACAATGCAGCTGGGAGCCAGTGTCACCCAGGCATTCTGGTGTGAAGATCGGAGCCAATGTCATCCAAGCATTCCACAATGAGGCTCGGAGCCTGTGTCCCCCAGACATTCTACAGTGGTGCTCGGAGCCATTGTCCCCCAGACATTCTACAGTGGTGCTCAGCACCAGTGTCTCCCAAACATTCCACAGTGGAGCTCAGTGCCAGGGTCACCTGGAAGTTCTACAATGTAGCTGGGAGCCAGTATCACCCAGGCATTCTGCAAAGAAGCTTGGAGCCAGTGTCACTCAGGCATTATACAGTGAATATCAGAGCCAGTGTCTCCCAAGCATTCTAGGTGAAGATTGGTGCCAGTGTGATCCAGGTATTTAGTGAAGCTCGGAGTCTGTGTCCCCAGGTATTCTACAGTGGAGCTCAAAGCCAGGGTCACATGGAAGTTCTACAGAGAAGCTCGGAACCAATGTCACCCAGGCATTCTACAGTGGAGCTCATAGCCAGTGTCACCCAGGAATTTTACAGTGTAGCTCGGAGCCAGTGTCATCCAAGCATTCCAGAATAGAACTTGGAGCCAGTGTCACCCAGGCATTCCACAGTGGAGCTCATAGCCAGTGTCACCCAGGAATTTTACAGTGTATCTCAGAGCCTGTGCAACCCAAGCATTCCACAGTGGAGATCGGAGCCTGTATCTCCCAGGCATTCTAGAGTGGAGCATGGAGTCAGTGTCACCTGGAAGTTCTACAATGCAGCTGGGAGCCATTGTCACCCAGGCATTCTGGTGTGAAGATCGGAGACAATGTCATCCAAGCATTCCACAATGAGGCTCGGAGCCTGTGTTCCCCGGACAATCTACAGTGGTGCTCAGCACCAGTGTCTCCCAAACATTCCACAGTGGAGCTCAGTGCCAGGGTCACCTGGAAGTTCTATAATGGAGCTGGGAGCCAGTGTCACCCAGGCATTCTGCAAAGAAGCTTGGAGCCAGTGTTACCAAGCATTCTACAGTCAAGATTGGAGCCAGTCCCTCCAAGGCAATCTACAGTGAAGATCAGAGCCAGTGTCTCCCAGCCGTTCTACAGTGGTGCTCAGAGCCAGTGTCACCCACCCATTCTTCAGTGAAGATCAGAGCCAGTGTCACCCAGGCATTCTACAGTGGAGCTCGAAGCCAGAGTCACCTGGAAGTTATACAGATAAGCCCGGAACCAGTGTCACCCGGGCATTCTACAGCTAAATCGGAGCCAGTATCACCCAGGTATTTACAGTGAAGTTTGGAGCCTGTGTCCACCAGGCATTGTACAGTGAAGATCAGAGCCAGTTTCTCCCAGCCATTCTACAGTGGAGCTCAGGCCAGTGTCAAAAGGACATTCTACAGTGGAGTTTGGAGACAGTGTCACCCAGCCATTCTCCAGTGAAGCTCAGAGCTATGTTAACCAGGCATTCTACAGTGAAGATTCGTGCCAGTGTCATCCAGGTATTTACAGTGAAGCTCAGAGACTGAGTCCCCCTGGCATTCTACAGTGGAGCTTGAAGCCAGAGTCACCTGGAAGTTCTACAGAGAATCTCGGAACCAGTGTCACCCAGGCTTTCTACAGTGTAGCTCGGAGCCAGTGTCAGCCAAGCATTCCAGAATACAACTTGGTGCCAGTGTCACCCAGGCATTCCACAGTGAAGCTCATAGCCAGTGTCACCCAGGAATTCTACAGTGGATCTCAGAGCCTGTGCAACCCAAGCATTCCACAGTGGAGATCAGAGGCATTCTAGAGTGGAGCATGGAGTCAGTTTCCCCTGGAACTTCTACAATGGAGCTGGGAGCCAGTGTCACCCAGGCATACTGCAGTGAAGGCCAGAGCCAGTGTAACCCAGGCATTTTGTAAAGAAGTTTGGAGCCAGTGTCACCAAGTATTCTATTGTGAAGCTTGGGTTCATTGTCACCCAGCCATTCTCCAGTGATGCTTGGAGTCAGTGTCACCCAGGCATTCTTCTGTGAACATTGGTGTCAGTGTCATCCCGGTATTTACAGTGAAGTTTGGAGCCTGTGTCCACCAGGCATTCTACAGTGAAAATCAGATCCAGTGTCTCCCAGACATTCTACAGTGGAGTTTGGAGCCAGTGTCACCCGTCATTCTGCAGGAAAGCTCAGAGCCAGTGGCCCTCAGGCATTCTACAGTGGAGCTCGAAGCCAGAGTCACCTGGAAGTTTTACAGAGAAGCTCGGATCCAGTGTCACCCAGGCATTCTATACTTTAGCTTGGAGCCAGTGTCATCCAAGCATTCCACAGTGGAGCTCATAGCCAGTGTCACCTAGGAATTCTACAGAGGATCTCAGAGCCTGTGCAACCCAAGCATTCCACAGTGGAGATCAGAGCCTGTATCTGCCAGGCATTCCAGAGTGGAGCGTGGAGTCAGTTTCACCTGGAATTTCTACAATGGAGCTGGGAGCTAGTGTCACCCAGGCATTCTACAGTGTAGCTCAGAGCCAATGTCATCCAAGCATTCCAGCATAGGGCTTGGAGCCAGTGTCACCCAGGCATTCTGGCGTGAAGATCAGAGCCAATGTCACCCAAGCATTCCACAGTGAGGCTCGGGGCCTGTGTCCCCCTGACATTCTACAGTGGAGCTCAGAGCCAGGGTTGTCTGGAAGTTCTACAATGGAGCTGGGAGCCAGTGCAACCCAGGCATTCTGTAAAGAAGTTTGGAGCCAGTGTCACCCAGTCATTCCACAGTGGAGCTCGGAGCCAGTGTCACCCAGCCATTCTCCAGTGAAGCTTGGAGCCAGCATTACCCAGGCATTCTACAGTGAAGATTGGTGCCAGTGTCATCCAGGTATTTACAGTGAAGCTCGGAGCCTGTCCCCTCAGGCATTCTACACTGGAACTTGGAGCCAGTGCCTGCCAGTCATTCTACAGTGGAGCTCAGTGCCAGTGTCAACCGGAAATTCGACAGTGGGGGT
Organism: Carcharodon carcharias; assembly: GCF_017639515.1. Taxonomy (NCBI): domain Eukaryota; kingdom Metazoa; phylum Chordata; class Chondrichthyes; order Lamniformes; family Lamnidae; genus Carcharodon; species Carcharodon carcharias. The sequence goes on along the minus strand of NC_054497.1, from coordinate 26,324,223 downwards.
CAGAGCCATTAACAGCCAGGCATTCTAGAGTGAAGTCAGAGCAAATGTAACCCAGGCATTCTACACTGCAGATCAGTGCCAGGTCAGTGTCACCCAGCCATTCTCCAGTGGAGCTCAGAGCCAGTGTCATCCATGCCTTCTACAATGGAGCTTGGAGACTGTGTCCCCCAAGCATCCTACAGTGGAGCTCAGAGCCAGAGTCACCTGGATCTCCAACAGAGAAGCTCAGAACCAGTGTCACCCATTGATTCCACAGTGGAGCTCGGAGCCTGTGTCTCCTGGAAATTCTACAGTGAAGTTCAGAGCCAGTGTCAGCCAGGCATTCAACAGTCAAGATTGGAGCCAGTCCCCTCAGGCATTCTACAGCGAAGATCAGAGCCAGCGTCTCCCAGCCATTCTACAGTGGAGCTAAGAGTCAGTTGCACCCAGACATTCTACTGTGGAGCTCGCAGCCAGAGTCACCTGGAAGTTCTACAGAGAAGCTCGGAACCAGTGTCACACAGGCATTCTACAGTGTAGCTCGGAGCCAGTGTCATCCAAGCATTCCAGAATAGAACTTAGTGCCAGTGTCACCCAGGCATTCCACAGTGGAGCTGATAGCCAGTGTCACCCAGGAATTCTACAGTGGATCTCAGAGCCTGTGCAACCCACACATTCCACAGTGGAGATTGGAGCCTGTATCTCCCAGGCATTCTAGAGTGGAGCATGGAGTCAGTTTCACCTGGAAGTTCTACAATGGAGCTGGGAGCCATTGTCACCCAGGCATTCTGCAAAGAAGTTTGGAGCCAGTGTCACCAAGCATTCTATTGTGAAGCTCGGGGTCATTGTCACCCAGCCATTCTCCAGGGAAGCTTGGAGCCGGTGTCACCCAGGCATTCTTCTGTGAAGATTGGTGCCAGTGTCATCCTGGTATTTACAGTGAAGCTCGGAGACTGTGTCCCCCATGCATTCTACACTGGAACTCAGAGCCAGTGCCTGCCAGTCATTCTACAGTGGAGCTCAGTACCAGTGTCACTCGGAAATTCGACAGTGGGGTTCAGAGCCAGCGTCAGCCAGGCATTCTAGAGTGCAGTTGGAGCAGGTGTAACTCAGGCATTCTACAGTGCAGATCAGTGGCAGATCAGTGTCACCGAGCCATTTTCCAGTGAAGCTCAGAGCCAGTGTCATTCAGGCATTCTACAGTGAAGATTGGTAGCAGTGTCATCCAGCTATTTACAGTGAACCTCAAAGTCTGTGTCCCCCAGCCATTCTACAGTGTAGCTCGGAGCCTGTGTCATCCAAGCATTCTAGAATAGAACTTGGAGCCAGTGTCACCCAGGCATTCTAAAGTGGAGCTTGGAGCCAGTGTCACTTGGAAATTCTACAGCAGAGCTCAGAGCCAGTGTCACCTGGAAGTTCTACAATGGAGCTGGGAGGCAGTGACACCCAGGAATTCTACAGTGAAACTCGGAGCCAGTGTCACCCAAGCATTCTGTAGTGGAGCTTGGAGGCAGTTTCATTCAGGCCTTCTACAATGAAGCTTGGTGCCAGTGTCACCCAAGCATTCTACAGTGAAGCGCAGAGCCTCTGTCCCCAAAACATTCTACAGTGGAGTTCATAGCCAGTGTCATCCAGGCATTCTAAAATTGAGCTCAGACCCACTGTCACCCAGGCATTCTACAGTGCAGGTCCAAGCCAGTGTCATCCACGCATTCTATAGTGGATCTCGGAGCCAGTGACACCCAGCCATTCTCCAGTGAAGCTCAGAGCCAGTGTCACCCAGGCATTTTTCATTGAAAATTGGTGCCTGTGACATCCAGGCATTTACAGTGAATCCAGGAGCCTGTGTCCCCCAGGCATTCTACACTGGAAATCAGAGCCAGTGCCTCCCAGGCATTCTACAGTGTAGCTCAGTGCCAGTGTCACCTGGAAATTCGACAGTGGGGCTCAGATCCAGCATCAGCCAGGCATTCTAGAGTGCATTTGGAGCAAATGTAACCCAGGCATTCTACATTGTAGATCAGTGTCACCCAGCCATTCTGCAGTGAAGATTGGTGCCATTGTCAACCAGGTATTTACAGTGAAGCTCAGAGACTGTGTCCCCCAGGCATTCTACAGTGGAGTTTGACGCCAGTGTCTCTCAGGAATTCTGCAGTGGAGCCCAGAGCCAGTGTCAACCAGGCATTCTACAGCGAAGATCGGAGCCAGTATCACCCAGGTATTTACAGTGAAGTTTGGAGCAAGTGTAACCTATGCACTCTTTAGTGGAACTCTGAGCCAGTGTCACCCAGGCATTCTAAAGTGGAGCTTGGAGCCAGTGTCACTTGGGAATTCTACAGCAGAGCTCAGTGCCAGTGTAACCTGGAATTCTACAATGGAGCTGGGAGCCATTGTCACCCAGACATTCGACTGTGGAACTCGGAGACAGTGTCACCCAGCCACTCTACAGTGAAGCTCTGAGCCAGTGGCCCTCAGGCATTCTACACTGCAACTCAGAGCCAGTGCCTCCCAGTCATTCTACAGTGGAGCGGATTGCCAGTGTCGCCTGGAATTTTCGACAGTGGGGCTCAGAGCCAGCATCAGCTAGGCATTCTAGAGTGTAGTCGGAGCAAGTGTAACTCAGGCATTCTACAGTGCAGATCAGTGCCAGATCAGTGTCACCCAGCCATTCCCCAGTGAAACCTGGAGCCAGTGTCAATCAGGCATTCTAAACTGAAGATCAGAGCCAGTGTCACCCTGGCATTCTACAGCATTGATTGGTGCCAGTGTCATCCAGGTATTCCACTGTGGAGCTTGGAGTCTGTTTCTCCCAGAAATTCTGCAGTGGAGCTCAGAGCCAGTGTAACCCAGGAATTCTACAGTGGTGCTCAGAGGGAGTGTTACCCAGGCTTTCTACAGCAAAGATTGGAACCACTTTCACCCAGGTATGTACAGTGAAGTTTGGAGCCTGTGTCCGCCAGGCATTCTACAGTGAAGATTATGCCAGTGTCTCCCAGCCGTTCTACAGTGGAGCTCAGGGCCAGTGAAACCCAGGCATTCTACATTGGAGCTCAGAACAAGTGTCACCCTGCCATTCTACAATGAAGCTCGGAGCCAGTGGCTCTCAGGCATGCTACAGTGAAGATTGGAGCCAGTGCCACCCACACATTCTACAGTGGAGCTTGGAGACTGTGTCACCCCGGCACTCCACAGTGGAACTTGGTGCCAGTGCCACCCAAGCATTCTGTATTGGCGTTCAGAGGCAATGTCACCAAGGCATTCTACAGTAGAACTCGGATCCAGTGCCACCCAGGCATTATACAGTGTAGCTTGGAGACTGTGTCACACAGGCATTCTACAGTGAACTTTGGAGCCGTTGTCACCCAGGCATTTTACAGTGGAACTCGGAGCCAGTGTCACCCAAGCCTTCCACCGTGGAGCTCGGAGCCAGTGTCGCACAGGCATTCAACAGTGGAGATCAGAGCCAATGTCAAACAGGCATTCTGCAGTGGAGATCACAGCAAGTGTCACCCAAGGATTCTACAGTGGAGCTCAGTGCCAGTGTCACCTGGAAGTTCTACAATGGAGCTGGGAGCCACTGTCACCCAGGCATTCGACAGTGAGCCTCGGAGCAAGTGCAACCCATGCACTCTATAGTGGAACTGTGAGCCAGTGTTACCCAGGCATTCTAAAGTGGAGCTTGGAGCCAGTGTCACTTGGAAATTCTACAGCAGAGCTCAGAGCCAGTGTCACCTGGAAGTTCTCCAATTGAGCTGGGAGGCAGTGTCATCCAGGAATTCTACAGTGAAGCGCAGAGCCTCTGTCCCTAAAACATTCTACAGTGGAGGTCAGAGCCAGTGTCAATCAGGCATTCTACAGTGGAGCTCAGAGCCAGTGTTAACCAGGCATTCTGTAGTTGGGTTCTGAGCCAGTGTCACCCAGACATTCTTCAGTGAAGCTCAGAGCCAGTCCCTTCCAGGCATTGTACAGTGAAGATCGGAGGCAGTGTCACCCAGCCATTCTACAGTGAAGATCAGAGCCAGTGTCACCCAGGCATTCTACAGTGGAGCTCGGAGACTGTGTCCCCCAGGGATTCTATAGTGGAGCCCAGATCCTGTGACACCCGGAAATCATACAGTGGAGTTCTGAGACAGTGTCAGCCAGGCATTCTATACTGCAGCTCAGACCAAGTGTAACCCAGGTATTCTACATCATTCCAGAGGCAGTGTCACCCGGCATTCTACAGTCAAGGTCGGTGCCAGAGCCAACCCCCACCACCCCCCCCCCCCCACCCGCCCACCACCACTCCCTCCCCAGGCATACTACAGTGAAATCCAGAGCCAGTGTAACCCAGGCATTCTGCAATGAAGCTTGGAGCCAGTGTAACCAAGCAGTCTCTTGTGAAGCTCGGGGCCAGTGTCACCCAAACGTTCTACAGTGGAGGTCGGAACCAGTGTCACCAAGCCATTCTCCAGTGAAGCTCAGAGCCTGTGTCTCCCAGAAATTCCACAGTGCAGCTCAGAGCCAGTGTCACCAAGGCATTTGACAGTGAAGATTGGAGCCAACCCCCCCAGGCACATTACCATACAGAGCAAGCCGGTGTAACCCACACATTCTACAATGGTGCTCAGAGCCAGTGTCACCCAGCAGTGTCTTGTGAAACTCGGGGCCAGTGTCACCCGGCCATTCTACAGTGAAGATCGGAGCCTGTGTCATCCAGGTATTTACAGTGAAGATTGGAGCCTGTTTCCCCCAGGCATTCTACAGTGGAGCCCAGAGCCAGTGTCTCCCAAGCATTCTACAGTGGAGCTCAGTGCCAGTTTCACCTGGAAATTCTACAATGGAGCTGGGAGCCAGTGTCACCTGGAAATTCTACAGTGGAACTTGGAGCCAGTGACACCCAGGCATTCTGCAGCAAAGCTTGGAACCAGTATCACCCAGGGGTTATACAGTGGAGCTCAGAGCCAGGGTCGTCTGGAAGTTCTACAGCGAAGCTCGAAACCAGTGTCACCCAGGCATTCCACAGCGGAGCACAGAGCCAGTTTCACCCAGGCATTCTACGTTGATGATCGGAGCCAGTGTCACCCAGGTATTTACAGTGAAGCTCGGAGCCCGTGTCCCTCGGGCATTCTAAAGTGGAGCCCAGAGCCAGTGTCACCCGGAAATTGCACAATGGAACTCAGAGCAAGAGTCAGCCAGGCATTCTACAATGCACCTCGGTGCCAGTGTCACCCAGGTACTCTACAGTGGAAATCACAGCCAATATCACCCTGCCATTCTCTAGTGAAGCTCGGAGCCAGTGTCACCCAGGCATTCTACAGTGGAGCTCAGATCCAGTGTCACCCAGGCATTCTACAGTGGAGCTCGGAGCCCATGTCACACAGTATTCTACAGTGGAGCTTGGATCCAATGTCAACCAGGCACTCTACAGTGGTGCTCAGAGCCAGTGTCACCCAGGCATTCTACAGTGGTGCTCAGAGCCAGTGTCACCCAGGCATTCCACAGTAGAGCTCAGAACCAGAGTCACCCAGGCATTCTACAGTGGTGCTCAGAGCCAGTGTCACCCAGGCATTCCACAGTAGAGCTCAGAACCAGTGTCACCCAGGCATTCTACAGTGGAGCTCGGAGTCAGTGTCACCCAGGCATTCCACAGTAGAGCTCAGAACCAGTGTCACCCAGGCATTCTACAGTGGAGCTCGGAGTCAGTGTCACCCAGGCATTCCACAGTGAAGGTCACAGCCAGTGTCACCCAGCCATTCTCTAGTGCAGCTCGGATCCAGTGTCACCCAGGCACTCTAAGTGGAACTCAGAGACAATGCCACCCAGGCATTCTACAGTGATGTTCGGAGCCAGTTTCACCCATGCATTCTAAGGTGGAGCTCAGAACCAGTGTCACGCAGGCATTCTACAGTCAAGATCAGAGCCAGTCCCTACCAGGCATTCTACAGTGACGATCAGAGCCAGTGTAAACCAGGCATTCTGTAGTGAAGCTCAGAGCCAGTATCAACTGGAGGTTATAACGTGGAGCTCGGAACCAGAGTCATCTGGACATTTGAGAGTGAGGCTCGGAGCCAGTGTCACCCAGGCATTCTAAGGTGGAGCTCAGAACCAGTATCACACAGGCATTCTACAGTCAAGATCAGAGCCTGTGTAACCCTGGCATTCTGCAGTGAAGCTCGGGGCCAGTATCACCTCAAGGTTATAAAGTGGAGATCAAAGCCAGGGTCATCTGGACCTTCTGCAGTATCGCTTGGAGCCAGTGTCACCCAGACATTCGAGAGTGAAGGTTGGAGCCCGTGACACCCAGCCGTTCTACAGTGTCACTCGGATCCAGTGTTAATCAGGCACTCTACAGTGGCGCTCAGAGCCAGTGCCACACAGCCATTCTCTAATGAATCTTGGAGCCAGTGTCACCCAGGCATTCTACAGTGGTGCTCAGAGCCAGTGTCACCCAGGCATTCTACAGTGGTGCTCAGAGCCAGTGTCACCCAGGCATTCTACAGTGGTGCTCAGAGCCAGTGTCACCCAGGCATTCCACAGTAGAGCTCAGAACCAGAGTCACCCAGGCATTCTACAGTGGTGCTCAGAGCCAGTGTCACCCAGGCATTCCACAGTAGAGCTCAGAACCAGTGTCACCCAGGCATTCTACAGTGGAGCTCGGAGTCAGTGTCACCCAGGCATTCCACAGTGAAGGTCACAGCCAGTGTCACCCAGCCATTCTCTAGTGCAGCTCGGATCCAGTGTCACCCAGGCACTCTAAGTGGAACTCAGAGACAATGCCACCCGGGCATTCTACAGTGATGTTCGGAGCCAGTTTCACCCATGCATTCTAAGGTGGAGCTCAGAACCAGTGTCACGCAGGCATTCTACAGTCAAGATCAGAGCCAGTCCCTACCAGGCATTCTACAGTGACGATCAGAGCCAGTATCACCTCAAGGTTATAAAGTGGAGATCAAAGCCAGGGTCATCTGGACCTTCTGCAGTATCGCTTGGAGCCAGTGTCACCCAGACATTCGAGAGTGAAGGTTGGAGCCCGTGACACCCAGCCATTCTACAGTGTCACTCAGATCCAGTGTTAATCAGGCACTCTACAGTGGCGCTCAGAGCCAGTGCCACACAGCCATTCTCTAATGAATCTTGGAGCCAGTGTCACCCAGGCATTCTACAGTGGTGCTCGGAGCCAGTGTCACACAGGCATTGTGGAGTGGATCTCACAGCCAGTGTAACCCATACATTCTGGGGTGGAGCTCGGAACCAGTGTAACCCAAGCTTTTTACAGTGGATCTCGGAACCAGTGTCACACGGGCATTCTACAGTGGAGCCTGGAGCCAGTGTCACCCAGGCATTCTAGAGTCAAGATTGGTGCCAGTTCTCCCCCAGGCATACAACAGTGAAGACCAGAGCCATTGTAACACAGGCATTCTGCAATGAAGCTTGGAGCCAGTCCCGCCCAGGCATTCTGCAGTAGTGCTCAGATGCAGTGGCAACCAGGCATTCCACAGTGAAGTTCAGATCCAGTGTCACCCAGGTATATACAGTGAAGCTCAGAGCCTGTATCCCTCATGCATTCTACATTGGAGCTCAGAGCCAGGGTCATCCAAGCATTCCACAGTGGAACTTGGAGTCAGTGTGACCCAGGCATTCCACAGTGGAGCTCGGAGCCTGTGTCCCCCCTGGCATTCTACATTGGAGCTCAGAGCCAGGGTCATCCAAGCATTCCACAGTGGAACTTGGAGTCAGTGTGACCCAGGCATTCCACAGTGGAGCTCGGAGCCTGTGTCCCCCCTGGCATTCTACATTGGAGCTCAGAGCCAGGGTCATCCAAGCATTCCACAGTGGAACTTGGAGTCAGTGTGACCCAGGCATTCCACAGTGGAGCTCGGAGCCTGTGTCCCCCCTGGCATTCTACAGTGGAGCTCGGTGCCAGTGCCTCCCAGGCATTCTAAAGTGGAGCTCAGAGCCAGTGTCAGCCGGAAATTCTACAGTGGAGCTCGGTGCCAGAGTCAGCCAGGCATTCTAGAGTGCAGCTCCGAGCCAGTGTCACACAGGCATTCTACAGTCAAACTCAGAGGCTGTGACACCCAAGCATTTTGCAGCGAAGATCGGAGCCAGACCCTCCCAGCCATTTTACAGTGAAGATCAGAGACAGTGTCACTCAGCCATTCTCCAGTGAAGCTTGGAATTAGTGTCACACGGGAATTCCACAGTGGAGATCAGAGCCAGTGTCACCCAGGAATTCTACAGTGAAGGTCAGAGCCAGTTTCAACCATGCAATCTAGAGTGGCGCTTGAAGCCAATGTCACCCAGGCACTGTACAGTGCAACTCGGAGCCAGTGACACCCAGGCATTCTGCAGCAAAGCTCGGAACCAGTATCACCCAGGGGTTATACAGTGGAGCTCGGAGCCAGGGTCATCTGGAAGTTCTACAGAGAAGCTCAAAACCAGTGTCACCTAGGCATTCCACAGCGGAGCACAGAGCCAGTTTCGCCCAGGCATTCTACATTGATGATCGGAGCCAGTGTCACCCAGGTATTTACAGTAAAGCTCGGAGCCCATGTCCCTCGGGCATTCTACAGTGGAGCCCAGAGCCAGTGTCACCCGGAAATTGCACAATGGAACTCAGAGCAAGAGTCAGCCAGGCATTCTACAATGCACCTCGGTGCCAGTGTCACCCAGGTACTCTACAGTGAAAATCACAGCCAATATCACCCTGCCATTCTCTAGTGAAGCTCGGAGCCAGTGTCACCCAGGCATTCTACAGTGGTGCTCAGAGTCAGTGTCACCCAGGCATTCCACAGTGAAGGTCACAGCCAGTGTCACCCAGCCATTCTCTAGTGCAGCTCGGATCCAGTGTCACCCAGGCACTCTAAGTGGAACTCAGAGACAATGCCACCCGGGCATTCTACAGTGATGTTCGGAGCCAGCTTCACCCATGCATTCTAAGGTGGAGCTCAGAACCAGTGTCACGCAGGCATTCTACAGTCAAGATCAGAGCCAGTCCCTACCAGGCATTCTACAGTGACGATCAGAGCCAGTGTAAACCAGGCATTCTGTAGTGAAGCTCTGAGCCAGTATCAACTGGAGGTTATAACGTGGAGCTCGGAACCAGAGTCATCTGGACATTTGAGAGTGAGGCTCGGAGCCAGTGTCACCCAGGCATTTACAGTGGAGCTCGGAGCCAGTGTCACCCAGGCATTTACAGTGGAGCTCGGAGCCAGTGTCACCCAGGCATTTACAGTGGAGCTCGGAGCCAGTGTCACCCAGGCATTTACAGTGGAGCTCGGAGCCAGTGTCACCCAGGCATTTACAGTGGAGCTCGGAGCCAGTGTCACCCAGGCATTTACAGTGGAGCTCGGAGCCAGTGTCACCCAGGCATTTACAGTGGAGCTCGGAGCCAGTGTCACCCATGCATTTCGCATTGCAGGTCACAGCCAGTGTCACCCAGCCATTCTCTAGTGAAGCTCGGAGCCAGTATCACCTGCAGGTTATACGGTGCAGTTCGGAGCCAGGGTCATCTGGAAGTTCTAGAGAGAAGCTCGGAACCTGTGTTACTCAGGCATTCTACAGTGTAGCTCGGATCCAGTGTCATCCAGGCACTATACAGTGGTCCTCAGAGCAAGTGTCTCCCAGGAATTCTACAGGGGAGCACAGAGCCAGTTTTACCCAGGCATCCTACAGTGAACCTCAGAGCCCATGTCACCCAGGTGTTCTACAGTGCAGGTCACAGCCAGTGTCACCCAGCCATTCTCAAGTGAAGCTTGGAGCCAGTGTCACCCAGGCACTCTAAGTGGATTCAGAGAGAGTGCCACCCAGGCATTCTACAGTGGAGCTCTGAGCCAGTGTCACCAAGGCAACCTACAGTGAATACTGCAGCCAGTCCTTCCCAGGCATTCTACAGTGAATATCAGAGCCTGTGTAACCCTGGCATTCTGCAGTGAAGCTCGGGGCCAGTATCACCTCAAGGTTATAAAGTGGAGATCAAAGCCAGGGTCATCTGGACCTTCTGCAGTATCGCTTGGAGCCAGTGTCACCCAGACATTCGAGAGTGAAGGTTGGAGCCCGTGACACCCAGCCATTCTACAGTGTCACTCAGATCCAGTGTTAATCAGGCACTCTACAGTGGCGCTCAGAGCCAGTGCCACACAGCCATTCTCTAATGAATCTTGGAGCCAGTGTCACCCAGGCATTCTACAGTGGTGCTCGGAGCCAGTGTCACACAGGCATTGTGGAGTGGATCTCACAGCCAGTGTAACCCATACATTCTGGGGTGGAGCTCGGAACCAGTGTAACCCAAGCTTTCTACAGTGGATCTCGGAACCAGTGTCACACGGGCATTCTACAGTGGAGCCTGGAGCCAGTGTCACCCAGGCATTCTAGAGTCAAGATTGGTGCCAGTTCTCCCCCAGGCATACAACAGTGAAGACCAGAGCCATTGTAACACAGGCATTCTGCAATGAAGCTTGGAGCCAGTCCCGCCCAGGCATTCTGCAGTAGTGCTCAGATGCAGTGGCAACCAGGCATTCCACAGTGAAGTTCAGATCCAGTGTCACCCAGGTATATACAGTGAAGCTCAGAGCCTGTATCCCTCATGCATTCTACATTGGAGCTCAGAGCCAGGGTCATCCAAGCATTCCACAGTGGAACTTGGAGTCAGTGTGACCCAGGCATTCCACAGTGGAGCTCGGAGCCTGTGTCCCCCCTGGCATTCTACAGTGGAGCTCGGTGCCAGTGCCTCCCAGGCATTCTAAAGTGGAGCTCAGAGCCAGTGTCAGCCGGAAATTCTACAGTGGAGCTCGGTGCCAGAGTCAGCCAGGCATTCTAGAGTGCAGCTCCGAGCCAGTGTCACACAGGCATTCTACAGTCAAACTCAGAGGCTGTGACACCCAAGCATTTTGCAGCGAAGATCGGAGCCAGACCCTCCCAGCCATTTTACAGTGAAGATCAGAGACAGTGTCACTCAGCCATTCTCCAGTGAAGCTTGGAATTAGTGTCACACGGGAATTCCACAGTGGAGATCAGAGCCAGTGTCACCCAGGAATTCTACAGTGAAGGTCAGAGCCAGTTTCAACCATGCAATCTAGAGTGGCGCTTGAAGCCAATGTCACCCAGGCACTGTACAGTGCAACTCGGAGCCAGTGACACCCAGGCATTCTGCAGCAAAGCTCGGAACCAGTATCACCCAGGGGTTATACAGTGGAGCTCGGAGCCAGGGTCGTCTGGAAGTTCTACAGAGAAGCTCGAAACCAGTGTCACCCAGGCATTCCACAGCGGAGCACAGAGCCAGTTTCGCCCAGGCATTCTACATTGATGATCGGAGCCAGTGTCACCCAGGTATTTACAGTGAAGCTCGGAGCCCGTGTCCCTCGGGCATTCTACAGTGGAGCCCAGAGCCAGTGTCACCCGGAAATTGCACAATGGAACTCAGAGCAAGAGTCAGCCAGCATTCTACAATGCACCTCGGTGCCAGTGTCACCCAGGTACTCTACAGTGAAAATCACAGCCAATATCACCCTGCCATTCTCTAGTGAAGCTCGGAGCCAGTGTCACCCAGGCATTCTACAGTGGTGCTCAGAGTCAGTGTCACCCAGGCATTCCACAGTGAAGGTCACAGCCAGTGTCACCCAGCCATTCTCTAGTGCAGCTCGGATCCAGTGTCACCCAGGCACTCTAAGTGGAACTCAGAGACAATGCCACCCGGGCATTCTACAGTGATGTTCGGAGCCAGCTTCACCCATGCATTCTAAGGTGGAGCTCAGAACCAGTGTCACGCAGGCATTCTACAGTCAAGATCAGAGCCAGTCCCTACCAGGCATTCTACAGTGACGATCAGAGCCAGTGTAAACCAGGCATTCTGTAGTGAAGCTCTGAGCCAGTATCAACTGGAGGTTATAACGTGGAGCTCGGAACCAGAGTCATCTGGACATTTGAGAGTGAGGCTCGGAGCCAGTGTCACCCAGGCATTTACAGTGGAGCTCGGAGCCAGTGTCACCCAGGCATTTACAGTGGAGCTCGGAGCCAGTGTCACCCAGGCATTTACAGTGGAGCTCGGAGCCAGTGTCACCCAGGCATTTACAGTGGAGCTCGGAGCCAGTGTCACCCAGGCATTTACAGTGGAGCTCGGAGCCAGTGTCACCCATGCATTTCGCATTGCAGGTCACAGCCAGTGTCACCCAGCCATTCTCTAGTGAAGCTCGGAGCCAGTATCACCTGCAGGTTATACGGTGCAGTTCGGAGCCAGGGTCATCTGGAAGTTCTAGAGAGAAGCTCGGAACCTGTGTTACTCAGGCATTCTACAGTGTAGCTCGGATCCAGTGTCATCCAGGCACTATACAGTGGTCCTCAGAGCAAGTGTCTCCCAGGAATTCTACAGGGGAGCACAGAGCCAGTTTTACCCAGGCATCCTACAGTGAACCTCAGAGCCCATGTCACCCAGGTGTTCTACAGTGCAGGTCACAGCCAGTGTCACCCAGCCATTCTCAAGTGAAGCTTGGAGCCAGTGTCACCCAGGCACTCTAAGTGGATTCAGAGAGAGTGCCACCCAGGCATTCTACAGTGGAGCTCTGAGCCAGTGTCACCAAGGCAACCTACAGTGAATACTGCAGCCAGTCCTTCCCAGGCATTCTACAGTGAATATCAGAGCCTGTGTAACCCTGGCATTCTGCAGTGAAGCTCGGGGCCAGTATCACCTCAAGGTTATAAAGTGGAGCTCAAAGCCAGGGTCATCTGGACCTTCTGCAGTATCGCTTGGAGCCAGTGTCACCCAGACATTCGAGAGTGAAGGTTGGAGCCCGTGACACCCAGCCATTCTACAGTGTCACTCAGATCCAGTGTTAATCAGGCACTCTACAGTGGCGCTCAGAGCCAGTGCCACACAGCCATTCTCTAATGAATCTTGGAGCCAGTGTCACCCAGGCATTCTACAGTGGTGCTCGGAGCCAGTGTCACACAGGCATTGTGGAGTGGATCTCACAGCCAGTGTAACCCATACATTCTGGGGTGGAGCTCGGAACCAGTGTAACCCAAGCTTTCTACAGTGGATCTCGGAACCAGTGTCACACGGGCATTCTACAGTGGAGCCTGGAGCCAGTGTCACCCAGGCATTCTAGAGTCAAGATTGGTGCCAGTTCTCCCCCAGGCATACAACAGTGAAGACCAGAGCCATTGTAACACAGGCATTCTGTAGTGAAGCTTGGAGCCAGTCCCGCCCAGGCATTCTGCAGTAGTGCTCAGATGCAGTGGCAACCAGGCATTCCACAGTGAAGTTCAGATCCAGTGTCACCCAGGTATATACAGTGAAGCTCAGAGCCTGTATCCCTCATGCATTCTACATTGGAGCTCAGAGCCAGGGTCATCCAAGCATTCCACAGTGGAACTTGGAGTCAGTGTGACCCAGGCATTCCACAGTGGAGCTCGGTGCCTGTGTCCCCCCTGGCATTCTACAGTGGAGCTCGGTGCCAGTGCCTCCCAGGCATTCTAAAGTGGAGCTCAGAGCCAGTGTCAGCCGGAAATTCTACAGTGGAGCTCAGAGCCAGAGTCAGCCAGGCATTCTAGAGTGCAGCTCCGAGCCAGTGTCACACAGGCATTCTACAGTCAAACTCAGAGGCTGTGACACCCAAGCATTTTGCAGCGAAGATCGGAGCCAGACCCTCCCAGCCATTTTACAGTGAAGATCAGAGACAGTGTCACTCAGCCATTCTCCAGTGAAGCTTGGAATTAGTGTCACACGGGAATTCCACAGTGGAGATCAGAGCCAGTGTCACCCAGGAATTCTACAGTGAAGGTCAGAGCCAGTTTCAACCATGCAATCTAGAGTGGCGCTTGAAGCCAATGTCACCCAGGCACTGTACAGTGCAACTCGGAGCCAGTGACACCCAGGCATTCTGCAGCAAAGCTCGGAACCAGTATCACCCAGGGGTTATACAGTGGAGCTCGGAGCCAGGGTCGTCTGGAAGTTCTACAGAGAAGCTCGAAACCAGTGTCACCCAGGCATTCCACAGCGGAGCACAGAGCCAGTTTCGCCCAGGCATTCTACATTGATGATCGGAGCCAGTGTCACCCAGGTATTTACAGTGAAGCTCGGAGCCCGTGTCCCTCGGGCATTCTACAGTGGAGCCCAGAGCCAGTGTCACCCGGAAATTGCACAATGGAACTCAGAGCAAGAGTCAGCCAGGCATTCTACAATGCACCTCGGTGCCAGTGTCACCCAGGTACTCTACAGTGAAAATCACAGCCAATATCACCCTGCCATTCTCTAGTGAAGCTCGGAGCCAGTGTCACCCAGGCATTCTACAGTGGTGCTCAGAGTCAGTGTCACCCAGGCATTCCACAGTGAAGGTCACAGCCAGTGTCACCCAGCCATTCTCTAGTGCAGCTCGGATCCAGTGTCACCCAGGCACTCTAAGTGGAACTCAGAGACAATGCCACCCGGGCATTCTACAGTGATGTTCGGAGCCAGCTTCACCCATGCATTCTAAGGTGGAGCTCAGAACCAGTGTCACGCAGGCATTCTACAGTCAAGATCAGAGCCAGTCCCTACCAGGCATTCTACAGTGACGATCAGAGCCAGTGTAAACCAGGCATTCTGTAGTGAAGCTCAGAGCCAGTATCAACTGGAGGTTATAACGTGGAGCTCGGAACCAGAGTCATCTGGACATTTGAGAGTGAGGCTCGGAGCCAGTGTCACCCAGGCATTTACAGTGGAGCTCGGAGCCAGTGTCACACAGGCATTTACAGTGGAGCTCGGAGCCAGTGTCACCCAGGCATTTACAGTGGAGCTCGGAGCCAGTGTCACCCAGGCATTTACAGTGGAGCTCGGAGCCAGTGTCACCCAGGCATTTACAGTGGAGCTCGGAGCCAGTGTCACCCAGGCATTTACAGTGGAGCTCGGAGCCAGTGTCACCCAGGCATTTACAGTGGAGCTCGGAGCCAGTGTCACCCAGGCATTTACAGTGGAGCTCGGAGCCAGTGTCACCCAGGCATTTACAGTGGAGCTCGGAGCCAGTGTCACCCAGGCATTTACAGTGGAGCTCGGAGCCAGTGTCACCCAGGCATTTACAGTGGAGCTCGGAGCCAGTGTCACCCAGGCATTTACAGTGGAGCTCGGAGCCAGTGTCACCCAGGCATTTACAGTGGAGCTCGGAGCCAGTGTCACCCAGGCATTTACAGTGGAGCTCGGAGCCAGTGTCACCCAGGCATTTACAGTGGAGCTCGGAGCCAGTGTCACCCATGCATTCCGCATTGCAGGTCACAGCCAGTGTCACCCAGCCATTCTCTAGTGAAGCTCGGAGCCAGTATCACCTGCAGGTTATACGGTGCAGTTCGGAGCCAGGGTCATCTGGAAGTTCTAGAGAGAAGCTCGGAACCTGTGTTACTCAGGCATTCTACAGTGTAGCTCGGATCCAGTGTCATCCAGGCACTATACAGTGGTCCTCAGAGCAAGTGTCTCCCAGGAATTCTACAGGGGAGCACAGAGCCAGTTTTACCCAGGCATCCTACAGTGAACCTCAGAGCCCATGTCACCCAGGTGTTCTACAGTGCAGGTCACAGCCAGTGTCACCCAGCCATTCTCAAGTGAAGCTTGGAGCCAGTGTCACCCAGGCACTCTAAGTGGATTCAGAGAGAGTGCCACCCAGGCATTCTACAGTGGAGCTCTGAGCCAGTGTCACCAAGGCAACCTACAGTGAATACTGCAGCCAGTCCTTCCCAGGCATTCTACAGTGAATATCAGAGCCTGTGTAACCCTGGCATTCTGCAGTGAAGCTCGGGGCCAGTATCACCTCAAGGTTATAAAGTGGAGCTCAAAGCCAGGGTCATCTGGACCTTCTGCAGTATCGCTTGGAGCCAGTGTCACCCAGACATTCGAGAGTGAAGGTTGGAGCCCGTGACACCCAGCCATTCTACAGTGTCACTCAGATCCAGTGTTAATCAGGCACTCTACAGTGGCGCTCAGAGCCAGTGCCACACAGCCATTCTCTAATGAATCTTGGAGCCAGTGTCACCCAGGCATTCTACAGTGGTGCTCGGAGCCAGTGTCACACAGGCATTGTGGAGTGGATCTCACAGCCAGTGTAACCCATACATTCTGGGGTGGAGCTCGGAACCAGTGTAACCCAAGCTTTCTACAGTGGATCTCGGAACCAGTGTCACACGGGCATTCTACAGTGGAGCCTGGAGCCAGTGTCACCCAGGCATTCTAGAGTCAAGATTGGTGCCAGTTCTCCCCCAGGCATACAACAGTGAAGACCAGAGCCATTGTAACACAGGCATTCTGCAATGAAGCTTGGAGCCAGTCCCACCCAGGCATTCTGCAGTAGTGCTCAGATGCAGTGGCAACCAGGCATTCCACAGTGAAGTTCAGATCCAGTGTCACCCAGGTATATACAGTGAAGCTCAGAGCCTGTATCCCACATGCATTCTACATTGGAGCTCAGAGCCAGGGTCATCCAAGCATTCCACAGTGGAACTTGGAGTCAGTGTGACCCAGGCATTCCACAGTGGAGCTCGGAGCCTGTGTCCCCCCTGGCATTCTACAGTGGAGCTCGGTGCCAGTGCCTCCCAGGCATTCTAAAGTGGAGCTCAGAGCCAGTGTCAGCCGGAAATTCTACAGTGGAGCTCAGAGCCAGAGTCAGCCAGGCATTCTAGAGTGCAGCTCCGAGCCAGTGTCACACAGGCATTCTACAGTCAAACTCAGAGGCTGTGACACCCAAGCATTTTGCAGCGAAGATCGGAGCCAGACCCTCCCAGCCATTTTACAGTGAAGATCAGAGACAGTGTCACTCAGCCATTCTCCAGTGAAGCTTGGAATTAGTGTCACACGGGAATTCCACAGTGGAGATCAGAGCCAGTGTCACCCAGGAATTCTACAGTGAAGGTCAGAGCCAGTTTCAACCATGCAATCTAGAGTGGTGCTTGAAGCCAATGTCACCCAGGCACTGTACAGTGCAACTCGGAGCCAGTGACACCCAGGCATTCTGCAGCAAAGCTCGGAACCAGTATCACCCAGGGGTTATACAGTGGAGCTCGGAGCCAGGGTCATCTGGAAGTTCTACAGAGAAGCTCGAAACCAGTGTCACCTAGGCATTCCACAGCGGAGCACAGAGCCAGTTTCGCCCAGGCATTCTACATTGATGATCGGAGCCAGTGTCACCCAGGTATTTACAGTAAAGCTCGGAGCCCGTGTCCCTCGGGCATTCTACAGTGGAGCCCAGAGCCAGTGTCACCCGGAAATTGCACAATGGAACTCAGAGCAAGTGTCAGCCAGGCATTCTACAATGCACCTCGGTGCCAGTGTCACCCAGGTACTCTACAGTGGAACTTAGAGCCAGTGTCACGCAGGCATTTTACAGTGGAGCTCGGAGCATCTGTCACCCAGGCATTCAACAGTAGAGCTTGAATCCATGTCAACCAGGCACTCTACAGTGGTGCTCAGAGCCAGTGTCACCCAGGCATTCTACAGTAGAGCTCAGATCCAGTTTCACCCAGGCATTCTACAGTGGAGCTCGGATTCAATGTCAACCAGGCATTCTACAGTGGTGCTCAGAGCCAGTGTCACCCAGGCATTCTACAGTAGAGCTCAGAACCAGAGTCACCCAGGCATTCTACAGTGGAGCTCGGAGCCAGTGTCACCCAGGCATTCCACAGTGAAGGTCACAGCCAGTGTCACCCAGCCATTCTCTAGTGAAGCTCGGAGCCAGTATCGCCTGCAGGTTATACGGTGCAGTTCGGAGCCAGGGTCATCTGGAAGTTCTAGAGAGAAGCTCAGAATCTGTGCTACTCAGGCATTCTACAGTGTAGCTCGGATCCAGTGTCAGCTAGGTACTATACAGTGGTCCTCAGGGCAAGTGTCTCCCAGGTATTCTACAGTGGAACTCTGAGCCAGTGTCACCAAGGCAACCTACAGTGAATACTGGAGCCACTTCCTCCCAGGCATTCTACAGTGAAGATCAGAGCCTGTGTAACCCAGCCATTCTACAGTGTCACTCGGATCCAGTGTTAATCAGGCACTCTACAGTGGTGCTCAGAGCCAGTGCCACACAGCCATTCTCTAATGAATCTCGGAGCCAGTGTCACCCAGGCACTCTAAGTGGAACTCAGAGACAATGCCACCCAGTCATTCTGCAGTGATGTTCGGAGCCAGTGTCACCCAGGCATTCTACAGTGGAGCTCAGAGCCAGTTTCAACCAGGCATTCTGCAGTCAAGATCTGAGCCAGTTCTCCCCCAGGCATACTACAGTGAAGACCAGAGCCAGTGTAACCCCAGCATTCTACAGTGGAGCTCGGAGTCATTGTCATCCAAGAATTCCACATTGGAACTTGGTGCCAGTGTCACCCAGGCATTCCGCAGTGGACCTCGTAGCCAGTGTCACCCAAGCATTCTACAGTGGAGCTGAGAGCCAGTGTCACCCAGGCATTCTACAGTGGAGCTCGGAGCAGTTTCACCCAGGCAGTCTACAGTGGAACTCTGAGCCAGTGTCACCAACGCATCCTACAGTAAAGACCGGAGCCAATGTCACCCAAGGTATTCCACAATGGAGATCACAGCCAGTCCCCCCCAGGTACTCTACTGTGAAAATCACAGCCAGTGTCACCCAGCCATTCTCTAGTGAAGCTCGGAGCCAGTGTCACCCAAGCATGCCACAGTGGAGCTCGGAGCATCTGTCACCCAGGCATTGAACAGTGGAGCTCGAATCCATGTCAACCAGGCACTCTACAGTGGTGCTCAGAGCCAGTGTCACCCATGCATTCTACAGTGGTGCTCAGAGCCAGTGTCACCCAGGCATTCTACAGTAGAGCTCAGAACCAGTGCCACCCCGGCATTCTACAGTGGAGCTCGGATCCAGTGTCACCCAGGCATTCTAAGTGGAGCTCAGAACCAGTGTCACGCAGGCATTCTACAGTCAAAATCAGAGCCAGTCCCTACCAGGCATTCTACAGTGACGATCAGAGCCAGTGTAAACCAGCCATTTTGCAGTGAAGATCGGAGCCAGTATCAACTGGAGGTTATAAAGTGGAACTCGAAACCAGAGTCATCTGGACCTTCTGCAGTAAAACTCCGAACCAGTGTCACTTCGGCATTCTACACTGGAGCTCGGAACCAGTGTCATCCGGACATTCGAGAGTGGTGCTTGGAGCTAGTGTCACCAAGGCATTTACAGTGGAAGTTGGAACCAGTGCCACCCAAGCATTCTACAGTGGAACTCTGAGCCAGTGTCACCCAGGCATTCTTCAATGAAGCTCGAATCCAGTGTCACCCATGCATTCTATAGTCAAGATCGGAGCCAGTCCCTCCCAGGCATTCTACAGTGAAGATCAGAGCCTGTGTAACCCTGGCATTCTGCAGTGAAGCTCGGGGCCAGTATCACCTGAAGGTTATAAAGTGGAGGTCGAAGCCAGGGCCATCTGGACCTTCTGCAGTATCGCTTGGAGCCAGGGTCACCCAGACATTCCAGAGTGAAGATCGGAGCCCATGTTACCCAGCCATTTTACAGTGTCACTCGGATCCAGTGTTAACCAGGCACTCTACAGTGGTGCTCAGAACCAGTGCCACACAGCCATTTTCTAGTGAAGCTCGGAGCCAGTGTCACCCAGGCATTCTATGGTCAGTGCAACTCAGAGCCAGTTTCACCCATGAATTCTAAGGTGGAGCTCGGAGTCAGTGTCACGAAGGCATTCTACAGTGGAGCTCGGACCAGGGTCTCCCAGGCATTCTACAGTGGAATTCGGAGCCTGTGTCACCCAGGCATACTGCAGTGAAGCTCGCAGCCAGTATCACCCAGAGGTTATACCATGCATCTCAGAGCCAGGTCACCTGGTAGTTCTAGAGAGAAGCTTGGAACATGTGTCACCCAGGTATTCTACGGTAAAGATCGGAACCACTGCCATCAGGACATTCTAGAGTGGAGCTCAGAACCAGTGCCACCCAGGTATTCTACAGCGGTGCTCGGAGGCAGTGTCACCCAGCCGCTCTACAGTGGAGCTCAAAGCCAGTGTCACCAAGGCATCCTACAGTGGAGATTGGAGGCAGCGTCATCCACACATCCCACAATGGAGCTTGGAGCCAGTGTCAACTGGAATTCTACAATGGAGCTGGGAGCCAGTGTCACCCAGATATTCTACAATGGAACTCGCACCCAGTGCCCCGCAGGCATTCTACAGTGTAGACCAGAGCCAGTGTAACCCAGGCATTCAGCAATGAAGCTCAGAGCCAGTATCACCAAGCATTCTATTCTGAAGCTCCGAGCCAGTGTCACAGGCATTCTAGTCAAGATCGGAGCCAGTCCCTCCCAGGCATTCTACAGTGAAGATCAGAGCCTGTGTAAACCAGGCATTCTGCAGTGAAGCTTGGAAACAGTGTCACCCAGGCATTCTACAGTCAATATCGGAGCCAGTCACTCCCAGGCATTCTTCAGTGGAGCTCAGTGCCAGTGTCGCCAAGGCATTCCACACTGGAGCTTGGAGCCAGTGCCACTCAGGCACTGTACAGTGGAACCTGCAGCCAGTGTCACCCAGGCACTCTACAGTGGAACCTGGAGCCAGTTTCACCCAGGCATTCCACAGTGGACCTCATAGCCAGTGCCACCCAGACATTCTGCAGTGAATGTCAGAGTCAATGTCAACCATGCAAAACTACAGTGAATCTCGGAGCCAGTGTCACCCAGGCATTTACAGTGGAACTCGGAGCCAGTGCCATCCCGACATTCTAATGTCAAGCTCAGAGCCAGTGTCACCTGCAAGTTCTACAATGGAGCTGGGAGCCAGTGTAACCCATGCATTCTACACTGAAGACCGAAGCCATTGTTACCCAGGCATTCCACAGTGGAGCTCATAGCCAGTGTCACCCCAGAATTCTACAGTGTAGCTCAGAGCCAGTGTCACCCAAGCATTCCACAGTGGATCTTAGAGCCTGTGTCTCAGGCATTCTACAGTGGAGCACAGAGCAAGCTTCACCTGGAAATTCTACAGTGGAGCTTGGAGCCAGTGTCACCTGTAAGCTCTGCAAAGGAGCTAGGAGCCAGTGTCAGCCAGGCATTCTACAGTCAAGATCAGAGCCAGTCCCTCCCAGGCATTCTACTGTGAAGATCAGAGCCAGTGTCACCCAGCCATTCTGCAGGGAAGCTCGGAGCCAGTATCTCATGGAGGTTATAAAGTGGAGCTCAAAGCCAGGGTCATTTGGAACGTCTACAGTAAAGCTTGGAACCAGTGTCAGTGAGGCATTCTACAGTGGAGCTAGGAACCAGTGTCATCAGGACATTCTAGAGTAGAGCCCGGAGCCTTTGTCACCCAAGCATTTACAGTGGAACTCTGAGCCAGTGTCACCAAGGCATCGTACAGTGGAGCTTGGAGTCAGTGTCATCCAGACGTTCTACAGTGGAGCTCAGAGCCAGTGTCACCTGGAATTCTACAATGGAGCTGGGAACCAGTACCCCCCAGGCATTCTTCTGTGGAGCTCAGAGCCAGTGTCACGCAGGCACTCTACAGTGGCACTTGGAGCCAGTGTCAACCATGCATTCCGCAGCAAAGCTCAAAGCCAGTATCACCTGGAGGTTACACAATGTACCTGGGACCCTGTGTCATCCAACTATTCTCCAGTGGAACTTGGAGCAAGTTTCACCCAAGTATTCTACAGTGGAACTCTGAGCCAGTGTCAGCCAGGCATTCTACAGTCGAGCTCAGAACTGGTGTCACCTGGGCACTCTACTGTGGTGCTCGGAGCCAGTGTCACCTGGAAGTTCTGCAATGGAGCTCTTTAATTTTTGTAAGTTCAGTGGTCTAGTTAAAAGGTTGGTAAGTTAGCTGACTCAGCTGACTGTGCAACTGTTATCTGTCAATCACCTGAAGCCTGACTAGGGCCTGAATAGGTGTTAATTACTATTTGAAGCATAACTAGTGGTGAGTTAACTCAGCTCGATTTAAGAAAGGGACTATCTGGAAGCACGCTACAGTGTGCTAGCACAGGAACAGGAGAGCGAGCACATCCTGAGTGGGGCACAGCCAGAGTGGGTATTCGGAATTTGGTGCAAAGCGGGAATTCAGTGCATAGGGGATGAGGTGCTCTTTGCATTTTTTCCTTGCTATCCAACTTCTTAAATCTTAAGAACTACTGCAGCAGGAGAAGCTACAAGGGAAAGGAATCACTGGTAAGTAGTGGGTAAGGTATTTACTGATTTAATTACTTATAGTTTGAGGTCTTTTTGTGGTTTATAGTTTGTATATTTTACAGTAACGAGGATCAGGAGAGAAGGGCCCTGGAGTAATTGATTTAAAAGGTTTAATTTAAATGGATAAGTCATGACAGGAGAGCTCAAAGCCGTGGTGTGCTCCTCGTGCTCCATGTGGGAAGCCGGGGACATTTCCAGTGCCTGGGACCAGCATGTGTGCAGGAAGCATGTCCAGCTGCAGCTCCTGGAAGCTCGGGTTTCAGAGCTGGAACAGCATCTGGGGACACTGTGGAGCATCCGCGAGTCTGAGAGCATCATGGATAGCACGTTTAGAGAGGTGGTCACACCGCAGATGAAGGGACTTGAGGAAGGAAGGGAATGGGTGACCACCAGGCAGTCCAGGAGAAGCAGGCAGGTGGTTCAGGAGTCCCCTGGGGTCCCACTCACAAATCGGTATCCCATATTGGAGGCTGATGAGGGCACTGGTTCCTCCAGGGAGTGCGGACAGAGCCAAGCTTCTGGCACTACAAGCAGCCTGTCTGTACAGGAGGGGAGGAAGAGAGGAGGAGCAAAAGTAATAGGGGATTCTATAGTCAGGGGAACAGATAAGCGCTACTGTGGCCGTCAATGTAACTCCAGGATGGTGTGTTGCCTCCCTGGTGCCAGAGTCCAGGATGTCACTGAACAGCTGCAGGGCATCCTGAAGGGGGAGGGTGATAAGGCGGAGGTCATGGTACATGTTGGTACCAATGACATAGGCAGAAAGAGAGATGAGGTCTTGCATCAAGAATTCAGGGAGTTAGGCAGTAGACTAAAAGGCAAGACCTCTCGGGTTGTAATCTCTGGATTACTCCCAGTGCCACGTGCTAGCGAGCTCAGAAATAGGAGAATAGCACAGATGAATACGTGGCTTAAGAGTTGGTGCAGGAGGGAGTGTTTTAGATTCCTGGATCACTGGATCTTCTGGGGAAGGTGGGACCTGTATAAGCGGGACGGTCAACATCTGAGCCAGAGACGGACTAACATCCTTGTGGGTGGGTTTGCTAGTTCTGTTGGGAGGAGGTTAAACTAGTTCGGCAGGGGGAGGAGACACAGAATGTTAGGAGAATAGGGACACATCATAATACAGTAAAACAATCAAGTCAGAGGGAGTACAGCTGCAATAAGCTTCAAGGGAGTAAGGCAAGGCTGGATGACCTCTACTTTAATGCCAGGAGTATTACAGGTAAAACAGATGAGTTAAGGGTGAGGATTGATACTTGGAATTGTGATATAGTAGCCATCACTGAGACGTGGTTGAGGGAAGGGCAGGATTGGCAGCTCAACATTCCAGGATATAGAATCTTCAGGCGAGGCAGGGGATGGGGTAAAAGAGGAGGCGGCGTTGCATTATTAATTAAGGAGTCAATTACTGCAGTAAGGAGAGATGATATCTTGGAGAGGGCATCAAATGAAGCTTTGTGGGTAGAGCTTAGGAATAAAAAAGGGGCAACCACATTATCAGGTGTTTATTATAGACCCCCAGATAGTCAGCGGGAAATTGAGGAGCAAATATGTGCACAATTTGTGGATGTGTGTAAAAACAATAACAATAGGGTAATTATATTAGATGATTTCAACTTTCCCAACATTAATTGAGTTAGACATTGTGTTAAAGGCTTGGATGGAGTGGATTTCTTGAAATGTGTACAGGAGAACTTTTTGGGTCAATATGTAGAGGGTTCAACAAGGGACAGTGCATTGCTGGACCTAATTCTGGGGAATGAAGCTGGACAGGTGGCTGAGGTGGTGGTGGGGGAGCATTTTAGTGATAACAACCACAACATGGTACAGCTTAAGTTTGTTATGGACAAAGAAATCGACAAGTTGCAAAAAAAATATTTTGGATTGGGGGAGAGTGGATTTTAGTAAAATAAGGTAGGATCTGGCCAAGGTAGACTGGGAACAGTTACTTGTGGGGGAATCTACAGAGGAACAGTGGGGGGTGTTCAAAAAGGAAATGGGGAGGGTACAGGCTCAACACGTTCCCTCTAGGGTGATAGGAAGGAGTACTAGGCCCAGAGAACCATGGATGACCAGAGATATTCAGGTTACGATGAGAAGGAAAAGAGAGGCTTTTAGCAGGTACAAGGGAAGCAAATCACAGAGGCATTAGTGGAATACAGAAAGTGCAGAGTGGAGCTTAAGAAAGCAATTAGGAGAGCAAAGAGGGAATATGAGAAAGCTTTGGCTGGTAAAAGTAGGGAAAATCCCAAGATATTCTGTAAGTATATCAATGGGAAGAGGATAATCAGGGAAAGAGTAGGGTCCATAAGGGACCAAGGGGGCAATCTATGGATGGAGCCAGAGGACATCACTAGAGTATTGAATGAATACTTCACATCCATCTTCACCCAAGAGAATGAGGATGAAGGTATCGAACTCGAGGAGAGAGACTGTGAGGTTCTTAAGCAAATTGATATAGGCAGTGACAAGGTATTGGAGATGTTGGCAAGCTTAAAAGTGGACAAATCTCCAGGTCCGGATGATTTGTGTCCCAGACTGCTGAGGGAGGCAAGAGAGGAGATCGCAGAGGCTCTGACCCAAATTTTTAATTCCTCTCTGGCCACGGGGGAGGGGCCAGAGGACTGGAGAACAGCTAATGTGGTTCCGCTATTTAAGAAGGGTTGTAGAGATAAGCCAGGGAACTACAGGCCAGTGAGTCTCACGTCATATCTGAAGGAGAGTATCTATCTCCACTTGGAGAGGCAAGGTTTGATCAGGGATAGTCAGCATGGCTTTGTCAGAGGGAGGTTGTGCCTAACAAATGTGATTGAATTTTTTGTGGGGGTGACCAGGTCTGTAGATGAGGGTAGTGCAGTTGATGTAGTTTATATGGATTTCAGCAAAGCCTTTGACAAGGTCCCACATGGGAGACTTATAAAGAAGGCAAATGCACATGGGATACAGGGTAATTTGATAAGGTGGATTCAAAATTGGCTTAGTTGTAGGAGGCAGAGGGTGACATGGATCTGTTCTCAGTCCCCTATTATTTGTCATTTATATAAATGACATAGATGACTATGCGGGGGGTAGGATTAGTAAGTCTGTGGATGACACAAAGATTGGCCGGGTGGTTAACAGTGAGGTTGAGTGTCTTGGGCTACGGGAAAATATAGACGGGATGGTCAAATGGGCAGATAAGTGGCAAATGGAATTTAACCCTGAAAAGTGTGAGGTGATACACTTTGGAAGGAGTAATTTGACAAGGAAGTATTCAATGAATGGCATGGCACTAGGAAGTTCTGAGGAACAAAGGGACCTTGGCGAGTGTGTCCATAGATCTCTGAAGGCGGAGGAGCATGTTAGTGGGGTGGTGAAAAAGGCATATGGGACACTTGCCTTTATCAATCGAGGCATAGATTACAAAAGTAGGGAGGTCATGTTGGAGTTGTATAGAACCTTGGTGAGGCCACAGCTGGAGTACTGTGTGCAGTTCTGATCGCCACATTATAGGAAGGATGTGATTGCACTGGAGGGGGTGAAGAGGAGATTCACCAGGATGTTGCCTTGGGATGAAATATTTAAGTTATGAAGAGAGGTTGGATAGACTTGGGTTGTTTTCGTTGGAGCAGAGAAGACTGAGGGGCGACCTGATTGAGGTGTACAAGATTATGAGAGGCATGGACAGGGTGGATAGGGAGCAGCTGTTCCCCTTAGTTCAAGAGTTAGTCACATGGGGGCTTAGGTTCAAGGTGAGGGGCAGGAGGTTTAGGAGGGATGTGAGGGAAAACTTTTTTTACCCAGAGGGTGGTGACGGTCTGGAATGCGCTGTCTGGGAGGGTGGTGGAGGTGAGTTGCCTCACATCCTTTAAAAAGTACCTGGATGAGCACTTGGCACGTCATAACATTCAAGGCTATGGGCCAAGTGCTGGTAAATGGGGTTAGGTAGGTAGGTCAGGTGTTTCTCATGTGTCGGTGCAGACTCGATGGACTGAAGGGCCTCTTCTGCACTGTGATTCTGTGATTCTGGGAGCCGGTGTCACCCATGCACTTTACAGTGAAGACTGAAGCCATTGTTACCCAGGCATTCCACAGTGGAGCTCAGAGCCAGTGTCACCCAGGCATTCCACAGTGGAGCTCAGAGCCAGTGGAGCTCAGAGCCAGTGTCACACAGAAATTCTACAGTGAAGGTCAGAGCCAGTGTCAACCATGCATTCTACAGTGATGGTTGGAGCCAGTGTCACTCAGACATTCTGCAGTGAAGCTTGGAGCCTCTGTCACCAAGCCATTCTCCAGTGAAGCTCGGAGCCAGAGTCACTTGGTAGTTCCACAGAGAAGCTCGGAACCAGTGCCACCCAGGAATTCAACAGTGTAGCTTGGAGCCAGTATCATCCAAGTGTTCCATGGTGGAAGTAGGAGTCAGTGTCACCCAGGCATTCCACAGTAGAGCTCAGAGCTAGTGTCACCCAGGCATTCTCCAGTGAAGTATGGAGCCAGTGTCACCTGGAAGTTCTCCAATGGAGCTGGAGCCAGTGTCAGCCAGGCATTCGACAGTGGAACTTGGAGCCAGTTTCATCCAGGCATTCAACAGTCAAGATTGCAGCCAGTTCTCCCCCAGGCATTCTACAGTGAAAACTAGAGCCAGTGTAACCCAGGCATTCTGCAATGAAGCTTGGAGCCAGCTACACCAAGCATTCTTTGTGAAGCTCGGAGCCAGTATCACACAGGCATTCTACAGTCAAGATCGGATCCAGTCCCACCCCCCACCACAGCCATTCTACAGTGATCAGAGCCAGTGTCACCCAGCCATCCTCCAGTGATGCTTGGAGTCAGTGGCACACAGGCACTCCACAGTGGAATTCGGAGACAGTGCCACCTGAGCATTCCACAGTGGAGCTCAGTGGCAGGGTCACCTAGGCCTAAAGTGGTGCACTGAGCCAGTGTTACCAGGCATTCTACAGTGAGGATCGGAGCCAGTGTCATCCAGATATTTACAGTGAAGCTTGGAGCCTATATCATTGAGGCATTCTACAGTGGAGCTCAGAACCAGTGTCACCCGGAAATTGAACAGTGGAAGTCAGTGCCAGTGTCACCCAGGCATTCTACATTGGAACTCGCAGCCAATTTCATCCAGGTATTCAACAGTGGAGCTCGGAACCACTGTCAGCCAGGCATTGTACAGTGGAGCTCGGAGTCAGTGTCACCCAACCATTCTCCAGTGACGCTCGGAGACGGCGGCACCCAGGAACTCCACAGTGGAATTTGGAGTCAGTGTCAGCCAAGCATTCCACTATGGAACTCGGAGCTCGTGTCACCCAGGCATTCGATAGTGGAGCACGGAGCCAGCCTTACCTCAAAGTTCTAAAGTGGAGCTTGGAGCCGGTGTTATTTGGAAGTTCTACAATGGAGCTACGATCCAGTGTCATCCGGGCATTCTACAGTGAGGATCGGAGCCAGTGTCATCCAGGTATTTACAGTGAAGCTTGGAGCCTGTGTCATTGAGGCGTTCTCCAGTGGAGCTCAGAGCCAGTGTCTCCCAGGTATCCTACAGTGGAGTTCAGAACCAGTGTCACCCGGAATTTCTACAGTGGAGGTCAGTGCCAGTGTCAGCCAGGCATTCTAACAGTGCAGCTCAGGGCCAGTTTCATCTCGGCATTCTACACTGGAGTTGAGACGGTGCCACCCAGACATTCCACAGTGGAGCTGGGAGCCAGTGTCACCCTGGAATTCTACAGTGGAGCACTGAGCCAGTGTCACCCAGGCATTCTACAGTGGAGCACCGAGCCAGTGTCACCCAGGCATTCTACAGTGGAGCACAGAGCCAGCATCCCCTCAAGATTCTACAGTGCAGCTCAGAGTCGGTGTCATCTGAAGTTCTACAATGCAGCTGTGAACCAGTGTCAGCCAGGCATTCTACAGTGAGGATCGGAGCCAGTGTCATCCAGACATTTACAGTGGAGCTCAGAGCCTGTTTCACCCGGAAATTCTACAGTGAAGACCGGTACCAGTGTCACTCAGGGATGCTAACCTGGAAGCCTGACGGAGAAGCTCGGAACCAGTGTCAGCCAGGCATTCTACAGTGTTAATCAGAGCCAGTGGAGTTAGTGTCACCCAGTCATTCCACAGTGGAGCTTGGAGCCAGTATCACCCAGGCATTCCACCGTGAAGAATGGAGACGGTGTAACTCAAGCATTCTACAGTGGAGCTCAAAGCCTGTTTTACCCAGGCATTCTACAGTGGAGCTTGGATCCAGTGTCACCAACCATTCTCTAGTGAAGCTCAGAGCCAGTGTCACCCAGGCATTTTAAAGTGGAGCACAGAGCCAGTGTCAGCCAGGAATTTTACAGTCGAGCACTGAGCCAGTGTCACCCAGGCACTCTACAGTGGAACCTGGAGCCACTGCCACCCAGGCATTCTACAGTGGACCGTCAGCCATGCATTTTACAGTGAAGCTCAGAGCCTGTGGCCCCCAAACATTCTACAGTGGAGTTCAGAACCAGGGTAAGCTGGAAGTCCGACAGAGAAGCTCAGAGCCAGTGTCACCCAAACATTCTATAGTGTTGCTCAGAGCCAGTGCCATCCAAGGTTTCCACAGTGGAACTTGGAGTCAGTGTCACCCAGGCATTCCACCATGAAGACTGGAGCCAGTGTCACTCAAGCATTCAACAGTGGAGTTCGGAGCCTGTTTTACCCAGGCACTCCACAGTGGAGCACGTAGACAGTGTCACCCAGGCACTCAACAGTGGAGCTCAGAGCTAGTGTCACCCAAACATTCTTCACTGATGCTCGGAGCCAGTGGCTCCCAGGCAATCTACGGTGGAGCTCAGAGCCAGCTTCATCCAGGCATTCTACAGTGGAACTCAGAGCCAATGTTAGCCAGGCGCTCTACAGTGGAGCTCGGAGCCAGTGTCACCCAAACATTCTACACTGGAGCTCAGAGCCAGTGTCACCCAGCTATTCTGCAGTGCAGCTCGGAGCCACTGTCACCCAGACACTCCACAATGGAGCTTGGAGCCAGTGTCACCGGGAAATTCTACAATGGAGCTCAGAGCCAGTGTCACCCAGACACTCAACAGTGGAAATCAGAGCCAGTGTCACCCAGGAATTCTACAGTGGAGCTTGGAGCTGGTGACATCGGGAATCTATACAATGGAGCTATGAGCCAGTGTCACCCAGGTATTCTACAGTGAGGATTGGAGCCAGTGTCATCCAGGTATTTACAGTGAAGCTCAGAGTTGGTGTCATTGAGGCGTTCTTCAGTGGACCTCAGAGCCAGAGTCTCCCAGGCATTCAACAGTGGAGCTCTGAATGAGTGTCACCTGGAAATTCTACAGTGGAGGTCAGTGCCAGTGTCAGGCAGGCATTCCACAGTGAAGACCAGAACCAGTGTCACTCAGGGATTCTACACTGGAGCTCGGAACCAGCTTCATCCTGGCATTCTACAGTGGAGATCGGAGCCAGTGTCACCCTGCTATTCTGCAGTGCAGTTTGGAGCCACTGTCACCCAGGCACTCCACAATCGAGCTTGGAGCCAGAGTCCCCCAGGCATTCTACTGTGGAGCTCAGAGCCAGAGTTACCGGGAAATTCTGCAATGGAGCTCAGAGGCAGTGTCATCCATGCATTCCACAGTGAAGACTGGAGCCAGTGTCACCCAGGCATGCTGCAGTGGAGATCGGAGCCATTGTCACCCAGGTATTTACAGTGAAGTTCAGATCAAGTGTCACCCAGACATTCTACAGTGTTGCTCGGAGCCAGTGCCATCCAAGATTTCCACAGTGGAACTTGGAATCAGTGTCACCCAGGCATTCCACCATGAAGACTGGAGCCAGTGTCACTCAAGCATTCAACAGTGGAGTTCGGAGCCTGTTTTACCCAGGCATTCCACAGTGGAGCACGTAGACAGTGTCACCCAGGCACTCAACAGTGGAGCTCAGAGCTAATGTCACCCAAACATTCTTCACTGATGCTCGGAGCCAGTGGCTCCCAGGCATTCTACAGTGGAACTTAGAGGCAGTGCCACCCAGACAATCTACAGTGGAGCTCAGAGCCAGCTTCATCCAGGCATTCTACAGTAGAACTCAGAGCCAATGTTAGCCAGGCACTCTACAGTGGAGCTCGGAGCCAGTGTCATCCAGCTATTCTGCAGTGCAGCTCGGAGCCACTGTCACCTAGACACTCCACAATGGAGCTTGGAGCCAGTGTCACCGGGAAATTCTACAGTGGAGCTCAGAGGCAGTGTCATCCATGTATTCCACAGTGAAGACTGAAGCCAGTGTCACCCAGGCATTCTGCAGTGGAACCTGGAGCCAGTGCCACCCAGGCATTCTGCAGTGGAGCATCACGCATGCATTCTACAGTGAAGATCGGACCCATTGTCGCCCAGGTATTTACAGTGAAGTTCAGATCCAGTGTCACCCAGACATTCTACAGTGTTGCTCAGAGCCAGTGCCATCCAAGATTTCCACAGTTGAAGTTGGAGTCAGTTTCACCCAGGCATTCCACCATGAAGACTGTAGCCAGTGTCAATCAAGTACTCTACAGTGGAACTCGGAGCCAGTGTCACCCAGGCATTCTACAGTTGTGCACGGAGCCAGCAACACCTGCAAATTCTACACTGGAGCTCGGAGCCGGTGTCATCTGGAAATTCTACAATGAAGCTACGATCCAGTGTCATCCAGGCATTCTATAGTGAGAATTGGAGCCAGTGTCATCGAGGTGTTCTCCAGTGGAGCTCGGAGCCAGAGTCTCCCAGGCATTCTACAGTGCAGCTCAGGGCCAGTTTCACCTCAACATTCTACAGTGGAGCTCAGAGGCCGTGCCACCCAGACAATCTACATTAGAGCTTGTAGCCAGTGTCACCGGGAACTTTTACAATGGAACTCAGAGGCAGTGTCACCCATTCGTTCTACAGTGGAGATCGGAGCCAGTGTCACTCAGACATTCCACATTGGAACTCGCAGCCAGTGTCACCCAGGCACTCAACAGTGGACCTCAGAGCTAGTTTCAGCCAGCCATTCTCGAGTGACGCTCATACCCAGTGGCACACAGGCACTCCACAGTGGAATTCAGAGCCCGTGCCACCTCATAATTCTACAGTGGAGCTCGGAGCCGGTGACATCGGGAATTTATACAATGGAGCTATGAGCCAGTGTCACCCAGACATTCCACAGTGAAGACCGGAGCCAATGTCACTCAGGGATGCTAACCTGGAAGTCTGACAGAGAGCTCGGAACCAGTGTCAGCCAGGCATTCTACCATGTTGCTCGGAGCCAGTGGAGTTAGTGTCACCCAGTCATTCCACAGTGGAGCTCGGAGCCAGTATCACCCAGGCATTCCACCGTGAAGAATTTATACAATGGAGCTATGAGCCAGTGTCACCCAGGTATTCTACAATGAGGATTGGAGCCAGTGTCATCCAGGTATTTACAGTGAAGCTCAGAGTTGGTGTCATTGAGGCGTTCTTCAGTGGACCTCAGAGCCAGTCTCCCAGGCATTCAACAGTGAATCTCCGAATGAGTGTCACCTGGAAATTCTACAGTGGAGGTCAGTGCCAGTGTCAGGCAGGCATTCCACAGTGAAGACCAGAACCAGTGTCACTCAGGGATTCTACACTGGAGCTCGGAACCAGCTTCATCCTGGCATTCTACAGTGGAGCTCAGAGCCAGTGTTACCGGGAAATTCTGCAATGGAGCTCAGAGGCAGTGTCATCCATGCATTCCACAGTGAAGACTGGAGCCAGTGTCACCCAGGCATTCTGCAGTGGAACCTGGAGCCAGTACCACCCAGTCATTCTTCAGTGGAGCGTCACCCAGGCAATCTACAGTGAAGATTGGAGCCATTGTCACCCAGGTATTTACAGTGAAGTTCGGATCCAGTGTCACCCAGGCATTCTACAGTGTTGCTCAGATCCAGTGCCATCCAAGATTTCCACAGTGAAAGTTGGAGTCAGTTTCATCCAGGCATTCCACCATGAAGACTGTAGCCAGTGTTAATGGAGCATTCTACGGTGGAGCACGGAGCCAGCATCACCTCAAAATTCTACACAGGAGCTCGGAGCCCGTGTCATCTGGAAGTTCTACAATGGAGCTACGATCCAGTGTCATCCGGACATTCTACAGTGAGGATCGGAGCCAGTGTCATCCAAGTATTTACACGGAGCCAGGTGTCATTTGGAATTTCTACAATGGAGCTGTGAGCCAGTGTCACCTGAGCTTTCCACAGTGGAGCTCGGAGCCAGGATCACCTGGAAGCTCTAGAGAGAACCTCAGAACCAGTGTCACCCAGGCATTCTACAGTGTAGATCAGAGCCAGTGGCATCCAATCATTCCACAGTGGAAATTTGAGCCAGTTTCTCCCAGGAATTCTACAGTGGAGCTCAGACCCTGTGCCACCCACACATTCTACACCAGATTTCGGAGGCAGTGTCACAGAGACATTTGCAGTAGAGTTCAGAGCCAGTGGCAGCCAAGCATTCTGCAGTAAAGCTCGGACCTGTGTCACTGAGACATTCTACGGTGGATCTCAGAGCTAGTGTCACCCTGGCATTATACAGTGTAGCTCGGAGCCAGCATCATCCAAGCATTCCACTGTGGAATTGGAGCATGTGTCAACCAGGCATACCACATTTGTTTTGTAGCCAGTGTCACCCAGGCATTCTACAGTGCAGCTCAGGGCCAGTTTCACCTCGACATTCTACAGTGGAGCTCAGACGCAATGCCACCCAAACATTCTACAGTGGAGCTCGGAGCCACTGTTATCCAGGCACTCCACAATCGAGTTTGGAGCCAGTATTCCCCAAGCATTCTACCGTGGAGCCCAGAGCCAGTGTCACCGGGAAATTCTACCGTGGAGCCCAGAGCCAGTGTCACCGGGAAATTCTACCGTGGAGCCCAGAGCTAGTGTCACCGGGAAATTCTACCGTGGAGCCCAGAGCCAGTGTCACCGGGAAATTCTACAGTGGAGCTCAGAGCTAGTGTCACCGGGAAATTCTACCGTGGAGCCCAGAGCCAGTGTCACCGGGAAATTCTACCGTGGAGACCAGAGCCAGTGTCACCGGGAAATTCTACAATGGAGCTCAGAGGCAGTGTCATCCATGCATTCCACAGTGAAGACTGGAGCCAGTGTCACCCAGGCTCTCTGCAGTGGAACCTGGAGCCAGTACCACCCAGTCATTCTGCAGTGGAGCGTCACCCAGGCAATCTACAGTGAAGATTGGAGCCATTGTCACCCAGGTATTTACAGTGAAGTTCGGATCCAGTGTCACCCAGGCATTCTACAGTGTTGCTCAGATCCAGTGCCATCCAAGATTTCCACAGTGAAAGTTGGAGTCAGTTTCATCCAGGCATTCCACCATGAAGACTGTAGCCAGTGTTAATGGAGCATTCTACGGTGGAGCACGGAGCCAGCATCACCTCAAAATTCTACACAGGAGCTCGGAGCCCGTGTCATCCGGAAGTTCTACAATGGAGCTACGATCCAGTGTCATCCGGGCATTCTACAGTGAGGATCGGAGCCAGTGTCATCCAAGTATTTACACGGAGCCAGGTGTCATTTGGAATTTCTACAATGGAGCTGTGAGCCAGTGTCACCTGAGCTTTCCACAGTGGAGCTCGGAGCCAGGATCACCTGGAAGCTCTAGAGAGAACCTCAGAACCAGTGTCACCCAGGCATTCTACAGTGTAGATCAGAGCCAGTGGCATCCAATCATTCCACAGTGGAAATTTGAGCCAGTTTCTCCCAGGAATTCTACAGTGGAGCTCAGACCCTGTGCCACCCACACATTCTACACCAGATTTCGGAGGCAGTGTCACAGAGACATTTGCAGTAGAGTTCAGAGCCAGTGGCAGCCAAGCATTCTGCAGTAAAGCTCGGACCTGTGTCACTGAGACATTCTACGGTGGATCTCAGAGCTAGTGTCACCCTGGCATTATACAGTGTAGCTCGGAGCCAGCATCATCCAAGCATTCCACTGTGGAATTGGAGCATGTGTCAACCAGGCATACCACATTTGTTTTGTAGCCAGTGTCACCCAGGCATTCTACAGTGCAGCTCAGGGCCAGTTTCACCTCGACATTCTACAGTGGAGCTCAGACGCAATGCCACCCAAACATTCTACAGTGGAGCTCGGAGCCACTGTTATCCAGGCACTCCACAATCGGGTTTGGAGCCAGTATTCCCCAAGCATTCTACCGTGGAGCCCAGAGCCAGTGTCACCGGGAAATTCTACCGTGGAGCCCAGAGCCAGTGTCACCGGGAAATTCTACCGTGGAGCCCAGAGCCAGTGTCACCGGGAAATTCTACCGTGGAGCCCAGAGCCAGTGTCACCGGGAAATTCTACCGTGGAGCCCAGAGCCAGTGTCACCGGGAAATTCTACCGTGGAGCCCAGAGCTAGTGTCACCGGGAAATTCTACCGTGGAGCCCAGAGCCAGTGTCACCGGGAAATTCTACAGTGGAGCTCAGAGCTAGTGTCACCGGGAAATTCTACCGTGGAGCCCAGAGCCAGTGTCACCGGGAAATTCTACCGTGGAGACCAGAGCCAGTGTCACCGGGAAATTCTACAATGGAGCTCAGAGGCAGTGTCATCCATGCATTCCACAGTGAAGACTGGAGCCAGTGTCACCCAGGCTCTCTGCAGTGGAACCTGGAGCCAGTACCACCCAGTCATTCTGCAGTGGAGCGTCACCCAGGCAATCTACAGTGAAGATTGGAGCCATTGTCACCCAGGTATTTACAGTGAAGTTCGGATCCAGTGTC
Source organism: Carcharodon carcharias (assembly GCF_017639515.1). Taxonomy (NCBI): domain Eukaryota; kingdom Metazoa; phylum Chordata; class Chondrichthyes; order Lamniformes; family Lamnidae; genus Carcharodon; species Carcharodon carcharias. The sequence continues at coordinate 26,289,371 of NC_054497.1, read as the reverse complement.
ACCCAGGCATTCTACAGTGTTGCTCAGATCCAGTGCCATCCAAGATTTCCACAGTGAAAGTTGGAGTCAGTTTCATCCAGGCATTCCACCATGAAGACTGTAGCCAGTGTTAATGGAGCATTCTACGGTGGAGCACGGAGCCAGCATCACCTCAAAATTCTACACAGGAGCTCGGAGCCCGTGTCATCTGGAAGTTCTACAATGGAGCTACGATCCAGTGTCATCCGGGCATTCTACAGTGAGGATCGGAGCCAGTGTCATCCAAGTATTTACACGGAGCCAGGTGTCATTTGGAATTTCTACAATGGAGCTGTGAGCCAGTGTCACCTGAGCTTTCCACAGTGGAGCTCGGAGCCAGGATCACCTGGAAGCTCTAGAGAGAACCTCAGAACCAGTGTCACCCAGGCATTCTACAGTGTAGATCAGAGCCAGTGGCATCCAATCATTCCACAGTGGAAATTTGAGCCAGTTTCTCCCAGGAATTCTACAGTGGAGCTCAGACCCTGTGCCACCCACACATTCTACACCAGATTTCGGAGGCAGTGTCACAGAGACATTTGCAGTAGAGTTCAGAGCCAGTGGCAGCCAAGCATTCTGCAGTAAAGCTCGGACCTGTGTCACTGAGACATTCTACGGTGGATCTCAGAGCTAGTGTCACCCTGGCATTATACAGTGTAGCTCGGAGCCAGCATCATCCAAGCATTCCACTGTGGAATTGGAGCATGTGTCAACCAGGCATACCACATTTGTTTTGTAGCCAGTGTCACCCAGGCATTCTACAGTGCAGCTCAGGGCCAGTTTCACCTCGACATTCTACAGTGGAGCTCAGACGCAATGCCACCCAAACATTCTACAGTGGAGCTCGGAGCCACTGTTATCCAGGCACTCCACAATCGAGTTTGGAGCCAGTATTCCCCAAGCATTCTACCGTGGAGCCCAGAGCCAGTGTCACCGGGAAATTCTACCGTGGAGCCCAGAGCTAGTGTCACCGGGAAATTCTACCGTGGAGCCCAGAGCCAGTGTCACCGGGAAATTCTACCGTGGAGCCCAGAGCCAGTGTCACCGGGAAATTCTACAGTGGAGCTCAGAGCTAGTGTCACCGGGAAATTCTACAGTGGAGCTCAGAGCTAGTGTCACCGGGAAATTCTACAGTGGAGCTCAGAGCTAGTGTCACCGGGAAATTCTACCGTGGAGCCCAGAGCCAGTGTCACCGGGAAATTCTACCGTGGAGCCCAGAGCCAGTGTCACCGGGAAATTCTACCGTGGAGCTCAGAGCTAGTGTCACCGGGAAATTCTACAGTGGAGCTTGGAGCCAGTGTCACCCAGGCATTTCACAGTGGAGCTCGAAGCCAGTGTCACCCAGGTATTCTACAGTTGAACCTAGAGCCAATGCCACCCATGCATTCTGCAGTGAAGCTCAGAGCCAGTTTCACCCGGAGGTTATACAGTGGAGCTTGGAGCCAGTGTCATCCAGGCACTTTGCAGTGGAACTCAAAGCCAGTTTCTCCCAGGCATTCTACAGTGAAGTTCAGAGCAAGTGTCACCTGAGGGCTCTGCAGTGGAACTCGGAGCCAGGGTCACCTGGAAGTTCCACAGTGAAGCTCTGAACCAGTGTCACCCAGGCATTCTACAGTGTAGATCAGAGCCAGTGGCATCCAATCATTCCACAGTGGAAATTTGAGCCAGTTTCTCCCAGGAATTCTACAGTGGAGCTCAGACCCTGTGCCACCCACACATTCTACACCAGATTTCGGAGGCAGTGTCACAGAGACATTTGCAGTAGAGTTCAGAGCCAGTGGCAGCCAAGCATTCTGCAGTAAAGCTCGGACCTGTGTCACTGAGACATTCTACGGTGGATCTCAGAGCTAGTGTCACCCTGGCATTATACAGTGTAGCTCGGAGCCAGCATCATCCAAGCATTCCACTGTGGAATTGGAGCATGTGTCAACCAGGCATACCACATTTGTTTTGTAGCCAGTGTCACCCAGGCATTCTACAGTGCAGCTCAGGGCCAGTTTCACCTCGACATTCTACAGTGGAGCTCAGACGCAATGCCACCCAAACATTCTACAGTGGAGCTCGGAGCCACTGTTATCCAGGCACTCCACAATCGAGTTTGGAGCCAGTATTCCCCAAGCATTCTACCGTGGAGCCCAGAGCCAGTGTCACCGGGAAATTCTACCGTGGAGCCCAGAGCCAGTGTCACCGGGAAATTCTACCGTGGAGCCCAGAGCTAGTGTCACCGGGAAATTCTACCGTGGAGCCCAGAGCCAGTGTCACCGGGAAATTCTACAGTGGAGCTCAGAGCTAGTGTCACCGGGAAATTCTACCGTGGAGCCCAGAGCCAGTGTCACCGGGAAATTCTACCGTGGAGACCAGAGCCAGTGTCACCGGGAAATTCTACAATGGAGCTCAGAGGCAGTGTCATCCATGCATTCCACAGTGAAGACTGGAGCCAGTGTCACCCAGGCTCTCTGCAGTGGAACCTGGAGCCAGTACCACCCAGTCATTCTGCAGTGGAGCGTCACCCAGGCAATCTACAGTGAAGATTGGAGCCATTGTCACCCAGGTATTTACAGTGAAGTTCGGATCCAGTGTCACCCAGGCATTCTACAGTGTTGCTCAGATCCAGTGCCATCCAAGATTTCCACAGTGAAAGTTGGAGTCAGTTTCATCCAGGCATTCCACCATGAAGACTGTAGCCAGTGTTAATGGAGCATTCTACGGTGGAGCACGGAGCCAGCATCACCTCAAAATTCTACACAGGAGCTCGGAGCCCGTGTCATCTGGAAGTTCTACAATGGAGCTACGATCCAGTGTCATCCGGGCATTCTACAGTGAGGATCGGAGCCAGTGTCATCCAAGTATTTACACGGAGCCAGGTGTCATTTGGAATTTCTACAATGGAGCTGTGAGCCAGTGTCACCTGAGCTTTCCACAGTGGAGCTCGGAGCCAGGATCACCTGGAAGCTCTAGAGAGAACCTCAGAACCAGTGTCACCCAGGCATTCTACAGTGTAGATCAGAGCCAGTGGCATCCAATCATTCCACAGTGGAAATTTGAGCCAGTTTCTCCCAGGAATTCTACAGTGGAGCTCAGACCCTGTGCCACCCACACATTCTACACCAGATTTCGGAGGCAGTGTCACAGAGACATTTGCAGTAGAGTTCAGAGCCAGTGGCAGCCAAGCATTCTGCAGTAAAGCTCGGACCTGTGTCACTGAGACATTCTACGGTGGATCTCAGAGCTAGTGTCACCCTGGCATTATACAGTGTAGCTCGGAGCCAGCATCATCCAAGCATTCCACTGTGGAATTGGAGCATGTGTCAACCAGGCATACCACATTTGTTTTGTAGCCAGTGTCACCCAGGCATTCTACAGTGCAGCTCAGGGCCAGTTTCACCTCGACATTCTACAGTGGAGCTCAGACGCAATGCCACCCAAACATTCTACAGTGGAGCTCGGAGCCACTGTTATCCAGGCACTCCACAATCGAGTTTGGAGCCAGTATTCCCCAAGCATTCTACCGTGGAGCCCAGAGCCAGTGTCACCGGGAAATTCTACCGTGGAGCCCAGAGCTAGTGTCACCGGGAAATTCTACCGTGGAGCCCAGAGCCAGTGTCACCGGGAAATTCTACCGTGGAGCCCAGAGCCAGTGTCACCGGGAAATTCTACAGTGGAGCTCAGAGCTAGTGTCACCGGGAAATTCTACAGTGGAGCTCAGAGCTAGTGTCACCGGGAAATTCTACAGTGGAGCTCAGAGCTAGTGTCACCGGGAAATTCTACCGTGGAGCCCAGAGCCAGTGTCACCGGGAAATTCTACCGTGGAGCCCAGAGCCAGTGTCACCGGGAAATTCTACCGTGGAGCTCAGAGCTAGTGTCACCGGGAAATTCTACAGTGGAGCTTGGAGCCAGTGTCACCCAGGCATTTCACAGTGGAGCTCGAAGCCAGTGTCACCCAGGTATTCTACAGTTGAACCTAGAGCCAATGCCACCCATGCATTCTGCAGTGAAGCTCAGAGCCAGTTTCACCCGGAGGTTATACAGTGGAGCTTGGAGCCAGTGTCATCCAGGCACTTTGCAGTGGAACTCAAAGCCAGTTTCTCCCAGGCATTCTACAGTGAAGTTCAGAGCAAGTGTCACCTGAGGGCTCTGCAGTGGAACTCGGAGCCAGGGTCACCTGGAAGTTCCACAGTGAAGCTCTGAACCAGTGTCACCCAGGCATTCTACAGTGTAGATCAGAGCCAGTGGCATCCAATCATTCCACAGTGGAAATTTGAGCCAGTTTCTCCCAGGAATTCTACAGTGGAGCTCAGACCCTGTGCCACCCACACATTCTACACCAGATTTCGGAGGCAGTGTCACAGAGACATTTGCAGTAGAGTTCAGAGCCAGTGGCAGCCAAGCATTCTGCAGTAAAGCTCGGACCTGTGTCACTGAGACATTCTACGGTGGATCTCAGAGCTAGTGTCACCCTGGCATTATACAGTGTAGCTCGGAGCCAGCATCATCCAAGCATTCCACTGTGGAATTGGAGCATGTGTCAACCAGGCATACCACATTTGTTTTGTAGCCAGTGTCACCCAGGCATTCTACAGTGCAGCTCAGGGCCAGTTTCACCTCGACATTCTACAGTGGAGCTCAGACGCAATGCCACCCAAACATTCTACAGTGGAGCTCGGAGCCACTGTTATCCAGGCACTCCACAATCGAGTTTGGAGCCAGTATTCCCCAAGCATTCTACCGTGGAGCCCAGAGCCAGTGTCACCGGGAAATTCTACCGTGGAGCCCAGAGCTAGTGTCACCGGGAAATTCTACCGTGGAGCCCAGAGCCAGTGTCACCGGGAAATTCTACCGTGGAGCCCAGAGCTAGTGTCACCGGGAAATTCTACCGTGGAGCCCAGAGCCAGTGTCACCGGGAAATTCTACCGTGGAGCCCAGAGCCAGTGTCACCGGGAAATTCTACAGTGGAGCTCAGAGCTAGTGTCACCGGGAAATTCTACAGTGGAGCTCAGAGCTAGTGTCACCGGGAAATTCTACCGTGGAGCCCAGAGCCAGTGTCACCGGGAAATTCTACAGTGGAGCTCAGAGCTAGTGTCACCGGGAAATTCTACCGTGGAGCCCAGAGCCAGTGTCACCGGGAAATTCTACCGTGGAGACCAGAGCCAGTGTCACCGGGAAATTCTACAATGGAGCTCAGAGGCAGTGTCATCCATGCATTCCACAGTGAAGACTGGAGCCAGTGTCACCCAGGCTCTCTGCAGTGGAACCTGGAGCCAGTACCACCCAGTCATTCTGCAGTGGAGCGTCACCCAGGCAATCTACAGTGAAGATTGGAGCCATTGTCACCCAGGTATTTACAGTGAAGTTCGGATCCAGTGTCACCCAGGCATTCTACAGTGTTGCTCAGATCCAGTGCCATCCAAGATTTCCACAGTGAAAGTTGGAGTCAGTTTCATCCAGGCATTCCACCATGAAGACTGTAGCCAGTGTTAATGGAGCATTCTACGGTGGAGCACGGAGCCAGCATCACCTCAAAATTCTACACAGGAGCTCGGAGCCCGTGTCATCCGGAAGTTCTACAATGGAGCTACGATCCAGTGTCATCCGGGCATTCTACAGTGAGGATCGGAGCCAGTGTCATCCAGATATTTACAGTGAAGCTCAGAGCCTGTGTCATTGAGGCGTTCTCCAGTAGACCTCAGAGCCAGTCTCCCAGGTATCCTACAGTGGAGTTCAGAACCAGTGTCACCCGGAATTTCTACAGTGGAGGTCAGTGCCAGTGTCAGGCAGGCATTCCACAGTGAAGACCAGAACCAGTGTCACTCAGGGATTCTACACTGGAGCTCGGAACCAGCTTCATCCTGGCATTCTACAGTGGAGCTCAGAGCCAGTGTTACCGGGAAATTCTGCAATGGAGCTCAGAGGCAGTGTCATCCATGCATTCCACAGTGAAGACTGGAGCCAGTGTCACCCAGGCTCTCTGCAGTGGAACCTGGAGCCAGTACCACCCAGTCATTCTTCAGTGGAGCGTCACCCAGGCAATCTACAGTGAAGATTGGAGCCATTGTCACCCAGGTATTTACAGTGAAGTTCGGATCCAGTGTCACCCAGGCATTCTACAGTGTTGCTCAGATCCAGTGCCATCCAAGATTTCCACAGTGAAAGTTGGAGTCAGTTTCATCCAGGCATTCCACCATGAAGACTGTAGCCAGTGTTAATGGAGCATTCTACGGTGGAGCACGGAGCCAACATCACCTCAAAATTCTACACAGGAGCTCGGAGCCCGTGTCATCTGGAAATTCTACAATGGAGCTACGATCCAGTGTCATCCGGGCATTCTACAGTGAGGATCGGAGCCAGTGTCATCCAAGTATTTACACGGAGCCAGGTGTCATTTGGAATTTCTACAATGGAGCTGTGAGCCAGTGTCACCTGAGCTTTCCACAGTGGAGCTCGGAGCCAGGATCACCTGGAAGCTCTAGAGAGAACCTCAGAACCAGTGTCACCCAGGCATTCTACAGTGTAGATCAGAGCCAGTGGCATCCAATCATTCCACAGTGGAAATTTGAGCCAGTTTCTCCCAGGAATTCTACAGTGGAGCTCAGACCCTGTGCCACCCACACATTCTACACCAGATTTCGGAGGCAGTGTCACAGAGACATTTGCAGTAGAGTTCAGAGCCAGTGGCAGCCAAGCATTCTGCAGTAAAGCTCGGACCTGTGTCACTGAGACATTCTACGGTGGATCTCAGAGCTAGTGTCACCCTGGCATTATACAGTGTAGCTCGGAGCCAGCATCATCCAAGCATTCCACTGTGGAATTGGAGCATGTGTCAACCAGGCATACCACATTTGTTTTGTAGCCAGTGTCACCCAGGCATTCTACAGTGCAGCTCAGGGCCAGTTTCACCTCGACATTCTACAGTGGAGCTCAGACGCAATGCCACCCAAACATTCTACAGTGGAGCTCGGAGCCACTGTTATCCAGGCACTCCACAATCGAGTTTGGAGCCAGTATTCCCCAAGCATTCTACCGTGGAGCCCAGAGCCAGTGTCACCGGGAAATTCTACCGTGGAGCCCAGAGCCAGTGTCACCGGGAAATTCTACCGTGGAGCCCAGAGCCAGTGTCACCGGGAAATTCTACCGTGGAGCCCAGAGCCAGTGTCACCGGGAAATTCTACAGTGGAGCTCAGAGCTAGTGTCACCGGGAAATTCTACCGTGGAGCCCAGAGCCAGTGTCACCGGGAAATTCTACAGTGGAGCTCAGAGCTAGTGTCACCGGGAAATTCTACCGTGGAGCCCAGAGCCAGTGTCACCGGGAAATTCTACAGTGGAGCTCAGAGCTAGTGTCACCGGGAAATTCTACAGTGGAGCTTGGAGCCAGTGTCACCCAGGTATTCTACAGTTGAACCTAGAGCCAATGCCACCCATGCATTCTGCAGTGAAGCTCAGAGCCAGTCTCACCCGGAGGTTATACAGTGGAGCTTGGAGCCAGTGTCATCCAGGCACTTTGCAGTGGAACTCAAAGCCAGTTTCTCCCAGGCATTCTACAGTGAAGTTCAGAGCAAGTGTCACCTGAGGGCTCTGCAGTGGAACTCGGAGCCAGGGTCACCTGGAAGTTCCACAGTGAAGCTCTGAACCAGTGACACCCAGGCATTCTTCGGTGGAGTTCAGAGCCAGTGTCATCCATGCGTTCTACAGTAAAACCTGGAGCCAGTGTCACCCAGGCATTCTACAGTGGAGCTCGGAGCCAGTGCCATCCAAGATTTCCACAGTGGAACTTGGACCCAGTGCCACCCAAGCATTCTGCAGTGAAGCTCGGAGCCAGTCTCACCCGGAGGTTATACAGTGGAGCTTAGAGCCAGGGTTACTTGGAAGTTTCACAGTGGAGCTCGAAGCCCATGAAACCCAGGCATTTACAGTGGAGCTTAGAGTCAGGGTCACCCAGGAATTGTACAGTGGAACTCGGAGCCAGTGTCACTCAGGCATTCTCCAGTGGAGCTCGGAGCCAGTGTCTCCCAGGCATTTACAGTGGAGTTCAGAGCAAATATCACTCAGGCATTCTACAGTGTACGTCGGAGCCAGTGTCACCCGGAAATTCTACAGTGGAGCTCGAAGCGAGTGTCATCCATGCATTTTACAGTGGAACATGGAGCCAGTATCAGCCACGCATTCCACAGTGGAGCTCGGAGCCAGTGTCACCCAGGCATTCTACAGTGAAGACCCAAGACAGTGTCACTCAGGAATTCTACAGTGCAGTTTGGAGCGAGTGTCACCCAGGCGCTTTGCAGTGGAACTCAAAGCCAGTTTCTCCCAGGCATTCTACAGTGAAATTCAGAGCAAGTGTCACCCGACGGCTCTGCAGTGGAACTCGGAGCCAGGGTCACCTGGAAGTTCCACAGTGAAGCTCTGAACCAGTGACACCCAGGCATTCTTCAGTGGAGTTCAGAGCCAGTGTCATCCATGCGTTCTACAGTAAAACCTGGAGCCAGTGTCACCCAGGCATTCTACAGTGCAGCTCGGAGCCAGTGTCACCTTGAAATTCTACAATGGAGCTCAGAGCCAGTGTCACCTGAAAGTCCTACAATAGAGCTGGGAGCTGCTGTCACCCAGGCATTCGACAGTGGAGCTTGCAGCCAGTGTCACCCAGGCATTCTACTGTGTAGCTCGGAGCCAGTGTCACCCAGGCATTCCACAGTGGGGCTCGGAGCCAGTGTCTCCCAGGCATTTACAGTGGAACTCAGAGCCAGTGTCACCCATGGAATCTATTGTGTAGTTCGGAGCCAGTGTCACCCAGGCATTCTACAGTGGAGCTTGGAGCCAGTGTCACCCGGAAATTCTATAGTGAAGCTTGGAGCCAGTGTCACCAGGAAGTTCTACAGTGAAGCTTGGAGCCAGTGTCTCCCAAGTGCTCTTCAGTAGAACCCGGAGCCATTGCCACCTGGGTATTCTGCAGTGAAGCTCAGAACAAGTGTCACCCGGAAGTTCTACAGTGGAGCTTGGAGCCAGTGCTACCTGGAAAGGTGAAGGGTGGGGGGGAGGGGGCGGTGAAGAAATCAGACAGGCACTTGGAGAAGCATTTCAAGATTGAGCATTCTTCTGCAGCATCAACTCCACTGACACGCTTGGAGTCTGGATTCTGAATCTACTACGCCCACTCAAACAACACCAACCCCTGATGGTGCCACCGCTTGCTCCTGAACATTTAACCCCTTGGGCGCAGACTGCAAAATAATCTGAGCTTTACAGGGCTGCAGAACAATTGGGCAAGTTAGAGGATCCCCTTGCGAGAGGGGGGGGTGCCATGGGGCACCACTGAGGGAGGTGCTCAGAACCCCTTGCATTGTAGTTAATCAGGCTTTGAGCATTAACCCTCGTGGCCCAAGCTAACTGCACAGCCTTGGAGTGCGGGTTAGGATTATACCTCCTGAGCTGAGAACACAGGGTGTAGTCGAGTAGCTGAAGCTTTGGCCGCTTGGTCATGTGGTGTGGGTGGGGGTAGGTGGGGGGTGGTTTTGTTCAGGCATCAAGCCAACTAAGCACTTGCCATCCAAGCGGTGACCAGGACTCTCCGGTACGTGTGAAGGAGCCTTGGGATGCAGCCGGAGTCGGAGACTTAACCAAGAGCGGTCCTTAGAAGACATATGCTGACTCTCTTTGATACTGCAATGAGGAGATCATCAGGAACATGGAGCCTGGTGGTCTCACTGTCTGCCTTATGGCTTATAGGTAGGAGAGAAGAGGGAGGAGAATGTGACAGAGGCACCTGACTCAGCACAGGGAGGAGCAGAACCCTGAAGATCAAAGGGCATCAGGACCTCCTCCACACATAGAGGAAAATCCACAGAGAGCCATTGACCATAGGCGCCTTGCTAGTCCCAGGGTATGTAGACGGCTCTTGTCCTACCTGCAGATGAGTACAAAGCAGTGTCGCCAAAGACTGCACATGTCAAGGGAACTGGTTACTTACGTATGCCACCTCCTGCAGGATTTGGAGCCTCGGGGACTCAGCCGACATCTACTGCAACTGTCAGCGCTCCACTGGGGACCTTTGTGGGATCTCACAAGCTCCACCCACAAATGTATCCAGGAGGTCACTGACGCCATCTTCACCAAGACACACAACTTTGTCAATTTCAACAGGGATCAGGTGAGCCAGGAAGTAGGAAGCCTGGAATTTGCTGAGATTTTGGGATTTCCACAGGTGCAGGGTGTTATATCGACTGCCTTCATGTGGCTCTTAAATCTCCCTGGAAACAAGCAGTCCAGTAAGAGAACCGCAAAGGCTTCCATCTCTCTATGTTCAGCTGGTCTGTGACCACAGCAAATGGACGGTGCAGGTTTGTGCAAGATACCCATGGACCATCCACTACTCCTACATCCTCAGCAGGTCTCAGATCCCTGACACCTTCCAGGGACCACACAGACTGCAGGGCTGGTTCCTCAGGGAACAAGGGCTACCCATAAAGGATGTGGCTGATGATGCCTGTGCGGCAGCCTCAGACTGCTGCTGAGAGAGATAAAGTGAGGCTCATGTCAGAACACAGAGTTTGGTGGAGCACACCAACGGGATCCGGAAAATGAGGTTCTGGTGCCTCGACAGATCAGGCAGAGCACTCCAGTACACTCCCCAGAGGGTGCCACACATCATCATGGCTTGCTGCACACTACACACACTGATGATGCAACGTGGGGAGGACCTGGATGATAAGGAGATGGAAGAGCCGCACATCTCCTCCGATGAGGAGGAAGTCACAGGGGAGGAGGGTGATGAGGTTCTGGAAGGGGAGGGTGCAGGCAGTGAGGCCATTGCACTGGCCAGATGAGGCAGGCAGGCTGGTGAGGCCCTCAGTGCCACAAGATTCCAGGAGGAGGATGACGAGATGCAGCGAGGCCTCTCCTGAGACAGTCGGGGGCGAGGGGGGTAAAGAAGAAGAAGGTGTTTGCTTATCATTTCTACCTTTCTCACCCCATTGGAATTGGTTCTTGCTCTACTGCAGGGAAAGGAGTTCACTGTTTGGTAAGTATCTGGTAAGCGGGTAAGTTCTATTCTATCCCTAAGGTTTAAAATTGTACACAAATTGATGGTAAAGTTAATAAAATATATAAGAAAGCAACATAAATAAGTGATTGATATAATTAAGTAATTATTTAAAACACATTAAGGATGGTAGGACAGGTGATGTGTCAAGGCTGCAGCATGTGGGAGCTCCTGGACAACACTGTGATCCAGGACAAACACGTCTGCAGTAAGTGTTTGTGGCTTGAGGAACTTCGGCTCAGAGCGATTGAGCTGGAGGCTGAGCTGCAGACACTGCGACACATCAGGGAGGGGGGAAGTTACCTGGATGCTTTATACCAGGAGGTAGTCACATCACTTAGGATAGGGTCTTCTGATTTGGTCAGTGGGTGCGACTTGAGTGAGGCAGGTAAGTGGTATTGAGCAAATAGTTAGGGCTGCAGGCTGACAAGTGTCCTGCTAGCCCTTTGTTATGAAGTCCTGCTGGACTTCACCCTAGGGTCTTGAAAGAAGTGGCTAGTGAGATAGTTGATACATTGGGTTTAATTTTCCAAAATTCCCTAGATTTAGGGAAGGTTCTATTAGATTGGAAAATAGCAAATGTAACTCTTTATTCAAGAAGGGAAGGAGCCAGAAAGCAGGAAACTATAGGCCAGTTAGTCTAACATCTGTCAAAGGAAAAATGTTAGAAGCTATTATTAAAGATGTTATAGCAGGGCACTTAGAAAAATTCAAAGACACCAGGCAGAGTCAACATGGTTTTGTAAAAGGGAAATCATGTTTAACCAACTTATTGGAGTTCTTTGAAGGCGTCACATGTGCTGTGAATAAAGGAGAATCAGTGGATGTACTGTCAATTTCCAGAAGGCATTTGATAAGGTGCCACATCAAAAGTTATGGCAGAAAATAAAAGCTCATGGTGTAGGGGGTAACATATTGGCATGGATAGAAGATTAACTGGCTAACAGGAAGCAGACTGTTGGCATAAATGGGTCTTTTTCTGGTTGGCAGAATGTGACGAGTGGTGTACCACAAGGATCAGTGCTGGGACCTCAACTTTTTACAATTTATATAAATGGCTTGGATGAAGGGACTGAAGCTGTGGTTGCTAAATTTTCTGATGACACAAAGATAAGTAGGAAAGTAAATTGTGAAGAGGGCATAAAGAGGCTACCAAGGGATATAGTGAGTAGGCAAGGTCAGGCAAATGGATTATAATGTGGGAAAATGTGAAATTGTTCATTTTGGCAGGAAGAATAAAAAAGAAGCTTATTATCTAAATGGTGAGAGATTGCAGAACTCTGAGATTCAGAGGGATCTGGGTGTCCTAGTGCATGAATAACAAAGGGCTAGTATGCAGGTACAGAAAGTAATTAAGAAAGTTGATAAAATGTTATCAGTTATTGTGGGGGGAATTGATTACAAAAGTAGGGAGGTGATGTTTCAGTTGTACAGGGCACTGGTGAGACCATATCTGGAGTATTGTGTACAGTATTAGTCTCCTTATTTAAGGAAAGATGTAAATGCGTTAGAAGCAGTTCAGAGAAAGTTTACTAGACTAATACCAGGAATAGGTGGGTTGTCTTATGGAGGAAAGGCTGGCCAGGTTAGGCTTGTATCCACTGAAGTTTAGAAGAGTAAGAGGCAACTTAATTGAAACCTTTCAGATCCTGAAGGGTCCTGGTAGGGTCAATGTGGAAAGGATGGGAGAATCTAGAACTAGGGTTCACTGTTTAAAAATAAGGGGCTGCTTATTTAAGACAGAGATGAGGAGAATTTTTTCTCTCAGGAGGTAGTGATTCTTTGGAACTCTCTTCCTGAAAAGGCAGTAGAAGCAGAGAATCTTTGAATATTTTTAAGGCAGAGCTAGATAGATTCTTGATTAATAAGGGGGTGAAAGGTTATTGGGGGTAGATAGGAATGTGGCGTTGAGGTTACAATCAGGTCAGCCATGATCTAATTGAATGGTGGACCAGGCTTGAGGGGCCGAGTGGCCTACTCCTGCGCCTAGTTCATATGTTCGTATAAATGTATGGTGACTGACAGTTAACTGCCAAGCATTGTTTGAAATTTAAACCAGGTATCTAACACTGGTCAAGGCATTGCCCTGAGGAATGAGTCAGCGAATGGCTGTCACTTATTTTGTTTAGCTGAAACAGGTGCAGTGTGTGTACATGTTCTTTCTGTCTGAAAAGAACAGGGCCTGTGTATTAATTTATGTAGCTTCCAGTACAGGCAAATGTGCCACATTGTGAGTCCGACTGACAATCTTAAATTGGTTGTCAGTGTAATTCTCAGCACATTGAAGATTATTTAGTAAGTACGGGCTGGTTGGGTGCGGTCTATACCCTGCCCATTGCAAACAGCAGTTGTGACATGCTATTTGATACAATTCGCCAGTCTTTAAGACATACGGCCTACATACCCAGCATCATACTGGCACTGAAATTCATATCCAACATTACTCATTTGTGTGACAGGCAGAAGGCCTTTTTTTTTTGGCTTGGCAGCAGCATCCTGTTAGTGGTGAATACCACTCGTGTTGCTACTATATAGATGGTGTTGTCATGGGATCCCCTCTAGGCCCAGCTCTCGCAAACATCTTTGTTGGGTTCCAAGAGAAACGTGTCTTTGATGGAATGACACTAACCTCCTACTTCTCACATATTTCTGATATGTGGATGATATGATATATTTGCTATATTTAAATCCACAGCTGCACATACCAATTTCCTTACATGTCTCAATGGGCTCCATCCTGCGCTCAAATTCATCTGTGAAATGGCTCGGAACGTTGTGACTGTCTCTGGCTCCGACTTAACCAATGTGGATTCCAACAGTTCTGAGGAAGAGACATAGTGGACTCGCAACGTTAACTCTGTTTCTCTCTCCACAGATGCTGCCAGACCTGCTGAGCTTTTCCAGCATTTCCTGTTTTGATTTCAGATCTCCAGCATCTGCAGAATTTTAGTTCTTATTTTCGGATGATTTACCTGTTGCCCATGAGCATCTTCCTCACGGCTCTTAAGGGGGCGCGGTTTAGGGATGATTTGCACAAGCTGTGTTGAAAACTGAAATATTCTCCAGGCATCTTTGATCAGGTTTGCGTGGGCTATTGATTGTCTTTACAGGAGAAAGGGTTTGTTAAACATGCTAATGTCAATGTCACCATATCAGACGAGGATATTTTGTTTGCCGTTGGTGTGTCAATCGGAGCAGGCACCACAGCGCCTGTGAAGTAATTATAGCTCTTATTTGTTATGCTTGCAAAGCAAATACGTCCATTGTAAATCCTGACTTAGGTTGCGTTAAATGAAACTACATAGAATTTACAGCACAAAAACAAGCTGGTCCATGGTGTGTTTCTGCTCCATGCAAGCCTCCTCCCATCATACTTCACCTCACCTCTCAATATATCCTTTTATTCCTTTCTCCCTCATGTATGTATGTGGCTTCCCCTTAAATGCATTTTGAAAAATGTATTCTTGCATGGGACATGGCTAGGGCAGCATCCCTAGTTGCCCTTGAGAAGGTGGGGCTGAGCTGCCTTCTTGAACCGCTGCAGTCCATGTGGTGTAGGTACACCCACAGTGCTGTTAGGGAGGGAGTTCCAGGATTTTGACCCAGCGACAATGAAGGAACGGCTGATATATTTCCAAGTCAGGATGGTGAGTGGCTTGCAAGGGAACTTCCAGGTGGTGATGTTTTTATCTATCTGCTGCCCTTGTCCTTCTAGATGGTAGTGGTCGTGGGTTTGGAAGGTGCTTTCGAAGGAGCCTTGGTGAACTCCTGCAGTGCATCTTGCAGATGCTGCCACTGTGCAGGTGGTGAAGGGAGTGATTGTTTGTGGATATGTTGCCAATTAAGTGGGCTGCTTTGTCCTGGATGGTGTCGAGCTTCTTGAATGTTGTGGGAGCTGCACTCATCCAGGCAAGTGGAGAGTATTCCATCACACTCCTGACTTGTGCCTTGTAGATGGTGGACAGGCTTTGGGGAGTCAGGAGATGAGTTACTCTCTGCAGAATCCCCAGCCTCTGACCTGCTCTTATAGCCTCAGTATTTATATGGCTCGTCCAGTTCAGTTTCTGGTCAATGGTAACCCCCAGGATGTTGATAGTGGGGGATTCAGTGATGGGAATGCCATTGAACGTCAAGGGGCGATGGTTAGATTTTGTCTTGTTGGAGATGGTCATTGCCTGGCACTTGTTACTTGTCAGCCCAAGCCTGAATGTTGTCCAGATCTTGCTGCATATGGACACGGACAGCTTCAGTTAATTTAATAAACTGCTAATTCACAATTCATCTCAGCCACTTCTCTTGAAAGTAAATTCAATGTCCAAACTATTCAGTGGGTAAAGAAGCATTATTATCAGTGTCAATATTCACTGCGACTTTGAATCTCACAGTAATGATACTTAATAATGTTGTCAAGGAAAGCACCTGAACTTCAGAAAAAAACAAATCCTTATAGCTTCTGTTAGATTCTATACACTGTCTGTGGGCCAGGCTCTGTAAACAAGGAGTACTTACACGCCACAAAAAAACTGTGTCACTCCAAGAGTTTGCTGAGAAATAAATGGAAGAGCTACAGACTTTTTCAAATAGTTCAACCCAGTTTGTGTGTCATGTAAATTGCTGGTGGTGCCATAAAAAATGATGCCCGTGAGTTTTTCTTGCTCCGAATCATTTTATTTGTAAATAAATTTGGATAGTAATTTAGCCTGTATGTAAAGGGCCAGCGGTGTGATATTGGCAGGAGGCACAGAGGGTTATCCCATGAATTCTCCAATATTCAGCACAGGGACAGTGTTACGTATACCTGTGAAGTGTGTTTCTGTTGGTCTAAGTATATGAAGGAGTGTATTCTGATCTATGGTTTAAAGTCCAAATTGTCTACAAAACTAGTGTTTTGTTAACAGTTAATTTAGTCATTTATTACAGCAAATGTCTTAAAGTATGGAATCTTGACATATCATTCTTTCAGCTATCAACTGGAAGTTTAAATTTCTTTTTTAAAACTATCGGTCATTAGTGTGTTCATTAATGAGGCCTAACTCTTTATTTTCTCCAAGCATTCTTTAATATGTCTCATATCTTTCTCTGGCCTGATCTTCCCAAAATCTCACACCAGCTGACTTAGACCACCCAGAACAGCAAGTCTTCAGATTAACCCCAACAACCTGGTGTATCCTAGGGGAGGCCTGTTGTAATGCTTAGCATCCAGAATACACATAGGCCAGGATCTTACAGCCCCTCCCACCCAGCGGAATATTACAGTCCTGCCGAACTGAATAGTGGTTTAAACAGCTCGCCGCACCCACTGGGGGAGACGGGCGTCGGCAGGGCTGTAAAATCCTGGCTATGATGTGCGAAATCCATCCCAGAAGTTTAAGAGCATCAGGAATTGGTGCAGATGAAAAGCATCTGAAGATCAGCGTCCAAATGCTGTACATTTGGAACACTGTCTCTCGCCCTTCTTTGGATCTCTGCAATGTGTCCATGGCCTCGAAACTCGATAAAGATTACCACACACAAAAACTAACGTGTGAAATTCTGTGATCTTCCATCTGAACATAGCAGAGACATTATTCCATTTAGATTAGACAGTTTAATGTCCCCATTAAAATGCTAGACCGAGAATTTACACATGAATAAATTAAGTGGATGGTAATCTTTACCATTTTGTGATTTCAAGCTCTACATTGTTTAACAAGTGTTGGACGCAGCCCCCCATGTGTCCTCTTATGGAGACCAATGATATATTTCCTTTTCTGTCTTCAGGCCTATACTGTGATGTAATTAGGGATTAGGTCACCTGTCATACTTGGATGGAACCCAAATAAACAATGTTGATTTTGTGTTAACCATGAAAAACTGACAGTCTGTCCAGATGTTTGTCTATGTTTTATATATACATGGTCCTGGATAGGCCAGCATTTATTGCCCATCCCTAATTGCCCTTGTTCAGAAGGCATTTAAGAGTCAACCACATTGCTGTGGGCAATGTGAAGCAGCATTTCACTTGCATTTCCCTCAACTTAGTCTACTGCATTCGTTGCTCCCAATGCGGTTTCCTCTACACTGGAGAGACCAAACGCAGACTGGGTGACCACTTTGTGGAACACCTTCGGTCTGTCCGTAATCATGACCCAGACCTCCCTGTCGCTTGCCATTTTAACACTCCACCCTGCACTCATACCCACATGTCTGTCCTTGGCTTGCTGCATTGTTCCAGTGAAGCCCAACACAAACTGGAGGAACAACACCTCATCTTCCGACTAGGCACTTTACAGCCTTCCGGACTGAATAACGAATTCAACAACTTTAGATCATGAACTCTGTCCTCCATCCCCACCCCCCTTTCCGATCCCCCCCCCTTTTTTTTTCCAATAATTTATATAGATTTTTCTTTTCCCACCTATTTCCATTATTTTTAAATGTATTTCCATCCATTGTTTTATCTTTACCTTTTAGTCTTTTTCGATTCCTTCACCCCACCCCCACTAGGGCTATCTGTACCTTGCTTGTCCTGCTTTCTACCCTTAATTAGCACATTCCTCAGATAATATCACCACCTTCAACACCTCTTTGTCCTTTTGTCTATGACATCTTTTGGTTATCTCCACCTATCACTGGGCCTCTATCCAACTCTACTTGTCCCACCCCTCCTTAAACCAGCTTATATTTCACCTCCTTTTCTCTATTTCCTCAGTTCTGTTGAAGAGTCATACGGACTCGAAATGTTAACTGTTCCTCTCCGCAGATGCTCCCAGACCTGCTGAGTTTTTCCAGGTATTTTTAATTTTCTTTTATTTCTGTTTTTATATATTTATAATAGAAATCACCTGTGTAAACTTGTGAAACTGTCGTTGGTCTCTTCCCCTCCAGTAGAAGTCCTGTAGCACCATCACTGGTGGGATGGTGTAATTACAGTGGGGCATGTTAATCTCAACACAGGGGAAGGCCATTCACTCCATTTACCTTCCTTAGTTCCATAACCCTTAATACCAAAATACCTTAACAAATACCTATCAACCTCAGTTTTGAAATTACTGTTATGAATGTGAAGTTAGGAACTTATAACCCCTAACCCACTTTACCTGAAAGCCATGTCTGTTTGTGACTCCATGTGTGCAGCACTGTGGGAGGCTGGTTTATCAGATGCAAAAATCTTGCGCTTCTTGTAGCAGAAGTCACACTTTAGCTTGTCAATCTGTTGCAGATGTTAAAATTAACAAGCAATCTGCTGTTATCCAACAAGAGCCTATATTCATATAGCGCCTGAAACAGAAAACATCCCAAAGTGCCTCACAAGAGTGGTTTAAAGCAAAATTCAACACTGAGCCTCATAAATTATTGTTTCCTTCAAGATTGGGTATTCTTGTGATTCTGTCCTGATGAGTGCAAGATGAAAAGCTTTGACAGCATGTCTCTTTTTTCAGCAATATTCAAGGGGTAGGGGGATAGTGCAGGAAAATGGTGTTCAGGTGGAAGATCAGCCATGATCTAGTTGAATGGCAGAGCAGGCTCGAGGGGCCGAATGGCCTACTTGTGCTCCTATTTCCTACCTTCCTATGTTTCGATAAGGAAATATTAGGGCCTATGTCCAAACCTTGGTCAAGGAGGTAAGCTTTAAGGACCATCTTAAAGGAGGAAAGAGAGGGAGGTGGAGTGGCGTAGGGAGGGGATTCTAGAGCTTGGGGCCCAGGCAACTGAAGGCGCCAATGGCGGAGTGATGGAAATTAAGAGGCCAGAATTAGAGGAGGGCTGATACCTCGATGGGTTTGGGGGAGGTTACAGAGAGAGGGGAATTGGCTATCGAGGACTTCAAAATGAGGATGGGAATTTTAAAATCGAGGCTTTGCCTGTTTGGGTCAGCGAGCACAGGGGTGAAAGGGGAAATGGGGCTTGCTATCGGCTAAGATGGGGGGGGCGGGGTGGTGGGGGCAGCAGAGTTTTGGATGAGCTCCAAGTTTATGGGAGATAGAATGTGGGAGGCCAGCCAGGAGTGAGTTGGAATAGTCAAGTCTTGAGGTAATGGAGGCGTGAAGGGAGATTTCAGCAGCGGATGAGCTGAGACAGAATCGTGTATATAACTGATGTGTAAATCGGCGGTTTTAGAGATGGCACAAACATGTCCAAAACTCACCCCAGGTGACGGTGATCAGTCTGGTTCAGCCTCATACCCAAGGAGAGGGATGGAGTTGATGGGCGGGGGACGGACTTTGTGGTGGGGTGTGAAAGCAAGGGCATTGGCCTTCCCAATATTTAGTTGGAGGAAATTTCTGCATTTAATCGGGGCGTTGAATCAGGTGGGAGGGTGCTGGACGTGAATCCTGCCGACTTCCCACACTAACTTAATTGGGGCAATGGCGGAGTCCCTACCCACCCGCCCAATTAAATACCCCCCCCTCCCCACCGGCACCAAATTTGTCCCGGTGAAGGTCCCCCCCCAACTCCCGTGATTTTGTTTTCTGGCTCTGCCGTCAATTTTTGGCAGTTGCACAATGGCTTTTGTCTGCTGAGGAACTTTGCAGAAGCCTTGGAAAACGAAGGCCTTTGTGGGTGAGTTTTAGGGGAGAACAGACAGATATGGTGACTTCATTTCGTGAGCTAACCCTCGGTGATTGACAGTTTGAAGGCAATGTTGAGAGTGTCACAGGCACTTTAATAGGTGTGTCCCCAAACTTGCCGGTGAACAATGTATTTGTATGGGGTGGTGTGTGTATACTTTCTTACCCGTGGAGCGAGAATTATTCCATTTAAAATAGCCCAGCAACAAAGCCTGTTTACTTAAAAAAGGAAAGGTTAGTTTATTTCACACTATTGCTCTAGCAGCAACATAAGACTTGATAAGTTCACTGATACACACACAAAGAATAGTTTCATATGAAGACAAAATGATACTCATAAATGTAAATCAAGAGTAGTCCGTATCCAGTGCAGGGCTGATATGTTTTGAAGTTGAGGGATTGCATTGTCTGAAGTGAAGGTCTTCAGGTTATTTCTGCAGCTGTGATGACTTCCACTGTCAAATTGCTGGAGGCTGCTTTAACAGGTGATCTTGGTTGATGGATTCAGGGTTTACAGGGAGGAGAGAAGGCTTCTTGCTTCTGTTCTGCCAGCATGGCACTTTTAGCTGCCTAGTTACTTTACAGTAGACTAGTGACTGTTCATTAGATGCCTTTCTCTGTCTCTCTCTCTGGGTTGAAGCCTTTTCAAGATGGTTCTCTGTGGGTCTGTCTTTTTCCTGCTCTTTTCAATGCTTTGTGCAGGTATGATTGTCATTATCATGTGGCCTGTACAACAATGCTGAGTCACTCAAAACACAAGTGGTGATCCCATCACAGTTATCCGAAGTCTCCTTTCTCCCCGTAGTGATCAAAAGGGTCAAGTTTGTCAATCAGTTAATGCTTTTGTGTTTGGAGAAAAAGCCATCAAGTCAATGAGTTTCTATTTACACCTTTGGAACACTCGTCGAATTTTCAAATGTAAATATCTGAGGTTCTCTCGTCTTTGGCTGATGGGGTTCCAGCTCAAATCCACAACGGAAGTCATGCTTTGAAAAATAGTCTTTAAACTCAGCCCAAGGTCTCAAAAAGTGTGACTTTTAGGATTATTTTCTCAAAATTCGTAATATCAGAAAAATGTGCATCATAACTAGAGGAAACTCCTTTATTAATGAGTGGTTAGGAATTGGAATCCTGATAGGGTGGTGGAAACAGGTTCAATAAGTAGCTTTCAAAAGGGAATCTGATAAATACTTAAAGGATAAAAAGCGAAGGAATATGGGGATAGAGTGAGGAAGTGGGACTAACTGGACTAACTAACCAATTTAGAAGAATTGGCACAGACTTGGTGATTCTGAACACCCATTTGTGCCCTCCTTAGTCTGGCAGTAGTTCCGGGTTCACTCTTTCTCATGTATCCTCTGCCTGAAGGTGGACTACGCCTAGACCTGGGTGGATGAGTATCTACATGAAAGAAAGAGATACCTCCAACCTAATCTGTTCCATGTACCATCCTCCTCTTCCTCATAACGTCCAATTAACGTACATCCATTGAGAAATCCATGCTGAGGGTTCAAGGTGATACTTTGAAGAGAGTTGAATAAAGGGAGCACCAAAAGTCCTGACTCAACCAACATTAAGAAGGAACATAGGAACAGGACTAGATCATTCAGCCTCTTGAACTTGAATTGCAAAGATCACAATCCAAGCAAAGATGTGGCAACCTTCAGATGTTCCTCTCCGTGATATCCATCTCAAGCATGAATTACTTGGAGGGGGTGTGGGTTAAAATTTTCCTTCTCTGTTTCTGAGACAGTCCTTTGGGATTGGGGGTGATTTGCTTCCACTCCAGCTCGATGGGTTGTGACATGGCTGATAAATCCAATGCACGATCTGCGGATTTTGTCACGTGTAGGGCAAGTGGTGCTTGAACAGTTGGGTAGATGAGTTGTGTGGAGGTTTTTATGCTCCCTCTGATGCCTCAACGTCCCCTCTGCACATTCCTGACGAAGTCTCTCGATATGTGCGGTGTCTTTCCAAATGAACATTCTCCATTTCAGTCAGTCACAAGCCAGGGACTCCCATGAGTCAGTGGGATGTTGGGCCTCTTCAGGGATGCTTTGAACGTATCCCTAAAGTGTTTCCGCTGTCTGCCTGGGAATCTCCTGATGCGACCGACTTCAGAGCCAAGTGATTTTTTTTTTGTGGGTCAAAATTGAGGGGGAGGGGCCTGATGGGTTAGCCACACCCACCTCACCCCACTTAAATATGGCAGAATGAACTGCTTCCGGATCGCAAAGGGTACGGGCAGGATTATTGGGAGAATTGCGATGCTGGTTTTTTGTGGCAATTTGAGATGGGAGCCTTTAAGGGCAAGTTTTCCTCTAATATTTTTGCCTTCAAAATGGGTGGTAAGTCAGAGGAGAATCCAGGTCGCTGTTTCCATAGTTTATAGAACTCAAAATTGCCAATTGAGACAGTTGAGAGGTGCCATGGGCTAATGCTCTGGGCTCATGGGTTCAAATCCTACCACAGCAGCTGGTGGAATTTGAATTCAATCAGTTGAAAAGCTAGTCTCAGTAATATGAACATAGGAGCAGGAGTAAGTCATGGGAACCATGGAGACTGGAGACTGGTTATTGTAAAAATCTGGTCCACTAATGTCCTTTAGGGAAGGAAATCTCCCATCCTTACCTGGTCAGGCCTACACGTGACTCCAGACCCACAGCACTGTAGTTGACTCTTAACTGCCCTCTGAAATGGCCTAGCAAGCCACTCAGTTCCAGGGCAATTAGGGATGGGCAACAAATGCTGGGTCTGGCCAGCGACGCCCACATCCCGTGAAAAAATGAATAAAAGATCATTCTTTCTCACTTGTTAAAAAAAAACTAACAAAACGGTTCTGAAGTTTGGCTTCGAGCTTTTCTCTAGATTCCATGTCACACTTTGGCCCTTTCTGATTGGCTCAGTTTAAAAAGAGCCCTGTAACTATGGACAATGAGAAAAGTTGACCAATTTAAACAAGTAAAAAACTTAACTATTCAAATCAGTGGGAAAGGATGATCCTGTCGACCATATTGTTTCTCACTCTCCTGCAAAGACGCTTTTAAGAAAATAAAAATTTTTACATTAACAAATCTCACAAAGAAAGACATAACTGGATGCTTATTCTTCCTCACACCATTTCCTCACATCCTCTTTCAAATCTTGGCAAAACATTTTCTTCGCCCCCTCAGCGTCTGATGTGTTGACTGTGGTGCAGTTGTGGGCACTCTCTTGACTCTAAGACAGAAGTCAAGGGTTCAAATCTCACTCCAGAGACTTGAGCACATAACTGGGACTTCCCAGGAGTGGCGCATTGTCAGAGGTGCCAACTTGTGGATCAGACATTAAATTGAAATCCCACCTGCCCTCTCAAGTTTGCAAAAAAGATCCCATGGCATTTATTTCAAAGAAGTGCACGGGGGTTCTCCCCGGTGTCTGGCCAGTATTATCTGGCCACTATCACATTGCTGGCTGTGGGAGCTTGCTGTGCACGAAATGGCTGTCAAATGACAAAAGGGATTGCACTTCAAAAGTGGATCATTGGCTGTAGAATGCTTTGGGATGTCCTTCGGTCATGAAAGGTGCTATTAAAATGCAAGTCTTTCCTTTATAACAAAAGTAAAATACTGTGGATGCTGGAAATCTGAAACAAAAATAAAAATAGCTGGAAAAACTCAGCAGGTCTGGAAGCATCTGTGGAGAGGAACACAGTTAACGTTTCGAGTCCGTATGACCCTTCAACAGAACTAAGGGAATAGAGAAATGAGGTGAAATATAAACTGATTTGGGGGGGTTGGTGGGACAGGTAGAGCTGGATAGAGGGCCAGTGATAGGTGGAGGCAAAGAAGACATTGCCAAAGATGTCATAGACAAAAGGACAAAGGGGTGTTGATGGTGGTGATATTAGCTAAGGAATGTGCTAATGGTGACATTAAGGGTAGAAAGCAGGACGCGCAATGTACAGATAGCCCTAGTGGGGGTGGGGTGGGGGGAAGGAATCGAGATAGACTAAATGGTGAAGATGAAACAATGGATGGAAATACATTTAAAAATAATGGAAATAGGTGGGAAAAGAAAAATATACTGAAAAAAATATAAGTTAATGGAAAAAGGGGGATCGGAAAGGGGGTGGGGATGGAGGGGAGAGTTCACGATCTGAAATTGTTGAACTCAATATTCAGTCCGGAAGGCTGTAAAGTGCCTAGTCGGAAGATGAGGTGCTGTTCCTCCAACTTGCGTTGAGCTTCACTGGAACAATGCAGCAGGCCAAGGACAGACATGTGGGCAAGAGAGCAGGGTGGAGTGTTGAAATGGCGACAGGGAGGTCTGGGTCATGCTTGCGGACAGACCCAAGGTGTTCCGCAAAGCGGTCACCCAGTCTGTGTTTGGTCTCTCCAATGTAGAGGAAACCACATTGGGAGCTACGAATGCAGTAGACTAAATTGAGGGAAGTGCAAATGCAACCCCCTCCCACGGCACCTTCCCATGCAACCGCAGAAGGTGCAACACCTGCCCCTTCAATTCCTCTCTCCTCACCCTCCAAGAGCCCAAACACTCCTTTCAAGTGAAGCAGCATTTCACTTGCACTTCCCTCAATTTAGTCTACTGCATTCGTTGCTCCCAATGCGGTTTCCTCTACATTGGAGAGACCAAACGCAGATTGGGTGACCACTTTGTGGCACACCTTCGGTCTGTCCGCAAGCATTACCCAAAACTCCCTGTTGCTTGCCATTTCAACACTCCACCTTGCTCTCATGCCCACATGTCTGTCCTTGGCCTGTTGCAATGTTCCAGTGAAGCTCAACGCAAACTGGAGGAACAGCACCTCATCTTCCGACTAGGCACTTTACAGCCTTCCAGACTGAATATTGAGTTCAACAATTTTAGATCATGAACTGTATCCCCCATTCCTACCCCCTTTCCGATCCCCCCTTTTCCAATAATTTATATATTTTTAATATATTTTTCTTTTCCCACCTATTTCCATTATTTTTAAATGTTTCATCTCCACTTTTTAGCCTATTTTGATCCCTCCCCCCCACCCCACCCCCACTAGGGCTATCTGCCACTAGCTTGTCCTGCTTTCTACCCTTAATGCCACCATTAGCACATTCCTTCGATAATATCACCACCGTCAACACCCCTTTGTCCTTTTGTCTATGACATCTTTGGAAATCTCTTCTTTGTCTCCACCTATCACTGGCCCTCAACCCAGCTCTACCTGTCCCACCCCCTCAACCAGCTTATATTTCACCTCATTTCTCTATTTCCTCGGTTCTGTTGCAGGGTCATACGGACTCGAAACGTTAACTGTGTTCCTCTCCGCAGATGCTGTCAGACCCGCTGTGTCTTTCTTTTATATTGTACTGGCATTCCTGAAAAAATCAGGCAAGAATGTTTGCATGAAGGAAAGGATTTGAGTTTTATGATATTTGGTGAGTGTTTAGATGGCTTGTCAACCGAACCGAGACATAATTTACCACAAAAGGCAAAACATGAGAGACAACGAGCAGTTGAAGCTGCAATCAAAGCAGACTGAAATATCTATGTCTACCTTTCTCATCCTGTTTGAAATCCCAGCATTGCGCAAGAAAAACAAACTGACATTTAAAAAGTGCCTCTGATGTCATGAAATACACTCGGACATTGGGATTGGCAGACGTAGGGTGATAGTTGGCGTAGGGGTAATGCCATTGGGCTAATAATCCAGAGGCTTAGGCTAATGCCCTAGGAGATATGGGTTCAAATCCCACTGAAGTAGCTGGTGGGAATCAAATTCAATTAAGAAATCTGGAATTGAAAACTAGTCTCAGTAATGGCGACCATGACAATTAACATCAATTGTTGTAAAAACCCATCTGATTCACTAGTGCCTCTTAGGAGAGGAAATCTGCCATCCTTACTGGGTCTTGCCTACATATGGATCCAGACGCTCTGAAATAGCCTACTAAGCCACTCTGTTGATGGCCAACAAATTCAAGAATAAGAAGTGTAGTGGTAACATCACTGGGTTAGTAATCCAATGGCCTAGGCTAATGTCCTGGGGGCATGGTTTCAAATCCCACCGCATCAGCTGGTGGAGTTTTATTCAACTGATTAATAAAAATCTGGAGTTAAAAGCTAGTCTTAGTAATGGTGGCCATGAAACCATTGTTGATTATTGTAAAAACTCATCTGGTACACTAATGTCCTTTAGTCGTGCAGAAATTGAGTATTGCTGAGAAAAGATACATGTTGTTGAAGCTTTTCAGCTTGCACTCATCAGGACAATTCGCAAGAATGCAAAATGTAAAGGGTGCAACAATTTATACTGCATGAGAAGAGAGTGCAGATTGGTTGGCAAGTGGACTCTGGTCAAGGCATTGCCTTGGAGAATGCACCAGTTAACTGATAATTGACAGTTAACTGCCAAACCTTATTTAAATTCAAACCAGGCAGGTACTCTGATTGGTCAAGGCATTTCCGTGGGGAATGAACCAGGGAACGGCTGTCACCCATTTTGTGTAGTTGATAAAGGTGCAATGTCTGCAAAGCACAGGGCCCTGTGTGTGAATATATGTAGCTTTTAGCACATGTAAGTGTTAAAATATTGATAATATAGTAACAGTAATATTGATGCCCTTTATAGTACCAAAGTCACAGAAAGACTGCAATGGTTTAAGAAGTTGTTTCACCACTACATTCTTAAGGGCAATTAGAGATGGGCAACCAATGCTAACTGGCCAGCCTTGCCAACAATCTACATGCCATGAGAGAATATTGAAAAAAATCCCTGAGAGCAGCTGTTACAGCTGTAGCTCAGACACCACTTGCAGCCTTATCTCCCCTTCACCCTTCTCCTACTTCTTTCTGTGTTTCTGAATTCATGACCCAGAGAGTTTCAGTATATTGCCAGAGCTGGGGTGTACCCTTGACTACATTAGTTATTTTAGCAATCCTAGACTTTGCTGTTATTTAACAGCTTGCTGTGAATTATATGGTTACTTCTGAAGACCATCAATTACAGGAGCATTTAAATGTGATGCATTCCTCTTTTTTCTTGTCTTTCATCCTCTATCTCTGTGCCTTCCCTCAGCACCGCAACCCTCCGAGATCTCTGCGTTCCTCCAATTTAGGCCTCTTGGGCATTGCCATCTTTCAGTGCTTTGCCATTGGCGGCCATGCCTTCAGCTGCCTGGGCCCCAAGCTCTGGAATTCCCGCTCAAAATCTCTCTGCCTCTCTTTCATCCTTTAAGACATTCTTCAAAACTTACCTCTTCGGCCAAGTTTTTGGTTACCTGTCCTAGTAGGTTCCTTGTGTGGCTTGGTGTCAAATTTTGTTTCATAAATGCTGCTGGAAGTGCCTTAGCACATTAAAGGCACTATACAAATGAAGGGTGTTGTTGTTGTTCTTCAAATGATATTGTAACCAGCAGTGTAAACGCACGTTGACATTTCCCTTGTGATAAAGGTTCAATTGTACTTTCGTTCACTAAACTTAAGTATTGTTGAGAATAGAGACATGTCTCAGCTGCTGTTCACAACTGGCAGGATATAGACCATACCCAATAGCCTGTGCTTGCAAAACTCAAACACAGTGTCCAACATTAGATGTGATTCTGTGATTGGACAACATTTGCTAAATAATCCTCAATGTGCTCAGAATTAAGCTGACAACCAATTTAAGATTGTCAGTTGGGTTCGCAATGTGGTGCATTTGCGGACACTGGAAGCTACATATATTAATACATGGGGCCCTGTTCTTTTCAGACAGAACATGTACACATATTGCGCCTGTTTCAGCTAAACAAAATAAGTGACAGCCATTTGCTGAATCATTCCTCAGGGCAATGCCTTGACCAATCAAGGTCAAGCTACCTGGTTTAAATTTCAAACAATGCTTGGCAGTTAACTGTCAGTGGCCATCACTGGTGCATTCTCCATGGCAACACCTCTATCAATCAGAGTCACTTACCATACAGTCTTCTCATACAGTATAAATTGTTGTTTTCCCCTTGTATTGGTATTCATGTGAATTATCCTGATGAGTGCAAGATGAAAAGCTTCGACATGACTCTTTTTTCAGCAACACTCAAGTTCTGTATTACCAGATGACTATTCACTGAGCTTAAGTGAATAATCGACCATTTCCATTACACAAAAGAAAATTGAAACCCTAAACTATTCTCCATAACTGAAACTGAAAGCTCAAAGAATAGGAGGCAACCTATTGATCTGTATAAGGAACTAATTAA
This sequence comes from Carcharodon carcharias, assembly GCF_017639515.1. Taxonomy (NCBI): domain Eukaryota; kingdom Metazoa; phylum Chordata; class Chondrichthyes; order Lamniformes; family Lamnidae; genus Carcharodon; species Carcharodon carcharias. The sequence continues at coordinate 26,261,559 of NC_054497.1, read as the reverse complement.
GAGAGTTCATATGCAGGTACAGCAAGTGATTAGGAAGGCAAATAAAATGTTGGCATTTATTGCACAGGGAATAGAATATAAAAGTAGGGAAGTTTGCTATACAGGGTTTTGGTGAGACCACATCTGGTACTGTGGACAGTTTTGGTCTCCTTATTTGATAAAGGATATAATTGCTTTAGAAGCAGTTTAGAGAAGTGACTCAATCCATTCCTGGGTTGAAGGGCTTATCTTATGAGGAAAGTTTGGACAGGTTGGGCCTATACCCAAAGGAGTTTAGAAGACTGAGAGGTGATCTTATAGAAGATCCTGAGGAGACTTGATAGGGTAGATACTGGGAGGACGTCTCCACTGATGGGAGAAGACTAGAATTCAAGGATACAGTTTAAGAATAAGACGGAGATGAGAAAAAAAAAAATTTCTCTCAGAGGATCTTTAGCCTTTGGAATTCTCTTCCTCAGTGAGCAGTTGAGGCTGGGTCATTGAATTTGTTCAAAGCTGAGTTAGCTTTTTGATAAAAGCAAAATACTGTGGATGCTGGAAATCCAAAACAAAAATAAAAATACCTGGAAAAACTCAGCAGGTCTGACAGCATCTGCGGAGAGGAACACAGTTAACGTTTCTTGTCCATAAGACTCTTCAACAGAACTAAGTAAAAATAGAACAGAGGTGAAATATAAGCTGGTTTAATGGGGGGAGGAGTGGGACAAGTAGAGCTGGATAGAGGGCCAGTGATAGGTGGAGATTGCCAAAGGATGTCATAGACAAAAGGACAAAGAGGTGTTGAAGGTGGTGATATTAGCCAAGGAATGTGCTAATAGGTGACATTAAGGGTAGAAAGCAGGACGAGCAAGGTACAGATACCTCTAGTGGGGGTGGGGTGAAGGGAAGGGATCGAAATAGGCTAAAAGGCAAAGATAAAACAATGGATGGAAATACATTTAAAAATAATGGAAATGGGTGGGAAAAGAAAAATCTATATAAATTATTGGAAAAAGGGGGGATCGGAAAGGGGGTGGGGATGGAGGAGAGAGTTCATGATCAGAAGTTGTTGAATTCAATATTCAGTCCGGAAGGCTGTAAAGTGCCTAGTCGGAAGATGAGGTGTTGTTCCTCCAGTTTGCGTTGGGCTTCACTGGAACAATGCAGCAGGCCAAGGACAGACATGTGGGCATGAGAACAGGGTGGAGTGTTAAAATGGCAAGCGACAGGGAGGTCTGGGTCATGCTTGCAGATAGACCGAAGGTGTTCCGCAAAGTGGTCACCCAGTCTGTGTTTGGTCTCTCCAATGTAGAGGAAACCGCATTGGGAGCAACGAATGCAGTAGACTAAGTTGAGGAAAGTGCAAGTGAAATGCTGCTTCACTTGAAAGGAGCGTTTGGGCCCTTGGACAGTGAGGAGGGGGAAAGTAAAGGGGCAGGTGTTGCACCTTCTACGGTTGCATGGGAAGGTGCCGTGGGAGGGGGTTGAGGCGTAGGGGGTGATGGAGGAGTGGACCAGGGTGTCCCGGAGGGAACAATCCCTGTGGAATGCTGCCGGTGGGGTGAAAGGAAGATGTGTTTGGTGGTGGGATCATGCTGGAGTTGGCGGAAATGGCGGAGGATGATCCTTTGAATGCGGAGGCTGGTGGGGTGATAAGTGAGGACAAGGGGGGCCCTATCATGTTTCTGGGAGGGAGGAGAAGGCGTGAGGGCGGATGCGCGGGAGATGGGCCGGACACGGTTGAGGGCCCTGTCAACCACTGTGGGTGGAAAACCTCAGTTAAGGAAGAAGGAGGACATGTCAGAGGAACTGTTTTTGAAAGTGGCATCATCAGAACAGATGTGACGGAGGCAAAGGAACTGAGAGAATGGGATGGAGTCCTTACAGGAAGCGGGGTGTGAGGAGCTGTAGCCGAGGTAGCTGTGGGAGTCGGTAGGCTTGTAATGGATATTGGTGGACACTCTATCACCAGAAACCCACTAGGGCTATCTGTTACTTGCTCATCCTGCTTTCTACCTTTAATGTCACCTATTAGCACATTTTTTAGATAATATCACCACCGTCTACACCCCTTTGTCCTTTTGTCTATGACATCTTTTGGCAATCACCACCTATCACTGGCCCTCTATCCAGCTCTACCTGTCCCACCCCCTCTTAAACCAGCTTATATTTCACCTCTTTTCTATTTTTACTTAGTTCTGTTGAAGGGTCATACGGACTCGAAACATTAACTGGGTTCCTCTCTGCAGATGCTGTCGGACCTGCTGAGTTTTTCCAGGTATTTTTATTTTTGTTTTAGCTTTTTGATAGCCCAGTGAGACAAGGGTTATGGAGGGGGGGCACACAGAAAAATGGAGTTGAGACCACAACCAGATCAGCCATGATCTCATTGAATGGTGCAGCCAGCTTGAAAGGCCAAATGGCCCACTCCTATGTTCCTATGAAACAGAATTAGATGGTTTCCCACACAGGGCAAGCACACACTTATAGCTCACATTGTCTGGAACAGGTCACTAGCCTGAAGCTTGTGGGGCCACATACCAAGAGCCTCCTGCTCACCAAAGGTGCATGGAAAGGAATTGCCGGCTGATAATCTGCCTGATTGGACATTGAAGGTATTCATCAAATCCTGAACTTGGACTCAAACACAGAGCTTCTGGCTTAGGGCAAGGGAACACTACCCACTGCACCACAAGAACTCCCTCGGTTGGGAATAGAGTTTGGATAAATTGACAGGATTTGATTAGCGATGTCCCCAAGTATTTGTACTGGGGCCTCAGCTTTTCAGTACAACAGAGAGGCACAAACTCAGCTCTGCTTATTGCTTGAAGTACAGGTGAAAGCAGAAAGTTACAAAGGGATAGTGGTGGATCAAATAAGTATTTTATTTATTTTCCATTCATTCACAGGATGAGGACCTCACTGGCTGGGCCAGCATTTGTTGCCTATCCCTAATTGCCCTTGAGAATGTGGTGGTGAGCTGCCTTCTTGAACCACTGCAGTCCATGTGGTGTAGGTACACCCACAGTGCTGTTAGGGAGGGAGTTCCAGGATTTTGACCCAGCGACAGTGAAGGAACGGCGATATATTTCCAAGTCAGGATGGTGGGTGACTTAGAGGGGAACTTGCAGGGGGTGATGTTCCCATGTGTCTGCTGCCCTTGTCCTTCTAGATGGCAGTGGTCTTGGGTTTGGGAGGTGCTGTCTAAGGAGCCATGGTGAGTTCCTGCAGTGCATCTTGTAGATTGTGCACACTGCTGCTACTGTGGAGGGAGTGAATGTTTGTGGATGGGGTGCCAATCAAGTGGGGCTGCTTTGTCCTGGATGTTGCCAAGCTTCTTGAGTGTTGTGGGAGCTGCACTCATCCAGGCAAGTGGAGAGTATTCCATCACACTCCTGACTTGTGCCTTGTAGATGGTGGACAGGTTTTGGGGAGTCAGGAGGTGAGTTACTCGCCGCAGGATTCCTAGCCTCTGACCTGCTCTTGTAGTCACAGTATTTGTATAGCTAGTCCAGTTCAGTTTCTGGTCAATGGTAACCCCCAGGATGTTGATAGTAGGGGATTCAGCAATGATAATGCCATTGCAATCAAGGATGATGGTTAGATTCTCTCTTGCTGGAGATGGTCATTGCCTGACACTTGTGTGGCATGAATGTTACTTTCCTCTGGTCAGCCCAAGTCTGGATATCGTCCAGGTCTTGCTACATTTGGACATGGACTGCTTCAGTATCTGAGGAGTTGTGAATGGTGCTGAACATTGTGCAATCATCAGCGAATATTCTGACCTTATAATGGAAGGAAGGTCATTGATGAAGCAGCTGAAGATGGTTGGGCCGAGGACACTACCCTGAGGAACTCCTGCAGTGATGTCCTGGGACTGAGAATTTCGACCTCTAACAACCACAACCATCTTTCTTTGTGCTAGGTCTGACTCCAACCAGTGGAGAGTTTTCCCCCTGATTCCCATTGACTCCAGTTTTGCCAGGGCTCCTTGATGCCTCACTCAGTCAAGGGCAGTCACTCTCACCTCGCCTCGGGAAGCTCAGCTCTTTTGTCCATGTTTGAACCATTTTTGAACCATGGACGAAACAGTGGCAGATGGAGTTCAATATGCCAAATGAGACATCATCCACTTTTGACCCAAGGTCAGATTATTTTCTGAATGGTGAGAAGCCAGGAGTGGAGGAATTCAGGAGTCCATTTGCACAAATCATTGTAAAATAAAGAAATAGTACAAAAAATAATTCCAACGACTAATGGAATGTTGGACTTTATCTCACGGTGGTTGGAACACAAAGTTCTATTAGCGTTATATCAGGTTCTCGTTAGACCCCAGTTAGAGTACTGCATTCAGTTCCGGACACTGCACCTTAGTTACATCATGGTTGACCTAATATCTACCCTCCTTGGTCTGTAACCTTTAATACTCTTGCCTAATGCCCTATTAATCTAGCAATCTCAGTTTTGAATGTTTAATTGCCCCTTGCAGCTTCTACAGCTTTTTGAGGGAGCGATTTCCAGATTTCCATTATACTTAGTGTGAACAAGTGCTTCCCGACATCACCCATGAATGGCCTGCCTCTCATTTCAAGGCTCTGCCCCCATGTTCTTGTCTCCCCTGAGCAGAGGAATTTGTTTCTCTCTATCCACCCTCTGATCGTTTTAAATACCTCAATTAGTTTACCCCTGAACCTACTCTACTCAAGGGAATACAAGCCCAGTCAATGTAACCTGTCCTCACTCACAACCTGACCCTCTTAGCCCTGAAAATATTCTGATGCACCTGACCAGATATATAAACTGAATGGTAGAACAGGCATTAGAAACTGAATGATCCATCCCCATTGCTATGATGTACAGTCCCCACAATATATATATCTAGGTCCAACACATTCTGCACCACTGCATTAAGGTCTTTACAGATGCAATGTTCCGAAGGGTAGGTCAATATATTGCATTCTCCATGGATCACACAACCAATGTGAATTAGCCAGAGGGTTTGTGGCGAAGGCAGTTTCCCCAGGATTAAGGGTGTGATAGACTACACACATGTTACTGTAAAGGCTCCAGCAGGCCAGCCCTGCACACTTATAAACAGGAAGGGCTATCGCTCTAAATGGACCACCATCGGAAAATTATGCAGGTCTGGGTAGGTATTTTGGCAGTAGTCATGAGTCCTACATTCTCAGGAACTCCCAGACATGTTTACTGGACTCAATGCCTTGGATGGATGGCTGCTTGATGCTAAGGGCTACATTTTGAACTAATGGCTCCTGACGCCAGTGAGGGATCCTCGGACAGATGCAGAGAGGAGGTATGACGATAGCTGTGGCACAACAAAAGGGCCATCATAGAGCAGACAGTTGCACTCCTAAAGATGAGGTTCTGATGCCTGGATAGATCAGGAGGAATACTGTAGTACGCTGCATCCAGAGAGTCACTGGTCATTGTGCACTGCACTTCAGAGAGGGGATGCCCTGGATGAAGAGGAGTGACAAGGGACCAGTCAGTTCTCTGATAAGATTGATGAGGATGTGAGGGAACCACCAGGTGGAGAAGTGCAAGGGCCTGCACAGAGGTTCATGGATGGTCATGATACAAGAGGCCTTAATAATGCAGGGGTTCCATTAGGTTGTTCAGTTGAAACCTTTGGACTGCCTACACTTTGGGCACATCTCTTTCATCCCAGGTTGAGTCGGTAGTTAGGAAGGCAAATGCAATGTTGGCATTTATTTCGAAAAAACTAGAATATAAAAGCAGGGATGTGCTGCTGAGGCTTTATAAGGCTCTGGTCAGACCACATTTAGAATATTGTGAGCAATTTTGGGCCCCGTATCTCAGGAAGGATGTGCTGGCCCTGGAGAGGGTCCAGAGGAGGTTCACGAGAATGATCCCAGGAATGAAAGGCTTAACATATGAGGAACGTTTGAGGACTCTGGGTCTATACTCGATGGAGTTTAGAAGGATGAGGAGGGACCTGATTGAAACTTACAGAATACTGAAAGGCCTGGATAGAGTGGACGTGGGAAAGATGTTTCCATTAGTAGGAGAGACTAGGACCCGAGGGCACAGCCTCAGAGTAAAGGGAAGACCTTTTAGAACAGAGATGAGGAGAAACTTCTTTAGCCAGAGAGTGGTGAATCTATGGAACTCATTGCCACAGAAGGCTGTGGAGGCCAGGTCATTGAGTGTATTTAAGACCAAGATAATAGGTTCTTAACTGGTAAGGGGATCAGAGGTTACGGGGAGAAGGCGGGAGAATGGGGTTGAGAAACTTATTGGCCATGATTGAATGGCGGAGCAGACTCGATGGGCCGAATGGCCTAATTTCTGCTCTTATGTCTTGTGGTCTTATGCTGTCTTACATTTATGCTATCTTCGGTACCTTCTTTAGTCTTTACCACCACCATTAACACTCCCTTTGTCTTGTGTCCATGACATCTTTGTCCATCTCTCCCGAGCTCCCACCAATCCCTGACTTTCTATCTTGCTCCACTCCCTCTTAAACAGTATAAAATCCATCACGTTTCTACCTCTCTTTAGCTCTAAAGAAGTCATACAGACTCGAAACGTTAACTCTGTTTCTCTCTCCACAGATGCTGCCAGACCTGCTGAGTTTTTCCAGCATTTTCTGTCTTTATTTCAGATTTCCAGAATCTGCAGTAGTTTGCTTTTATCTAGTTCCAACCTTTCACGGAAAGTCTGAACAGCCCCCAACCTCTTGAGGATGGGCCAGGGAAGCTGTGGCCTCTTGCTTCACATGGGAAACACAAGGAACAGCTCAAACTGTCGTCATCCAAGTCAGACCATCGCCCACATACTGAATTCTGTTTTTATTCACAGGATGTGGGCATCTCTGGCTGGGCCAGCATTTATTGCCCATCCCTAATTGCCCTTGAGAAGGTGGGGGTGAGCTGCCTTCTTGAACCGCTGCAGTCCATGTGGTGTAGGTACAACCACAGTGCTGTTAGGGAGGGAGTTCCAGGATTTTAACCCAGTGACAGTGAAGGAACGGCGATATATTTCCAAGTCAGGATGGTGAGTGACTTGGAGGGGAACTTCCAGGTGGTGGTGTTCCCATCTATCTGCTGCCCTTGTCCTTCTAGATGGTAGTGGTTGTGGGTTTGGAAGTTGCTGTCTAAGGAGCGTTGGTGAGTTTCTTCAGTGCATCTTGTAGATGGTACACACTGCTGCCACAGTGCACCTGTGGTGAAGGGAGTGGGTGTTGGAGGTGGTGTGTGGGATGTCAATCAAGTGGGCTGCTTTGTCCTGGATGGTGTCAACCTTCTTGAGTGTTGTTGGAGCTGCACTCATCCAGGCAAGTGGAGAGTATTCCATCATACTCCTGATTTGTACCTTGTAGATGGTGGACAGGCTTTGGGGAGATGGGCAAGCTTTGGGGAGTCGGGAGCTGAGTTACTCACCGCTGGATTCCCAGTCTCTGATCTGTTCTTGTAGCCACAGGCTTTATATGGCTAGTCCAGTTCAGTTTCTGGTTCATGGTAGCCCCCAGGATGTTGATGGTAATGCCATTGAACATCAAGGGGGATGGTTGGATTCTCCTTTGTTGGAGATGGTCATTGCCTGACACTTGTTTGGCATGAATGTTACTTGCCGCTTCATCCCAAGCCTGAATGTTGTCCAGGTCTTGCTGCATCTGGGTACAGAGACTGTTTCAGTATCAGAGGAGTCGCAAATGTTGCTGAACATCGTGCAATCACAACGATGATTGACCTCATGATGGAAGGAAGGTCATCGATGAAGCAGCTGAAGATGGTTGGGCCGAGGACACTACCCTGAGGAACTCCTGCAGTGATGTCCTGGAGCTGAGATGACTGACCCCCAACAACCACAAGCATCTTCCTTTGTGCTAGGCATAACTTCAACCAATGGAGAGTTTTCCCCTGATTCCCACTGACTCCAGTTTTGCTAGGGCTCCTTGATGCTACTCTCGGTTAAATGCTGCCTTGATGTCACTCTCACCTCACCTCTTGATTTCAGCTCTTTTGTCCATATTTGAACCTAGGCTGTAATGAGGTGAGGGGCTGAGTGACCCTGGCGGAACCCAAACTGAGTGTCAGTGAGCAGGTTATAGCTGAGTCAATGCCACTTTGTAGCAGTCGACAACCCTTTCCATCACTTTACTGATGGGGCATTAATTAGCTGGGTTGGGTTTGATGGCTCACCACCACCTTCTCAAGGGCAATTCGGGTTAGGCAATAATTGCTAGCCTTGCTTGCTGCTGCCATACTCCATGAATTAATAAATAAAAAGAGAATGAATGAAACATGCAGCTCCTCCTTTGGTTTACCTGTAAGTCATCAACAGCAAGTGGGGGGTCCCGTGGTGCAGTGGGTAGTGTCCCTGCCTCTGAGTCAGAAGATCCAGGTTTGAGTCCCACCCCAAGACTTGGTGGCCAAGGAAGGTGAATTCATAACGCAGCCAAACAGGCTGAGTATCAACCTGCAAATCCTTCCAACACACGCCGATAGCAGGTGGTAAGAGTGGGAGAGATTCCTGGCCAGCCATGTGAAAAGAATGTCAGAGTCTCTACCATCACTATCCATAGCTCCAGACCACAACATTATGGAAAAGTGCAGTTTGTCACAGCAAATTGGACTCTTGTGAGTGACCCATAATGCACCATTCCAGTGATATTGGCATTGGTAGATCTTGTGATTGTGCTTCCTCAAGCGATCTCCCTGAGATTCTCCAGCTTTTCCACCAGAAAGTATGACAGGACAGCGGGAGAACCCCTGTGGGAACTCTCCCCATTGCGTTTAAGTAAGGGCACATACATTACATCACGGTATTCAGGCTTTTGTGGAGGGGTTCCGTATACCCTGTCCTGCTCCTTTCAGGTCACATGGGCTTACTTGGCGTGAATAATTAATTAGAGGATGTTAATGCTGCAAAGCGTTTCTCTTAGACTGACTGGAGAGATTTGTTCTTTTTAATCGGTTTATTTAGATGTGTGGTGCAAAAATTCGCATTTATGACACAAGTACCTCAACTTTTATACATTCTAGCAGACCTTTTGTGGCATTGCTCATTCTGAGTTGGACGATATGTTGTTTTATACAGAGCCACATTACACCGGGGAATGGACAATGTATTATTCTGCTGCTAAAGTGAAGCAGTGCCCTCGAAAGCCATGAAGCTCTCATTGTAAACACTGGGTGGGACCAATCAAGAGCATAATGTGACCAAACACCTGATTCCTCTCTTTTACTGAAATCCAGTTGCTGAGATTAGTCAGGTGTCATGGATATTCTGACTCCTGAGTCATTGGGTATTTTCTAGTTGTGGGGGAGTTGCTCTGGACATTCCAAATGACTGACTTTCACTCTTAAGTTGGGTTTTAAGAGTGACGCATGTGTGGCAATGGGACACCAAACATGTAGCTGATCCAGGCACACACTAGATGTACTACTTTCACTATTAGAGACCCTCCCATGGCATTGCTGATGGTATATTGAATAGAACCTCAAGCTTTTAGTCATCTGGCTTAATATCTCCTTATATCTCTTGGTGTCATACTTTGTTTTATAATGTGCCTTGGAATGTTTTATTACATTAAAGTTGTTGTTGTAGTGTGCAATATACTTCTGGAACATATAGAACTTGGGAGCAGGAGTAGGCCATTCAGCCCTTCGAGCCTGCTCCACCATTCAATAAGATCATGCCTGATCCAGTTGTGGTATCAACTCCACATCCTGTGTGCTCTCCCATAACTCTTGACTCCCGTGTCTATCAAAAATCTAACCGAGCCTTGAATGAACTCAATGACCCAAGTTCTACTCTGTATAGTCCCAGCCTGTTCAATCTTTCTTCATCCCAGGAATGAGTTGAGTGAGCCTTCTCTGAACTGCTCCTAACACAATTATATCCTTTTTCAAATGAGACCGAACTGTACACAGTGTTCCAGATGTGGTCTCACCAAGGCCCTGTACAGAGGAAAATTATACCATGTTATATTACCAACATGAAACTGAGCGCTTTCAGGCAATAACATTTAACTGTTGTTTGCCTTCATAATAACAATGGCTGCACTTCAAAACAAACTCATCAGTTATTGGTTTGCTTTGGGATATTATAGGGTCCTATTTAAATACAGGTGTCTTCTTCCTTCAACAGTGGCTTTTCAGGCGTGATTATATGACAGGTCAGTGCTTCAGTTGTTCTGAATCCATTAGTGGTTGCCAACCCTGGTTGCATGTATTCCTGGAGGTTTTATCACATGACCTCCTGCCACCATGTATCCCGCCTCCACACACCCCTCATTGGCCACCCGACACGTCAATCAACTCAATGCCCCACTCTTTCCTGCAGTCAATCGGAAAGTGAATCAACTCTTCATTACCTGATTGGATGATTCTTGAATCTCAGTCAAACAGCCTTTTCTGAGTCCAATCTAAATAATAAATGAAAGGATACAACGAAAGTGTTTTAAAAGCACCGTTTTTAAAATAAGAAACTGGGTTCCTCGCAGGAGGGAGATTAATCTTTAATTCCTGAAGCCTCCAGGGCAATCTGCAAGAGTTGGCAACCCTAATTTACATTCTGAATGACTGGCTCTTTTTATATGTATTTAAACTGTGACAGAAGTTTGCATAAGCGATGCCTGACAGGCATGAGACATTTGCAATCCAAACTGATTAAATACTAGTCAACCCACTGTGGCATTGCTCCCATTGTTGCAGGATAGAGCGTCCCAAAGTTTTGCTGCTGCTGCCTGTGCTCCTCCTGGTCAGCCTACCTGTCGCAGCTCTCTCCTGCATCACCCTGTTGGATTGTCGCCACACCCAAGCTCCTGACTGTTTCTTTCCACACTCACTATCTTTGCCACTCATAACACCACCTCTCCACTGTGAATATTATATTGTGCCCTTAATTATTCCTATGTGAAGCCCACAAACTCCTTCATAAAAGAAAGACTGACTTTCTTTAGCACCTTTCATAACCTCAGCATACTCTAAAATGATTTTGTCAATAAAGTACCATTTGAAGTGTGGTCACTGTTGTACTGTTGTAATGTAGAATAAGCAGCAGCCAATTTGTGCACAGAAAGCTCCCACAAAAAGCAATGTGATCATTAGCAGATAGTCTGTTGGTGATGTTGATTGAGGGATAAATATTGATCAGGACACTGGGAAGAACTCCCCTGCTCTTCTTCAGTATAACGCAGCCCACCTGACAGGTCCTTGATTTAATCTATCACAGAATGACAGAATTGTTACAGTGCAGAAGGAGGCCATTCAGCTCATCATGTCTGCACCAGCTCTCCAAATGAGCAACTCACCTTTTGCCATTCTCCTACATTCTCCCCGTAACCCTGCACATTCTTCCTTTTCAAATAACAGTCTCATTCCCTTTTGAAAGCTTCGATTGAACCTGCCTCCACCACACTGTCAGGCAGCGCATTCCAGAACTTAACCACTTGCAGCGTGAGAAAGTTTCTTCTCGTGTCGCTTTCGCTTCTTTTGCAAGTACTTCAAATCTGTGCCCTCTGGTTCTCGATCCTTTCATGAGTGGAAACAGTTTCTCCCTATCTACTCTGGTCAGACATCTCATGATTTTGAGCACCTCTATCAAATCTCCTCTCAATCTTCTTTTCTCCAAGGAAAACAGATCTAACTTCTCCAATCTTCATGGATGAAGTTCCTCATCCCTGGAACCATTCTGGTGAATCTTTCTTGCACTCTCTCCAATGGCTTCCCATCCTTCCTAAAGTGCGGCACCCAGAGCCTTTTTTTTTTTATTCATTCACAGGATGTATCGCTGACTAAGCCAGCATTTATTGCCCATCCCTAATTACCCTTGAGAAGGTGGTGGTGAGCTGCCTTCTTGAACCGCTGCAGTCCCTGTGGTGTAGGTACACCATACTGCTGTTAGTCCTGGAGTTCCAGGATTTTGATCCAGGGACAGTGAAGAAATGGCGATATATTTCCTGGACACAATACTCCAGCTGAGGTCAAACCAGCATTTTATACGAGTTCAATATAACCTCCTTGCTCTTGTACTCTCTGCCCCTATAAATAAAGCCCAAGATACTATATTTTTTACTAAATGCTCTCGGAACATGTCCCACCACCTTCAATGGCTTATGCACAGATCACCCAAGTCCCTCTATTCCTTTCCCCCGCTAATAGAGCTGTACACTTTATTTTATATTGTCTCTCCATGCTCTTCCTACCAAAATGAATAATTTCACATTTCTCAGCATTGAACTTCATCTGCCGCCTGTCCACTCTTTTGAATCTGAAAGAAAGCACCTTCAACAGTGCAGCACTCCCTCTGTACTGCACTGGAGCATCAGCCTAGTGCAGTTTGTGCTCAAGTCCTGGACTGGGAGCAGAACCCACAACCTCTGACTGAGAGGTGAGAGTGCTACCAACTGAGCCACAGCTGGCACTTTGGCTTTTGCCTGCACAGTGCATACTGTCCAGTGCCCATCAACATTCCCATCAATTAATGATCTAGATTTGGGTGTACAGGGCACAATTCCAAAATTTGCAGATGACACAAAACTTATAAGTATTGTGAAGTGCGAGGAGGAGAGTGATAGGCTTCAAGGAGGGCGTGGAGACGCTAGAGGAATGGAGGGAATGGCCAATTAAAGCTAATACAGAGAAGTGTGAAGTGATACACTTTGGTAGGATGAGGAGAAACAATATAAAATAAAGGATATGGTTCTAAAGACAGTGCAGGGCAGAGGGTCCCTGGGGGAGTATGTGCACAAATCATTGAAGGTGTAAGGGCAGATTGTGAAAGTGGATCATGGGATCCTGGGTTTTACAAATAGAGACGTAGAGTTCAAAAGCAAGGAAGTGAAGATGAACTTTTACAAAACAATGGTTCACCCTCATTGGTCCAATTCTAGACACCGCACTTTAGGAAGGATGTGAAGGCTTTAGAGAGGGTGCAGAAAAGATTTACAAGAATGATTCTAGGGATGAGGGACTACATGGATGGATTGGAGAAGCTGGGATTGTTCTCCTTAGAGAAGAGAAGATTGAGATGAGATTTGAGAGAGATGTTCAAACTCATGAGAAGTTAAGACAGATAGAGAAACCGTTCCCATTGGTGGTAAGGTCAGGAACCAGAGGACACTGATTTACGTTGACCGGCAAGAGAACCAACAGTGACATGTACATATACAATCTGTATCAATGGTTTGGATGTGGGGACCAATTGTAATATTTCCAAATTTGCTGATGATACCAAACTGGGTGGGAACGTATTGTGAGGAGGATGCAAGGAGGCTTCAAGAGGACGTGGACAGGCTAAGTGAATAGGCTACAACATGGCAGAAGGAATATAATGTGAATAAGTGTAAAGTTATTCACTTTGGTAGAAAAATCAGAAATGCAGAATGCTTCTTAAACGGAGAGAGGTTAGGAAGTGTGGGTGTCCAAAGGGACCTGGGTGTCCTTGTTCATGAGTCACTAAAAGCTAGCATGCAGGTGCAGCAAGCAATAAGGAAGGCACATTCATTGCAAGGGGATTTTGAATACAGGAGTATTGTTGCAGTTATATAGAGCCTTGGTGAGACCTCACCTGGAGTATTATGTACAGCTTTGGTCTCTCTATCTACTTGCCATAGAGGGAGTTCAACAGAGGTTCACCAGGTTAATCCATGGGAAAGTGGGATTGTTTTATGAGGAGAGATTGGGGAGTCTGGGTCTGTATTCCCTAGAGTTTCAAAAAATGAAGGGTGACCTCATTGAATCTTAAAAAAATTCTTACAGAGCACAACAGGCTGGATGTAGATAAGATGTTTCCCTTGGCTGGTGATTCTAAAACCAGGGAACATAATCTCAGGATAAGGGACAGGCCATTTAAGACAACAATGAGGTGGAATTTCTTCACTCCGAGGGTGGTGAACCTTTGGAATTCTCTACCTCAGAGGGCTGTGGAAGCTCAATCATTGAGCATGTTCAAGACAGAAACTGATAGATTTCTGAAGACTAACGACATCAAGAGATATGGAGATAGTGTGGGGAAGTGGCAGATGATCAGCCATGATCTGACTGAATGGTAGAGCAGGCTCGATGGGCTGAATGAGGAAGAATAGTTTAATGCAGTGAGTGGTTCGGATCTGGAATGCACGGCCTGGATGGTGGGGGCAGATACAGTCAAGGCTTTTAGCAATAGAGAGAGAGAAAAAAAAAGCAGGGTCATGTGGAACAGGAAGGAGAGTGGGACATGTTAAACTGCTCTTGCAAGGAGCCAGCATGGGACATGACAGAACGAATGGATGGCTTCCAGCAGAGATTGCTATCCCACTCTATGATCCTATGGGAGTCCGATAGGACTGAGTGACATACATCATAGCACCACCAGTGGTGGGAGGCCTGCAACTTCAACAAAACCATTCTAAAGCAGTTCAGAACAGGGGGCACCTTACTGTATCACAGGATGAGTTAGATGTGACAGAATAGCAACACCTACAGGCATCACTGGTCATGACAGAAAATGTAGCATTTTTATACAGTCCTTTTGAAAATCTTGCAGAACTTTTTTCTCAACGTAACGTACACCCAATGTACTTAAATGCAACTTATTAGATTAACTAACTTAAGAGTTAGTTTAACTGGATAAACTAGTTAGACACAGAACTATTCCAAAACAGAGCACTGGAGTGCGAATGATATGGGTCTGTAATATTATTCAGACTTCCCTCTTTGTGGGAGAAACCGAAACTAGGGGCCGTAAGCATAAGAATAAATTCAACAGGAAATTCGGGAGAAACCTCTTTTCCCACACAAGTGAGGAGAATGGGGAAGTGTCCATCCCATGGGGTGGGGGGAGGCGTGAAACCTCGATGCATTGAGAGGGAAACTGGATAAACACAGGAGGGAGAAAGGAATTAGAAGGGCGTGCAAAAAGATGAGATGGGAGGAGGTTCCCGAGGGGCACGCAAACCCCAGCATGGGCCAGCTGGGCCGAATGGCCGGTTTCCGTGTCGGTCAATTCGATGTGATGCTATGTAAACAGCAGCAGCACACTGATTCAGAGGAACCAGAGGCCGTTATGGGGGTTTTCGGATCGGACCCCGAATGACCGCAGAGGTGAACAGACCGGCGCAACGGCAGCGTAAGTAAATGTTGCTGCTTCCACATTCTCAGTGCAAAGGTCAGAGGAGGCTGGGGTGGGGTTTTGTGTCCATGCACAGGGGAAGTGTTGGGGCTACCCCCACCCGGCATTGGAGACACATTCCTCAATGGGGGGGGGGGGGATTTAATGCATTTGCAAATTCCCGTCGTAACCGCGTAAATTCCTCCCGCATGAAACCGTCACCTGACGAACAGAAAGTCAGTCAGTCCATGGTCAGAACAGCAGCGTCCCCCCACCCCCCTCTCTTTGGCCAGGAGAGTGTGGCCCCGCCTGGACAGACAGACAGGGGGCGGCCTAACTTGGAGCTGAATGGAGATGGTGCAGAATGTTCAATACACCCGGGTAAAGAGGGGAGGGGCGGGGGTGGAATGGGAGTGCAAATTCTCAGCAGGGGCTACACTCAGCTCAGGGGGAGGACACATTCCTGCTCCCATTACCCACCCCCCCGGGAAACCCAGCGAGAGACCGCGACAATTTAGTTCAAGAAGTTCAAAATGTCTTTGCTCTGACTCCAATGTTATAGTTACATTGGCTCCTGGGGTGGGGGTGGGTGTGTGTGTGTGTGTGTGTGTGGGGGGGGGGGGGGGTCAGCCCGGCGATAGACTGGAAATATCAGAAGCCACAAGCTCCTAACCCCGGGACTGCACTTGAAAACAATCATTCTTATAAACCTCACGGTGAACACATCCTGTCACAAGGAGCGTTTTATAACCCCCGATGAGACACGAGCGGCATCTTAAATCAGAAAAAGGCTGACAATGCAGAGTCAGACTGAAAGAATGGAAGCAAAATACAGCGGGATGCTTGGAGACCTGGAAGAAAAACAGAAAGTGCTGGGGGGGGGACACTGAGGGGTCCGGCAGCATTTGTGGAGGGAGATTCCAGTCCAATTTGACTCCCCTTGGGGACCTTCTGAAAGGAAACGTCCCCCCCCCCCCCAAAACTCTCCTCTCAAAAAGATTGGGCGGTGACTCTTCAAGGGCAGGACCCTCAGTTGGCAAGTCCTTCGTGAACCTTCTACCAAGCCCTGTTCCGGTTTACAACACTGTGAGCTCTTGTACCCCTCAGGACACATTGTACAAAAAAATAAAGTTCATTAAACTGGTTACATTGTGAACACCAGGTCCCTCATCCATCCCTCACAAAACAAATGTAACTCCCATTGAATGTTAAGGTTTACAGGAAGTCCTATGTTTTTGATACACAGAGGGGAGGCTGGACAGGCACATGAGGGAGGCAAGGAACAGGAGCCTCTCCTGATCCAGAGGAGGGTGATGTGCAGCACCTGTGACAACAGGGACCAGATGGGTCAAATGGCCTGTCTCTGCGCTTCATTACTTCTAGACTCGACTATTCCGGCCCTCTTCCTGGCTGCTCTCCCACGTCCTACCCCTCTGTAAACTTGAGGTCATTCCAAAACTCTGCTGTGTGTCTTAATTCCCAGCAAGTCCTGTTCCCCTACCAGCCCTGTGACCGCTGCCTTACACCGGCTCCCGGTCAAGCAGCAACTTGATTTTAAAATTCCTTGTTTTTCAAATCCCTCTGCGGCCTCGCCCTCCTCCCTCCCTCCGTCCGTAACCCCCTCAAATCCCGCAACCCTCCGAGATATCTGCTCTCCTCTAATTCTGGCCTCTTGAGCATCCCTGATTGTAATCTCTCCACCATTGGCGGCCAACGCCTTCAGTTTGCCTGGGGCCCCAAGTTCTGGAATTCCCTCCCTACACCCCTCGGCCTCACCTCTCCAACCCCCCCTCCCCCTCCCCTCCACTCCACTCCCTCCTTCAAACCTACCTCCTTGACCAAGCTTTTGGGTCAGCTGGCCCAAGCATTTCTTAATGCTGCCCAGTCTTCCGGCTTTGTTTTGTCATGCCCCTCTCTCTGTGAGGTAGGCGCCTTGGGGCGTTTAGGGTGAAGGAGGCGCTCTGTCGATGTAAGTTGTTGTTGCAGAGTGGAGGTCATTCTGTGAGCTGAGGCTCGCCGCCTTATCGTCGACAGGGGGAGCTCGGTGTTGCTGGGTTTGCCTTTCTGTGCCCAGTTGAGTTGAGGCACTTGGGGCTTTGCAGTTCTCCAGACTTAACTCCTCGGAAGCAATGCAGTCCATTGTCTCGGCTCGGGCTTCTTTCTGAACCTTTCCTGCTGCAGAAACATCCACCCCCCAAACCCACCCGTCCATTTTAACAGGTAACACAATCTCCCCAGACAAAGCAGCACATGAGAGAGAGAGAGATTTCTAACACAAGAGCAACCTCCACCCCTCAACCTCGAGCCATTTGAATAATCTGCAATCTCCACAGCCAAGAGCAGTGAGATTTTTTCAAAATGTTGCTCATTCTCCCTGAGGCAAAGACATTGAAGGGAGCCTGCAAAATAATACAGGAGGCACAAACACAAAAGTTCGGTTAAAAGTATGAATCAGCGCTAAATCTTGAGGGGAAAGGGTTTATGTTTTATTCTCCGCCCTGGAAGTGTTGTCTGAAGACGGGGGTGATTGTCGGTCTGTCTCGGTTGAAGGTGTTCTCCCCACCCCTGGGACACTGGGCAAGAAGCAACCCGCAATCCCAAACACGGCAGATTACCCCCGCTCGCCTTCTCCCTCCCTCACTCCACCCCCCGTCAAACTGAGTTGCTTTTAAACACGAGGGAGTTTATTTAGCCTGAGATCATCCAAGATGGCGAACGCATTATGTTTCCCCCCCCCCAACAACACCACCAGACACACACACACACACAAACATGTGGGCAATCGCCACAAATAAAGCTCCTGCACTTAAAAAAAGACTTTCATTTCTTAAGATAACAAAGGCAAGTGTAAGAAACTTTTCCCCAATCCCTCCGGCTCTTGTGATAACATTGACAGATTATCTCAGTAGACTTTGTGGGGAGGGGGTACATTAAGCTCTTTAGTAATTCTTTGCCCCCTGAACTCTCCCCCCCTCCCCCCCAAGTCTCGTACTGAGGGGAGGGGGGAAGCTTTCGACCTGTGAATTAAATCCTCCAATCGATTGAACTTAGCTGGATTCAACAACAGGAGCGCCGTTAGATTTTTTTTTAAATTGTTATTAAAAAAACCCTCTTTTATAAAAAGGCATTTGTATCTCTCTCAAGGTGCAAATTGCTCGTAAAATATTATTTATGAATAAACAATATTAGTGACTAAATGGGGACTGGCAGCCAAACAGGGGCTTCAGTTAAAGCGAGGGAAACAAGTTGTCCCTAAGCTATATATAGTCTCAACTTGAAGCCATTATATTTCGTCCCTTGTGCATTTAGAGACCAGGGGTTAAAGAGAATCCCGCAAAAACAAGTCTTTAGCCCCCAGTGCATAAAAGCCCACCTTATGCCCCCCCTCTAAAGTGCTCGGTGGGGCACAGCATTTGTGAAATTCACATGAAACTAAAGCCCATGTAATAGAGAGACGTCACTCTAGTCCATGGCGCAGAGTTGTGTTGTGTGTTAGTTGCTCCACATTCCGGCTCGGTTACAAAGGCAGGCAAAGTGCAAACCCCGCCAGCCGCCGCTCTCCCCGTCCCCCGAGGCTGGGTACTCCTCCTGCGCCCGGGGTCCGAGCGCTCGCCGGCCGCGGTGCCCAGATTTTTCAGCAGAAATCCCAAATTTTGCCGCGGCCGGCCGAGCCCCGGCGCACTTTCGCCCCGACGGCGACCCCCCGGGCCGGCGCCCGCCCCCGCTGCCCGGCGCCGATCCGAGGCCAGGGAGTTGCCTTGCCGGCGGGGGGGGCGCCGGGGCCGGGGGCCGCCGGCAAGGGGCCGGGATCGGCCCCTGTAGCAGGTGAAGAAACACAGATGCAAGTGGAGTTCGCCATTTCTGTCTCTCCATTGCTGCCAATAGTTGATGTTCTCATTCAGGTCCGCGTTGAGGCTACAAATTCCTAGCGTTAGCAGGGCTACAGGAGAGGGAGTTTGAGAGCATCCAGTGTGGAGAGGGAGGCTCTGACAATCTGTTGGCAAACCCTTCTCAACTGGAGAGCCGCAGGGCACAGAGACCACTTGTCAGACATGACTGAGAGCACAGCTGCCACAGCTGGCAAGCCCAAACGCGGCAAGGCAGCCCGGAAACCCGCCAACCACCCCAAGTACTCCGAGATGATCGTCGCCGTGGTCACGGGGGCAAGCAGCCGGACGGGCCTGTCCAGGCAGGCCATCCAGAAGCTGGTCAAGTCCCAGTACAAGCTGGCGGAGAACGCCGACAGCCAGATCAAGCTGTCGCTGGTCAAGCTGGTGACCAAGGGGGTGCTGGAGAAGACCAAAGGCATCGGGGCCTCGGGCTCCTTCAAGCTGTCGAAGGGCGAGGAGCCGAGGAAGGCGGCGGTCAAGAAAGCCAAGAAGCCGGTGAAGAAGAGCGCCTCGCCCAAGAAGGTGGCCAAGCCCAAGAAGGTGGCCAAGCCCCCGGCCAAAGCCAAGAAGAGCAAGGTGAAGAAGGCGGTGAAGAAAGCAGCCCCCCCCAAAAGCACAAAGAAGGCCAAGCCAGCCAAAGCGAAGCCAGTCAAAGCGAAGCCAGTGAAGAGGAAGGCCAAGCAGACAAAAACCAGCAAACCAAAAGCAAAAAGCAGCACAAAGAAATCGGCCTCCAAAAAGAAGTGATGGAATTGGTCCAGTCCGTAGAGTCACACAGACTTTTAGCCATTTCTGTAAATAGTTGTTTTAATGTTTTTTTTCTATCAAACTTTGGTTGATCTTATTGCTGGGAGTTAGTGAGGAAAACATAGCGCTTTTTTTCATCATGAATGCAGTAATTCTAAGGTGGTTGAAATTTGCTGTACTTTGTAGTAATTTTCAAGCTGGTTTCATGTTTTTATGTACAAAACTTGTCAATTGAGTTTAGCCATGCAAAGGAAAAAAGATTTTCTTATGAATTCAATTACCGTCCTTAAGTTTCAAATAAAAAAAATCAACTTGATAATATTGCCTCTTGACTTTTTTTTCCAGCGATTATAACCTTCCTTTGTAGATTTGTGGCTTCCTTTGAATCCAGGCTTCCACTCGTGGGTGACTGACTAGCAGTGGGATGGTTGATGGGAGTTGGATCTCAGTGCTGTTTCCTCTCCCATTCTCGCCATCTAGCAATGGAAGAGGAGGAGATGTAGCCTTGAGATGGGCGCATCTTGGCTTCCATGTATCCTGACCTCCTCAATGGAATAATTGGTCTGGCATTCCTCGTTTCTCTTACCTGTGGAGACTCTCCTGACATCGAGACTCCAATCGCTCCATTCTGGAGAGTGGAATATTGGGCCTTCAAAGTATGACTGAGAGAAATTGGGTTAGAATGACCTAATCTGGGGCTTCCTGCCCCAAAAGCTCTGGATGGCCAATTGAAGCCTTCAAGACTGCGACAGCATTGTAATATTACAATGGTATGAAGGGATATGGAGTAAAGGCAGGTAAATGGAGGTGAGATAGAGGTCAGCCACAATCTGAATCAATGGCAGAGTTCAAAGGGCTGAATGGCCTCTTCTTGCTCCTATGATCTTAACCTATGGGCTAACCAATAGGTTAATAGAAGACAGTGATAATGTCACTGGACTACAAATCCGGAGGCTCCATGCTTTTGGAAATGGGTTCAAATCCACCACAGTGGAATTTAAATTCAATTAATAAATCAGTTTTAGTAATGGTGACCATGACAACTATCACTGATTGTTGTAAAAACCCATCTGGTTCACTAATGCCCTTTAGGGAAGGGAATCTGCCATCCTTACCCGGTCTGGCCTACATGTGACTCCAGACCCACAGCCATGTGGTTGACTCTTAACTGCCCCCTGAAATGGCCTAGCAAGCCCCTTGATTTGGAGGGCAGTTAGGGATGGGCAACAAATGCTGGACTTGCCAGTGATGCCCACATCCCATGAAAGGATAAAGAAAAACAGATAGTGGTGGTAGATGGCAAATCCACCACAATCTTTTCCGCAGACACATTGGTCAAGTACTTATATGGAGAAGTCGAGGGGTCCTGGCAAAATACTTCTACGTCCTACACAAAGAAAGTGGTCAGCAGTGTCATCACTTCCTCTACTGGCCCCTCGTGTGACTTGGAAAGTCCATTGACAAGGACTGAACGCAGCAGTCAACTGGAACGTTGTAACTAGGATTCAAAGCCGGCCCAACCAATGGGATGAAAATCTCCCTTGTGTCCGGGCTGTGGAGGGTCCCATGTCGGATCACTGGTCTAATCTTGTCTCAGTTCCGGGTGGACAATGGCTACCTTCTCTGCTACACTGCATGAAGTGTAGAAGGTTATCTAATTGAGGTGTTTAAGATGATCAAAGGAGTCGAAGGGATGGTTAGAGAGAAACTGTTTCCTCTGGTTGTGGGGGGTGCAGGGGGGTTGGTGTGGGGAAGTTCAGAACAAAAAGGCGTGACCATAAAATTAGAGTTAGGCTGTTGGGTACGATGTGAGGAATCGCTCCTCCACACAAAGCGCAGTCAAATCTGGAGTTCTCGCCCAAAAAATTAACAAAATAAATAGGAGCGAGAAGTGGCCCTTTGGCTCTTTGAGCCATCTCACATAATTCCCTCCGTAGCCAAAAACCTGTCACCGCCCCCCACCCCCTCTTGAATCTACCCCATGACTGAACACCCACAGCTCCCTGGGTTAGAGAATTCCAAAGATTCAGAAAAGGTTGAATTTCTCCCTATCTCAGTCTGAAATAGCTGACCCTTATTCTGAGACCATTCCTGAAACTGAGATTACTGGAAACCCGAAGTTGATCGATTTTTTTTGTTTGGTAACAGTATTAAGGGGTACAGAACCAAGGTGGGTTAAGGTACAGACCAACCATGATCTGACTGAATGGAAGAACAGGCTCAAGGGGCTGAATGGCCTCCTCCTAGTCCTTTGCAACTGAAGTCTCCGCACGTTGTTGGTCTCAAAGAGAGAAGTCAAACGATGGCTGATTAAGAAGTTGGAAGTGTATTCGATCATTTTTTTTTATTCATTCATGGGATGTGGTCTTTGCTGGCTGGGCCAAAATTTATTGCCCACCCCTAATTGCCCTAGAGAAGGTGGGTGCTGAGTTGCCTTCTTGAACCACTGCAGTCCATGTGGTGTAGGTACATCCACTGTGCTCTTAGGGAGGGAGTTCCAGGATTTTGACCCAGCGACAGTGAAGAAACGGCCGATATATTTCTAAGTCAGGATGGTGAGTGGCTTGGAGGGGAAATTCCAGGTGGTGGTGTTTCCATGTGTCTGCTGCCCTTGCCCTTCTAGACGGTGGCGGTCGTGGGTTTGGAAGGTGTTGTCGAAGGAGCCTTGCTGAGTTTCTGCAGTGCATCTTGTAGATGGTACACACTGCTGTTACTGTGCGTCAGTGGTGGAGGGAGTGAATGTTTGTGGATGTGGTCCCAATCAAGTGGCTGTTTTTGTTCTGGATGGTGTCAAACTGCTTGAGTGTTGTGGGAACTGCACTCATCCAGACAAGTGGAGACTGTTCCATCACACTCCTGACTTGTGCCTTGTAGATAGTGGACTGGCTTTGGGGACAGGAAGTGAGTTACTCACTTAAGGATTCCTAGCCTCTGATCTGTTCTTGTAGCCACAGTATTTATATGGCTAGTCCAGTTCAGTTTCTGGTCAATGGTAACTCCCAGGATGTTGATAGTGGGGGATTCAGTGATGGGAATGCCATTGAATGTCAAGAGGCAATGGTTAGATTCTCTCTTGTTGGAGATGGTCATTGCCTGACGCTTGTGCCTTGTGAATGTTACTTTCCTCCAGTCAGCCCAAGCCTGGATATTGTCCAGGTCTTGCTGCATTTGGACATGGACTGCTTTACTATCTGAGGAGTTGTGAAAGGTGCTGAACATTGTGCAATCATCAGCAAACATCCCCACTTTTGACCTTAGGGATGGAGGGAAGATCATTGATGAAGCACCTGAAGATGGTTGGGCTGAGGACACTACCCTGAGGATCTCCTGCAGTGATGTCCTGGAGCTGAGATGATTGACCTTCAACAACCACAACCATACTCCTTTGCGCTAGGTATGACTAACCTGCAGAGAGTTTTCCCTGATTCCCATTGACTCCAGTTTTGCCAGGGCTCCTTGATGCCACACTCGGTCAAATGCTGCCTTGACGTTAAAGTAGGAAAACCATTTTTGAAATTGGGGCTGAGGTAAGTTGTCAGGGGCAGAGCAGAGGGAACTTCATTCTGCATTTAGCTGCACTATAACCAGGAATGCTTGTTGCTGAAACTGGGGGCAGTATTGAATGAGGGTGACAGGAGTCTCACCCATATGCTGAACAGCTGGTAATAAGTGGCTAGTGTCCGATCTTCCCCGAGACAAAGGCTCCTTCAACAGCACCTTCCAAACCCATGACCACTACCATCTAGAAGGACAAGGGCATTAGACACATGGGAACACCACCACCTGGAATTTCCTCTCCAAGTCACTCACCATCCTGACTTGGAAATATATCGCTGTTCCTTCACTGTCTCTGGGTCAAAATCCTGGAACTCCCTTCCTAACAGCACTGTGGGTGTAGCTACACCACATGGACTGCAGCGGTTCAAGAAGGCAGCTCACCCCCCACCTTCTCAAGGGGCAATTAGGGATGGGCAATAAATGCTGGTCTAGCCAGTGAAGCCCACACCCCACAAACGAATAAAAAAAATATCCTGGGTTTCTCGATTGCCAGCCCAGTGGCAGTGCCACTATACCAGCGCCTCCCCTAGGCCAGTGGCTGGCAATGCACCCAGGGAGAGGCTGAGAATTGCCCCGGGACCCAGGCCCCAGGCCCCAGGCCCCATGGTGGGATGGGCTTGCAGAGTTGGGGGGGTCACGGTGAGTGGGGGAGGGTGGGGCAAAGGGAGTCAGCCACAAGGGCAGAGAGCTGGCTCTCGGTGGATCCCCACCCTTCCTATTGGCTGGTCCCTTGACCAGTTACTGATCAAGAGCGATTCACCCCGAGGGCGCGTAAGCCAATGTGACAGTTTTGCTTTTTCGGTTTAACTGCGTGGTGTCTGACCCCGCCACACCCCACCCGCTGTCGCTTGGATACCAGCGGTGGTGGAAGAGGCCCATAAGTGGGCCTTAAGGCCCTCAACCAGTGGTGGGGGGGATCAAATCGTCCACCAGCCTTCCTGCCCCAGACTTAATCGGGGCAGAGGAAGGGGACAGGCAGCCTGGCATCCTCCTGCCGATTAAATGCCCACCTCCGCCAACAGTTATGCCTCAGGGGCGGGTATTAAACTCAACCACCCCCCTCCCCCCCCCCCACCGAACTGGAAAAGCGCTCCACTTCCCCAGCGTCACCATTCTTCAGCTTAAGCAGCACAAATATTAACAAGATCAACAATCCCACCTCCCTCATACGCGGCTGTGCATCAGTGACAGTCATGCCTGCCATGTGAATTTACTGATGTGCGTTGCAGACGACCGTTCTAGAGAGAGAGAGAGAGAGAAAGAGAGATGTTTCTGGAAGGTTACTCACCTAACAAACTCTCTAATAAGACGGGGTCTTCAAACACCCACCAAAATTGATTTGAAGATTTTGAATGCTTTTGTAAACAATGTGCTGGCATTGCTGATTTGGTAGGCAATTTGAAACTGTTCTCCAGTCACGTTCATTAATGTCCGATCTTCAGTCAGAATTAGCAGGTCAGATCTGAGGTTTAAAATGGTGAACCCACCCCCATTTCCCACCGGGGCACATGTTTACACCCTGGGCTTTCCTCTCCTGCCAGTTTCTGAGTCACGGATCAGCAGCCTGTTAGAGAGGCACACAACTAAGAGGGTAACCTACATAAACTCCCTGGCCTCCCCCCTCCTTTATAACCTCCTCCAGCCCTACAACCCTCCAAGATTCCTGTGCTCTTCCAATTCTGGTGTCCAGCACATCCCCAATTTTCATCACTCCAATACCGTCAACTGTACCTTCAGCTGCCCGCCCCCACAATCTGGAATTTCCTCGCCAAACCTCTCCCCCTCTCAATCTCCCCCCTCCCCTCCTTTAAGAACATGAGAATGTAAGAAATAGGAGCAGGAGTAGGATATTCAGCCCTTCGAGCCCACTCCACCATTCAATGAGATCATGGCTGATCTTCTTCTTCAACACTGTATTCCTGCACTGACCCCATATCCTTTGATGGTTTTTAATGTGTGGAAATCTATCGATCTCTGGAACGTACTCAATGACTGAATTTCCACAATGCTCTGCGGCAGAGAATTCCAGAGATTCACCACCCTCTGAGTGAAGAAATTCCTCCTCATCTCAGTCCTGAATGGCCTGTCCCTTATTCTGAGACTGTGTGCCCTGGTTCTAGAGCCCCCAGCCAGGGGAAACATCCTTCCTGCATCTACTCTGTTCAGCTCTGTAAGAATTTTGTATGTTTGAATGAGATCACCTCTCATTTTTCTAAACTGCAGGGAATAAAGGCTCAGTCTATTTAATTCTTCCTCCTAGGACAATCCCTCTGTCCCAGAAATCAGTCTGGTGAACCTTCGCTGCACTCCCTCTATGCCAAGTATATCCTTCCTTAGGAAAGGAGACCACAACTGTACACAATACTCCAGGTGTGATCTCACCAAGGCTCTATATAATTGCAGCAAGACATCTTTACTCAAATCCTCTTGTAATAAAGGCCAACATATCATTTGCCTCTTTAATTGCTTGACACTCCTCAAACCCTATCTCTTTGACCAAGCTTTTGGTCACCTGTCCCACTATCTCCTTATGTGGCTCAGTGTCAGACTTAATTTGATAATCGCTCCGGAGGTGGACCTTGCGATGGTTTCCTATGTTCAAGGTGCTATATAAATGCAATGCAGTTGTTGGTGGGGATGGGGTGGTTCCCCACGTGGCGGCTGGAAGCAGATATGATCTGATATGCGCAGGGTCGCCGAGTGGATGGTCCAATAGTGACATTGCAAGAGAATTGAAAACAAGAGTCCTGTCCAGTCCTTGGCCATTGGGGTGTGTGTGGCATGTGCTCAGGTGCAGGGTAAGTTATCAAAGTCGGTGATACACAGGAATTGTTGAAACATGAACTCTCGAGGGTGCCGCTGAGTAATGATGCGGTGTGCTTGCTGAAGCTTTGAAAGGAGCAGGCCTAGTTTTATCCCCTTTGGTGAACTCCGTCCACAAGCCTGTGAAGACAGGACATGTTGAGAAGGCTGTTCAAATGCGGGTGGGATCCTGGGCTTTATAAATAGAGGCTGGAGTACAAAAGCGGGGATAATACGCTGAAACTTTATAATCCACAGGTTAGGCCTCACTTGGGGTCCAATTCTGGGCACCGCGCTTTAGGAAGGGTGTTAAGACTCTGGAGAGAAAGCAGAGAAGATTTTTTACAAGAACGGTACCAGAGGATTCCTGTCTGATGTCTGCTCCACCCTCACTGAAGAAACACTGCATGTCCTTATCCCCAGTGTTCTTAGTGCTTTTCTGAACCTAACACGCTTCATGACTCTACCTGTGACAGGTCAGTGGAGGGTAGGGCAACAGCGGTGTAGTGGTAATGCCCCTGGAACTAATGACCCAAAGGCCTAGGCTAGTGCCCTGGGGGACACAGGTTCAAATCCTGCCACAGCGGCTGGTGGAATTTAAATTCAATGAATAAATGTGGAATTGGAAAGCTAGTCTCAGTAATGGTGACCGTGAGTTGATCGTCATAAAAACCCATCTGGTTCACCAATGCCCTTCAGGGAAGGAAATCTGCTGTCCTTAGCTGGTCTGGCCTACATGTGACTCCAGACCCACAGCAAATGTGGCTTCCCCCTGAAATGGCCTAAAAGCAACTCAGTTCAAGGGCAATGAGGGATGGGCAGCAAAAGCCTTGCCAGTGACTCCCACATCCCTGGAAGAATAAAAAACCGGGTATTTGCACTGTAATTAATCTTTTACAGCAGTTTTTAAATGGCTTTAAGGGAATTCAGAGAGACAGAGAATGCTGTTTAAAAAAAAAGCAGTTTATCTTCATTAATAGAGGAATGGAGTATAAAAGCGAGGAAGCTATGCTGAGCCTTTACAAATCACTGGTTTGGCTCAGCTGGAGAACTGGGTCCTATTCTGGCCACCACATTTTAGGGAAGATGTCAAGGCCTCAGGGAGGGTGAAGAAAAGATTCACTAGAATGGGACCGTACAGTGTCTCCAATCTGGCAGTCCAAACACTGGAGTTGTCGGAAAAACCAGACGGTTTCAGAATGTCCCAATTTTAATTGGGTAAAATAAAATAAAGAACCTATCTGGATAATTCAGCTGGATGGTGCATTGGCGTGGTGTGGCGCTGGACTAGTTACCCGTTTACCACTTGCGCGTTGACCTACCCTGTGCTCCGAGTGACCTTTGACCCCTTATGGCTCAGCTTGACCCAAACCACCCTTGACCTGAAACCCAGCAAGATCTGAAATCCGGCACAGCCTCAGTGCTAAGGCTGCCAGTTTTGAGATTGTGTACCCCGTGGAGGGATACGGGACTTCAGTTAATGTGGAGAGACTGGAGAAGCTGAGATTGTTCTTCTTGGAGCAGAGAGGGTTAAGGGGAGAGGTAATTGAGGTGTTCAAAATCATGTTTCAACACAGGAAATGAGGAGAAACTGTTTCCAGAGGCAGAAAGGTCAGCAACCAGAGGGTCAGCAACCAGAGAGTCAGTAACCATAGGGTCAGTAACCAGCGAGTCAGCAACCAGAGGGTCAGCAACGAGAGAGTCAGTAACCAGAGGGTCAGCAAACAGAGGGTCAGTAACCAGAGGGTCAGCAACCAGAGAGTCAGTAACCAGAGAGTCAGCAACCAGAGGGTCAGCAACCAGAGAATCAGTAACCAGAGGGTCAGCAACCAGAGGGTCAGCAACCAGAGAGTCAGTAACCAGAGGGTCAGCAACCAGAGAGTCAGTAACCAGAGAGTCAGCAACCAGAGGGTCAGCAACCAGAGAATCAGTAACCAGAGGGTCAGCAACCAGAGAGTCAGTAACCAGAGAGTCAACAACCAGAAGGTCAGCAACCAGAGAGTCAGCAACCAGAGGGTCAGCAACCAAGGGTCAGTAACCAGAGAGTCAGTGACCAGAGGTTCAGTAACGAGAGAGTCAGCAACCAGAGGGTCAGTAACCAGAGGTTCAGTAACCAGAGAGTCAGCAACCAGAGGGTCAGTAACCAGAGGTTCAGTAACGAGAGAGTCAGCAACCAGAGGGTCAGTAACCAGAGAGTCAGCAACAAGAAGGTCAGCAACCAGAGGGTCAGCAACCAGAGGTTCAGTAACGAGAGAGTCAGCAACCAGAGGGTCAGTAACCAGAGAGTCAGCAACAAGAAGGTCAGCAACCAGAGAGTCAGCAACCAGAGAGTCAGCAACCAGAGAGTCAGTAACGAGAGAGTCAGTAACGAGAGAGTCAGTAACGAGAGAGTCAGCAACCAGAGGGTCAGCAACCAGAGAGTCAGTAAGCAGAGGCTCAGTAACCAGAGGCTCAGTAACCAGAGGTTCAGCAACCAGAGAGTCAGCAACCAGAGGGTCAGCAACCAGAGGGTCAGCAACCAGAGGGTCAGCGACCAGAGGGTCAGTGACCAGAGGGTCAGTAAACAGAGAGTCAGTGACCAGAGAGTCAGTAATCAGAGCGTCAGTGACCAGAGGGTCAGTAACTAGAGGGTCAGTAACCAGAGAGTCAGCAATCAGAGGGTCAGTAACCAGAGGTTCAGTAACCAGAGGGTCAGCAACCAAGGATCAGTAACCAGAGAGTCAGTGACCAGAGGGTCAGTGACCAGAGGGTCAGTAACCAGAGGTTCAGTAACCAGAGGGTCAGCAACCAAGGATCAGTAACCAGAGAGTCAGTGACCAGAGAGTCAGTGACCAGAGGGTCAGTGACCAGAGGGTCAGTAACCAGAGGGTCAGCGACCAGAGGGTCAGTAACTAGCGGGTCAGCAACCAGAGAGTCAGTAACCAGAGGGTCAGTAACCAGAGGGTCAGTAACCAGAGGGTCAGCAACCAGAGGGTCAGCAACCAGAGAGTCAGCAACCAGAGAGTCAGCGACCAGAGGGTCAGCGACCAGAGGGTCAGTAACTAGAGGGTCAGTAACCAGAGAGTCAGTAACCAGGGGGTCAGCAATCAGAGGTTTAGTAACCAGAGGCTTAGTAACCAGAGAGTCAGCAACCAGAGAGTCAGCAACCAGAGGGTCAGCAACCGGAGGGTCAGCAACCGGAGGGTCAGCAACCGGAGGGTCAGCAACCAGAGGGTCAGCAACCAGAGGGTCAGCAACCAGAGAGTCTGCAACCAGAGAGTCTGCAACCAGAGAGTCTGCAACCAGAGAGTCTGCAACCAGAGAGTCTGCAACCAGAGGATCAGTAACCAGAGAGTCAGCAACCAGAAGGTCAGTAACCAGAGGGTCAGCAACCAGAGAGTCAGCAACCAGAGGATCAGTAACCAGAGAGTCTGCAACCAGAGAGTCTGCAACCAGAGGATCAGTAACCAGAGAGTCAGCAACCAGAAGGTCAGCAACCAGAGAATCAGTAACCAGAGGGTCAGCAACCAGAGAGTCAGCAACCAGAGGATCAGTAACCAGAGAGTCAGCAACCAGATAGTCAGTAACCAGAGGGTCAGTAACCAGAGGTTCAGTAACGAGCGAGTCAGCAACCAGAGGGTCAGCAACCAGAGGGTCAGCAACCAGAGAGTCAGCAACCAGAGGGTCAGCAACCAGAGGGTCAGCAACCAGAGGGTCAGCAACCAGAGAGTCAGTAATGAGAGAGTCAGTAATGAGAGAGTCAGCAACCAGAGGGTCAGCAACCAGAGGGTCAGTGACCAGAGGGTCAGTGACCAGAGGGTCAGCGACCAGAGGGTCAGCGACCAGAGGGTCAGTAACTAGATGGTCAGTAACCAGAGAGTCAGTAACCAGAGGGTCAGTAACCAGAGGGTCAGTAACCAGAGGGTCAGCAACCAGAGAGTCAGTAACCAGAGGGTCAGCGACCAGAGGGTCAGTAACTAGAGGGTCAGCAAACAGAGAGTCAGTAACCAGGGGGTCAGCAACCAGAGGTTTAGTAACCAGAGGCTTAGTAACCAGAGAGTCAGCAACCAGACAGTCAGCAACCAGAGAGTCAGCAACCGGAGGGTCAGCAACCAGAGGGTCAGAAACCAGAGAGTCAGCAACCAGAGGGTCAGCAACCAAGGGTCAGTAACCAGAGAGTCAGCAACCAGAGGGTCAGCGACCAGAGGGTCAGTAACTAGAGGGTCAGCAACCAGAGAGTCAGTAACCAGGGGGTCAGCAACCAGAGGTTTAGTAACCAGAGGCTTAGTAACCAGAGAGTCAGTAACCAGAGAGTCAGTAACCGGAGAGTCAGCAACCGGAGGGTCAGCAACCAGAGGGTCAGCAACCAGAGGGTCAGCAACCAGAGAGTCAGTAACCAGAGAGTCAGCGACCAGAGGGTCAGCAACCAGAGGGTCAGTATTCAGTGAGTCAGCAACCAGAGGGTCAGCAACCAGAGGGTCAGTATTCAGTGAGTCAGCAACTAGAGGGTCAGCAACCAGAAAGTCAGTAACCAGAGAGTCAGCGACCAGAGGGTCAGTAACCAGAGAGTCAGTAACCAGAGGGTCAGTAACCAGAGGGTCAGTAACCAGAGAGTCAGCAACCAGAGGGTCAGTAACCGGAGGGTCAGTAACCAGAGAGTCAGTAACCAGAGGGTCAGTAACCAGAGGGTCAGTAACCAGAGGGTCAGTAACCAGAGAGTCAGCAACCAGAGGGTCAGTGACCAGAGGGTCAGTAACCAGAGAGTCAGCAACCAGAGGGTTAGTAACTAGAGGGTAAGTAACCAGAGAGTCAGCAACCAAAGGGTCAGCAACCAGAGGGTCAGTAACCAGAGAGTCAGCAACCAGAGGGTCAGTAACCAGAGAGTCAGTAACCAGAGAGTCAGCAACCAGAGGGTCAGTAACCAGAGAGTCAGCAACCAGAGGGTCAGCAACCAGAGGGTCAGTAACCAGAGAGTCAGCAACCAGAGGGTCAGTAACCAGAGAGTTAGCAACCAAAGGGTCAGGAACCAGAGGGTCAGTAACCAGAGGGTCAGTAACCAGAAAGTCAGCAACCAGAGCGTCAGTAACCAGAGAGTTAGCAAACAGGGGGTCAGTAACCAGAGGGTCAGTAACCAGAGGGTCAGTAACCAGAGAGTCAGTAACCAGAGAGTCAGTAACCAGAGAGTCAGCAACCAGAGCACCAGCAACCAGAGGGTCAGTAACCAGAGGGTCAGTGACCAGACCGTCAGTGACCAGAGAGTCAGCAACCAAAGGGTCAACAACCAGAGGGTCAGCAACCAGAGGGTCAGCAACCAGAGAGTCAGCAACCTGAGGGTCAGTAGTCAGTAACCAGAGGGTCAGTAACCAGAGAGTCAGCAACCAGAGGGTCAGGAACCAGAGGGTCAGTAACCAGAGAGTCAGTAACCAGAGAGTCAGTAACCAGAGGGTCAGTGACCAGAGAGTCAGTAACCAGAGGGTCAGTGACCAGAGAGTCAGCAACCAGAGGGTCAGTGACCAGAGAGTCAGCGACCAGAGGGTCAGTGACCAGAGAGTCAGCGACCAGAGGGTCAGTGACCAGAGAGCCAGCAACCAGAGGATCAGTAACCAGAGAGTCAGCAACCAGAGAGTCAGCAACCAGAGGGTCAGCAACCAGAGGGTCAGTAACCAGAGGGTCAGTAACCAGAGGGTCAGCAACCAGATGGTCAGTAACCAGAGGGTCAGTAATCAGAGGGTCAGTAACCAGAGAGTCAGTAACCAGAGGGTCAGTAATCAGAGGGTCAGTAATCAGAGGGTCAGTAACCAGAGGGTCAGTAACCAGAGAGTCAGTAACCAGTGGGTCAGTAACCAGAGGGTCAGTAATCAGAGGGTCAGCAACCAGTGGATCAGCAACCAGATGGTCAGTAACCAGAGGGTCAGCAACCAGAGAGTCAGCAACCAGAGGGTCAGTAACCAGAGGTGAGGTGAGAGTGACTGCCCTTGACATCAAGGCTGCATTCAACCGAGTGTGGCATCAAGGAGCCCTGGCAAAACTGGATTCAATGGGAATTGGGGGAAAACCCTCCGCTGGTTGGAGTCATACCTAGCACAAAGGAAGATGGTTGTGGTTTTTGGAGATCAGTTATCTCAGTCCCAGGACATCACTGCAGGAGTTCCTCAGGGTAGTGTCCTCGGCCCAACCATCTTCAGCTGCTTCATCAGTGACCTTCCTTCCATCATAAGGTCAGAAGTGGGGATGTTCACTGATGATTACACAATGTTCAGCACCATTCGCGACTCCTCAGATACTGAAGCAGTCCATGTCCAAATGCAGAAAGTCCTGGACAATATCCAGGCTTGGGCTGACAAGTGGCAAGTAACATTCACACAACACAAGGGCCAGGCAATGGCCATCTCCAACAAGAGAGAATCCAATCATCGCCCCTTGATATTCAATGGCATTACCATCACTGACTCCTCCACTATCAATATCCTGGGGATTACCATTGACCAGAAACTGAACTGGACTAGCGATATAAATACTAGCGC
Organism: Carcharodon carcharias; assembly: GCF_017639515.1. Classification (NCBI taxonomy): domain Eukaryota; kingdom Metazoa; phylum Chordata; class Chondrichthyes; order Lamniformes; family Lamnidae; genus Carcharodon; species Carcharodon carcharias. The sequence continues at coordinate 26,228,999 of NC_054497.1, read as the reverse complement.
TACAGGGACATGTCAGAGACTAGGAATCCTGCAATGAGTAACTCACCTCTTGACTTCCCAAAGCCTGTCCACCATCTACAAGGCACAAGTCAGGAGTGTGATGGAATACTCCCCACTTGCCTGGATGAGTGCAGCTCCAACAACACTCAAGAAGCTTGACATCGTCCAGGACAAGGCAGCCTGCTTGTTTGGCACCACATCCACAAACATTCGCTCCCTCCACCACCGACACACAGTGGCAGCAGTGTGTACCATCTACAAGATGCACTGCAGCAACTCACCAAGGCTCCTTTGACAGCAACTTCCAAACCTGCAACCTCTACCACCTAGAAGGGCAAGGGCAGCAGATAGTTGGGAACACCACCATTTGGAAGTTCCTCTCCAAGCCACTCACCATCCTGACTTGGAAATATATCGCCGTTCCTTCACTGTTGCTGGGTCAAAATCCTGGAACTCCCTCCCTAACAGCACTGTGGGTGTACCTACACCACATGGACTGCCGCGGTTCAAGAAGGCAGTTCACCACCACCTTTTCAAGGGCAGTTAGGGATGGGCAATAAATGCTGGCCCAGCCAGTGACATCCACATCCCTTGAATAATAAAAAAAACAGAAGGGTCAGTAACCAGAGTAACCAGTGGGTCAGTAACCAGTGGGTCAGTAACTAGCAGATCAGTAACAAGAGTAATGAGAAGCATCAGCAATCAGGGGATCAGTAACCAGAGGGTCAGTAACCAAAGTAACCAATGAGTCAGTACCAGAAGGTCAGTAACCAGAGGGTCAGTAACCAGTGGGTTAGTAACAAGAATAAACAGAAGCATCAGAAACCAGTGGATCAGTAACCAGAGGATCAGTAACCAGAGTAACCAGTGGGTCAGTAACCAGAGGGTCAGTAACCAGTGGGTTAGTAACAAGAATAAACAGAAGCATCAGTAACCAGTGGATCAGTAACCAGTGGATCAGTAACCAGAGGATCAGTAACCAGAGTAACCAGTGGGTCAGTAACCAGAGGATCAGTAACCAGCGGGTTAGTAACAAGAATAAACAGAACCATCAGTAACCAGTGGATCAGTAACCAGAGGGTCAGTAACCAGAGTAACCAGAGGGTCAGTAACCAGAAAGTCAGTAACCCAGAGGACACAGATTTGGGGGAATTGGCAAAAGAGCCAGAGGTGACCGAATATTTTCAAAACGTGTTGTTAAAAAAATGTGCAAAGCTATAGGAATAGAGCAGGGGAAGGTGGGACTAATTGGACAGTTGTTTCAAAGAGCTGACACAGGCAAGATGAGCAGAATGGCCACCTTCTGTGCTGTTCAGTTCAAGACAGGATTCGGCTCAGATCTTTAGTGCATCCACATGATAAGAGCATCTATGATCGTGAACTCGCAAGTCATCGAGTTCAAGGGCAATTAGGGATGGGCAACAAATGTTGGGCCTTGTCAGCGATGCCCACATTCCATCAAAAAAAAACAAATAAAGAAGAGGCAATGAACAGGGGGTAGTGAAGAATGTTTCGAAGAGGATGTGGGCCAGCTGGTTGCCTCGGAGTGGGCTCAGTACCTGTGCGTCATGTCTCCATACAAGCTGCTTACCATTTGTGGCCTTTGAGGTCTCACGTCACTGAAACAGGCCTTCTGGCACAAGTGGCCTCTGCCGGCGTTAACAGCCCGCAGACCCAGCCACTCACACCTCCGACATGGAAGGGAACTTTATTCCATGAAATGACTTTGATAAATCACCTGGTACACCATAAGCCACCTGCCAAACGTGTGTGTGCAAAGAATTAGACTCGGCTGGATAAAAACATGGTTCACGAGGGTGGGCACAAGGGACCAGTTTGCAGCTTAGCCTGCACACATGTGGTTTTCTGCTTTTTGTAAAGGGAATCGATTTTGCAGAATCAAGATATGATGGTGGGTGAATTTTTATTTCACATGGCTTCAACCAAAAAAGGAACATTCTTTAGACATTTAACCTGAAATATACTGGGTCGCTATGCTGCATGGGCCTGTGGAAAAGGTGCTGGAAGCTGGGCTTTAATGATTACAACAATAACATTGCCTTTACATAGTGCCTTCAAGCGTAATGAAACCTCCAGGAGGGTTATCAAACTAAAATTTGACACTAAGCCACATAAGGAGGTTTGGTCCACGAGGAAGTTCTGAAGAAGAGTCACATTGGTCTCAGAATATTAACCCCTGTTTCTCTCTCCACAGATGCTGCCAGACCTGCTGAGTTTTTCCAGCATTTCCTGTTTTTAGGTTTTAAGGATGTCTTAAAGGAGGGAAGGCAGGTGGAGAGGTGGAGAGGTTTAGAGAGGGAACTCCAGAGCTCAGGTCTTATTATGGACTCCAATGGCGGAACAGCTGAAATCGGAGATGTGCCGAATTAGATGGGCACAGAGACCTTGGAAGGTTGTGGGACTAGGGAGCGGGATACAGAGATAGGGAGCATTAAGCATGTAATGTGGAAATGCGGGTGAGAATTTCAAATCAAACTGTTGCCAGACCAGGAACCAATGAAGTCGGCAAGTGGAGGGACAATGGGTGGAGGAGACTCAGTACAAGTTAGGTTAGGACAGCAGCATTTTGGATGAGTTCAAATTTATGGAGGGCAGGCGGTGGGAAGTGAACCAGGACAGCTTTAGGAAGATTCTCCCACTGGGTATGAAATGGGAGATGTGTCAGACTTGGAAATGCCCAACAGTTTCACCAGGTGAGGGCTTAGAGAATGCAAAAGGAGGTGAGTGATGACTCATGAGGGAAGTTGGCACGTACAGAAGCAATTACATGGAATTAACGAGTAATTGCAACACAGAAACAGGTCATTGGGCCCATGTTGTCATATATCCTCCACGCGGACATTAGTCCAGACCACATGTGCCTACCTTGTTCCAACGTCCTTTCCATGAAGCTCCTCTCCAAGCTATTCACAAATGCTGGCTGTTGTCTGCTTCAATCACTTCATCAGAAGATGCTTCTTCTAGACCCAGACTGACTAGTCCATCTGAACTTCCCAACAAAGCCTGTCCAGGAAAATTGCCAACTATACAAGAGATAACACCACAGTGCCTGCGGTGGAACTCCGCTGAGGCTGTGAGAATCATATCTCCATGAGTGTTTGGGACACTTTCTATTTCTTGCAAGGTGTGGGGTTGAGGGGATTGAAGGCAGACCTTGCCTTGTATATCTGCCTCTTTCTTATTATTCACACTGACCTTATGACTCTGTAAGTGAAGCAACTCTTCCAGTGCTGGGACAGATGAGATGTCCTCGTTCTGTTACACAGAAACAGGCCATTTGGCCCAACCGGTCTACCCTGGTGTTCATGTTTCACACAGGCCCCTTTCACTTGCCTTTATCTGACTTCATATGCATTTCCTTCTATTCCTTTCTCACCCATGTAGTTAGCTTCCCCTCCATTATATCTAAGCTCTTTGCCTCAACTGCTCCCTGTGGTAGCGAGTTCCACATTCTCACTGCTCTCCAGGCCTTGTGGTCTCTTACAGCCACTGCCACCATATATATTGAGGGTCTTGATGTAGTTCTTGAGAGATCTGCCTCTGTGCTTATCTATGCTAAGCAAGATATTGAAGTTGACGAGGATTCTGATCAAACAGAATTAGATGAAGTTTATTACCAGCAACAACTATGTACAGCTCGGCACAGGCCTGCATCTGGCCTGGGTGCTAACAGTCACATACTCCGGACTCATAAGGTATACATAGAGACGGATACAGGGTCACAGACAGCAGTGAACATCTGCAGCAGGGATCACAGGCAATAGTGAACATCTAACATGGAGGCTGTACTGTTTATCCTCCAGCCTTACACATGGTGATGTCACAGCGATGTCACGATGCAGCTTCTTAAAGGGACATGTCATTGTCTGCATTGTCACACGTCCAAGATCACAGCACTGGCCAAGGAGATTTCCCCTGAATCTCCTGTTGGATTTATCAGTGACCACCTTATATTTGTGGTCTCTCGTTTTCATCCTGTCCGAGATTGGGAACATCTTCCGTGTCAATCCTGTCAAAATTTTACAGATCTCACCCTCAAGGCAGAATCGCCCCAGATTTGTACTAAGTGGGGTAGCGGGCGGGAGAAAGGACGTTTTACTCACCAGTTGCCAGTTTTCACACGCCACATCGTTCCATTGCCAGCGCGTGCCGCCTCATTAATAACTCATTCCCTGGAAACGTGCCAGGTCGCTGGCAGGACAGCCTCGGATTCGCCGGCCCCACCGTCACCTCAGGCCTTCAGTAAACCGGGCACCATTTTTAAAGGCTGCCCCTGCACAGAACTGGCTCTCTCCAAGGGACAGGAAGCTGCTGAGAACTGATGGCTGCCAAAGGGAGGAAACATGCTGACCCCCAGATTTAGTGATGCCTCCCTCGAGTGCCTACTACGATGCCCTCTACCCTGCTCTGGGTGAAGACCAGAAAGCAAGGTCACCCATCCAGCATGGGAGGCAGTGGCAGTGGTGGTAGTGCCAATGCCCTGCAAGAGAGGACAGTCACCCAGTGCCGCAAGAGGATGAATGATCTCCTCTGTGCCGCCAGGGTAAGTCACTCTTCTCATCACTCTCAACTCACACACTCACAAACCCATCACACACCCACAGGGATCTCACACCTCAAGGGACAACACCACTAACTCTCACACACACCCTCACGTCTCCATCAGGCTCATATCCTCTGGAGCTCACGTCCTCATCCTGTCCATGACTCCGCTCACCACACAAACGTTCCCCGCAATGTCATGTGTCCTGCTCACACTCTCTCCATCTGTTTTCATGCAGGAGAAGTTGGCTCACAACAGCAGGGAAAGGATCCAGACAGGGGGCTGAAGTGGCCCACATTAGGCCCCTCACTCACTTTGAGGAGTGTGCCCTCGCGCTGACTGGTGAGGATGTGGACCCTGCCTCTGGTGACAGTGAGGTTGGTGGTGAACACCCACATGAGGATCCTGCACCACATCATCCATCTCTCAAAGCAATGTGAGTGTGAGTGCTCTCTCTCTCTCTCTCTCTCTCTCTGCTGCTTTTGACTCTGCTGCCAGGCACTAATTATCTCTACTTTGGTTCACAGGGAGCTCTGCACCGACACCCTCAGCCAGCCAGTCCCTCAGCTCCATCCACATCCTCACCTCCAGCCAAGAGGACACCTCCTCCATTGAAGAGCTGGAAATAAGCACAGGTCACAGCGCTTACCCACACCCTCCACCAGCGCAGAGACACACACCCTGGTGGGACCTAGGTCTAGAGCAGGCTGGGGTTCACAATCTGGAGGTCACCACACAGACACGTGCAGCAGGAGGAGGCAGGTTCAGCCAAGTTCCCCGGTCACTGTCAAGTGATGAACCTCTGGATTCGGCCTCCCAACTCATGGTGGAGAGTTAGCAGAAGGCAGGAGACCATCTCACAGAGCTGTTAGAAACCCTCAGCAGAGTGGCTCACAAGTCAGAGTACATGCTCTCTGATGAAGTGGTGCCCACACGTGCGTGTATCGGGTCTCCATGGGGAGGATGGCGGATGCCATTGGGACCCTGGTCCAGCAGAACGCAGAGATGCACACAGACCTGCACTCCATTGCGGGAGCCATGAGTGAGTTCCTGCAGTGGCAACGCAAGAGGGAAACGAGGCACCTCGATGTCCCTCCCTCTGCTCCTTCCCTCAAGGAGTCAGGCCGGGACTCTGGGGTGCCCGAAGGGAGGAGGAGCAGCAGCTGGACACCCCTGGTTCATCCACTCAGGAGTGTCAGGGGCTGCCCTCTCCCTCCGAGTCCTCTCAGCCTGTGATCCCCTCAACCTCACCCTCTGTCACTGCAGAGGGAGCAGCCGGCCCATAGGAGGACAGCCAAAGCCAGCCGGGGCCCCCAAGGCCTCAGCTCTCCAGAGCACCCACACTGAAGTCATCAGAGGCAACAGGGCCACCCATTGCACAGGCTGTGTCCACCCCAGCTGCGGATGTCAGGGCAGCACCTAGAAGAAGTGGTAGGCCCAGAAAAGTTCTGATCACAAGTGGTTGCATGGGTGAACACATTTTGTCACTTTATAATTTAAAAATATATTCACTTTCACTGAATAATGTATAATGGTGTCTTTCAGCTTCATTTACAGGCTTTGCGAGTCCTCCCCCTGCATTTCCCCCCACGAGCAGTTCAGCTGCATGTAGCCGGCCCATGAGTGATTCTGGAGGGAGAAGTGTGTGTGTGTGTGTGTGTGTGTGTGTGTGTGTGTGTGTGTGTGTGTGTGTGTGTGTGTGTGACAGGGCCTTTCAGAGCCTTGTGCAAGCACTCTCTCCCAGGCACACGGAGCTTTCTCAGCTCCCCGTCCTTTCCCCTGACCCAGTCACTCATGTCCTTTCCCCCATCACTGTCCATCTCCCTAGCATCACCTTCCACCTTCCCACCATCATTGACCAACTCAAACCCTTTTCCTTCCGGGATGTCCAGGTGAACATGTACATTCCCTACGCTCCTGAGAATCCCACCCCGCATCCACATTGACCTCCCTGACCTCCCTCCCACCCCCAGGGTCCATGTCTGCCTCTGCATTCCCAACAACCACCCTCCCCAGCTCTTCTACTGTTACTGACACACCCTCACCTCCCACCCTTCCAGCTCCCTCTGCCCCCTCTCACACTCATCATTCCCTCCTACCACACCCACCCTCAGGAGGCAGTTCTTGGTTCCACAGACCCCTCCATTGTTCACCTGGACATCCCCCACATCACTCCCTCCTCCACCCTTACTCCCTCCTCCCCCAAGACTCCTTCCTCCCCCAGACTCCTTCCACTTTCCCAAATTCCTTCCTACCTCTGAAGTCCTTCCCCTCTCCGCACCCCTTCCTCCCTCCAAACTCCTTCTCTTACACCCTCCTACCCCTTACTCCCACCCACTCCCAACCTCACCCCAACAGCTTCGTTGCCCCCTCCAACCTCACCCCCCGACACCTTCGTTGCCCCCTCCAACCTCACCCCAACAGCTTCGTTGCCCCCTCCAACCTCACCCCCCGACACCTTCGTTGCCCACCCTCAACCTCACCTCCCCCCGTACACATTCTTCCCCCACTCACAGCTAAACCTCTCTCTCCCCCCCTCTCTCTCGCTGACCATCTGTAGCAGCCCATGGCCAAGACCCCGATGTCCTGAAGCAGACCCCAGACATCAACGGACACCTCACCTCCTGTGAGCTGCTTCATGGTGGGGCCATGTCTGTAAGAACCCACCCAGCAGGCGATGCACGTGTCCCCTCCAGGATCCAGTTGTCGTTGGGCTCCAGGATTGTCCGTGATGTGAGCAAGGCCCTGGCGGTAAAGCCCCGGCTTCTGCCCGTCACTCTTGTCAAGGCGTGTTCTGGGCTGGCGTGCTTTCCCGCCGATGTGGGGGGTATATTTGACGCTGGGGGGATGATTCCGGACAGCAGGGTTTATAATAAGAGGCAGATGTATTTAAATTCACAGTGGCATGAAATCGATTTTTTGGCCTTCCCACAATATGTCCGCTCACGCCCGCCATGATGTCCAACGCCAACGGGCATGGATAATTCCGGCTTCAGTCTTCTCTTCCCCAGAGAAAACAGCCCCAGCTCGTTCACCCTTTCCTGACGGGTAGAACCTTTCAATTCTCGTGTCTTCCTTGTGAATCTTTGTTTGCATCTCCTCTTTTATAATGCGGAGATCAGGAGGGTTCATAGTGCCCCACCTGTGGGCTGGCCAATGTTCAGTACAAGTTTAACCTGAATTCTTTGTTCTTTAATTCCATCTGTTTAGAAATGGACAGCCGTGTTTTTCATCTTATTTTTTTTAATGACCTGTGTTGCTGCTTTTGGTAATGGTGGTGTCTAGACGTCTACATTCCTTATTTTGGTAATGGTGGTGTCTAGATGCCTACATTCCTTATTTTGGTAATGGTGGTGTCTAGACGCCTACATTCCTTATTTTGGTAATGGTGGTGTCTAGACGCCTACATTCCTTATTTTGGTAATGGTGGTGTCTAGACGCCTACATTCCTTATTTTGGTAATGGTGGTGTCTAGACGCCTACATTCCTTATTTTGGTAATGGTGGTGTCTAGACGCCTACATTCCTTATTTTGGTAATGGTGGTGTCTAGACGCCTACATTCCTTATTTTGGTAATTGTGGTGTCTAGACGCCTACATTCCTTATTTGCTCCACTACCCCCTTAGATTCTTAAGCTGAAATTTTCTGCCCCCCATCAACAGCGGAATTTGTGGTGTTGGGGGGGGTTGGAGAATATGTCAGGATGAAAAATAGATCAGGTTCCCGACAGCGGGAAATGCCGACAGGAACCTACAGCCTCGGCCGCATTGATGGGTTGGGGGAGGATAATGGCCCTCAGGGACCCCATTAGCATTGAGTTAAATGAGTTAAATGAGCACCTGGCCGGAAGTCTCCTCCCCACCACCCCCCCAACAGCGTATCACCCGCCCCCACCAGTGGGAGTTTGCGCCAGTCCGAAACACAACCGGACCACCATGGCGAGGGGTAGGATACCACACTCAGTGCAAGGTGCTGGGCCACTTGGGTGAGGAGGGGGCGGCATGCTGGAACCCGGGGGTGGGGGGTGTGTAGTGAGAGGGGGTGGGAAGGCCGGGGGGTGGATGTGGGGTGGGGGAGATTAAACCAGCCCAACTTGCAGGGGAAGGGATTGGGGAGTGGTGCAGGGGCTGTGGGAAAGCATGGAGCAGTGGAGGGGGTGGGGGGGAGGGGGAAGCAAGGAACAGTGAGGAGGGGGTTCAGAGGGAGGGGTCCGTGATATCGATGGGGGAACCTTAGGGGGCAAACGAGGGTACTGGCGGAGGGGAGGCACAGTTACTGTTAGAGGGGGCAGGGGGATGCAGTAGGGTGGGAGGGTGAGGGTGAGAGTGAATCTGTGGCGGGTGAAGGGTCAGACTGTGGGGGGGTGGTGTTGGAGGGCTTAGATGTGTACATGGACCCATGGGGTGGGCAGGATCAGGGTGGGCATGGTGACCGTGACAGGCATGTGCCCATTGGGGAGGGAAGGTTGTTGAAGGGTGACTTTGAAGGGCTGAAGGGTGATGGGGAGGGGGGGTTGTTGAAGCATCACCGATGGGAGGGTGAAGGTAACACTCGGGTGGGGTGGGGTGTGGGTGTGTTCAGTGGTGATCAGGGCAAGGTGTAGGTTACTGTAAGAGGGTAGAAGGTGTTGGAGACAGTCTGAAAGCAGACACACACCACCCCGATGCTAGGGTACAGCAGTGATCCAAACACTCAATGTCCAGCTCAAGAAATGCTGCTGGGGAGGGTCATCGGGTGGACAGAGCTAAAGGTCAGTTCAACTGAACAACTGAAGGGGAAGCCTGGTAATCCAACCAGACAAGGGAAATGTCTTCCCATAGACCCAGAAAGGCCACAGGGAAAGGGAAGCGTGTACTTCAGAGCTCATCACACATGACTCACAGGGGCCTTGGCAAAGAGCGATGCCTTCATGCGTTGGCATGAGTCAGAGGGACTGACCCTGTCTGGGGTGGCCCCATGAAGGTGGGGGGGGTGTGTAGCGAGTTGTGCACACGTATTAACACAAGCAGCAGCAGCAAGAAAAACCTAGCAGAGCTCATTAATGTGCAATGAATCCTATTTTTACAAAAGTGCAGCAAGTATTTACTGTGAGGGACTAAGACCTCACTCTGTATATTTTTATGAAATATATATCGATATCCTCATGGCTATTTCTAACATTTAAAGAAACTGAACAAAGATCCTTAAAATGGCTGAATCTACGTCTGTCAGTGACCCCTGAACAAAAGGATCTGCCTGGCATTATCGGGAAAACTCACATATTATCTTTGGTGAGCCACTAATGATCTTCTGTACAGGCCAAATCCAAAGACAGCTATACAAAGGCCACCTGCATTTCATAACCCAGGCTAGCCACCAGGAGTCTGCTCACCTACTAAGACAAAGGGCCCCGCAATCTTCTTTTCAATTCTTAATGGTTGAGGCATTTAACAATCTCAGGGACCCAGATGAGGGATACACATTCCTTGTCAAAGACAGTATGGAGAGGAGGGAGTCATGTGACATGAGCCTGTGGCTTGTGGAACCTGTAATAGTGCCTTGCTGAACTGCAAAGCTCAGTCTGCTGTTTACCATCCAACTGTCAGCCTCACAGAAAAGGATCTCTGCCCAGTTTGAACACTTGGCCCCATCTGGAAATTCTGTACCATCACTGACAAGATTGATCCATCTCTGCATGCCTATGTCATCGTGTGAGGTCAATACCACCGGAAAAGTGAATTCTATGACATTGGTTTTTCAGCACACTGACCTTTGTGAAGGAATACCTCATTGGACTTTGATTCTGGAATCTGGAACCCATGTGAAACTATATCTCTTTTCTCTGTGGTCTCTGTATTGTAAATCTTTCTTTCCTCTATCCCTCTCTTTACCAACTGAAAGCAAGGGGGATGTTGCGAACCCTCTATTTATGTTTTGAGTGTTTGAAAATAAACTAACCCTTTGAGTTCATCCAATCTTGAGTTTGCTGTGGGGCTATTAATAGCAAAATGGGTCGTACCAAAACCCAGGGGTTCGGAAATACACCACAGCTTATAAAGAAGGAAACAAATCAAAACATCTTTCTGTTTACGGGTGGGTGGTGAGAGGAGTAATTAGTGTGGTTTAATTTAACCCCCTTCCTGTCCGTAATATTGCAATGGTTCTACACCCGTGCTCCCAGATTGAACTTAGAGCTTTGAATTTTCCTTACCATACCACTACGTTTCGATGCTTCCACCAATGTCCGCAGCAGAGGTAGGGGGCAGCTTGTTGACCATTATGCCTTCTCGTCTCCGGTGACCTGGGCTCTGGAGCCCAGAGACCTGGAGGGCCCCGGTACTTTGGGTCTCCGGTTCTGGTGCAGGTGTGGCCTCAGCAGCCCCATAGGCTGGAGCTGATGGTGTCATAGGCAGAGGAGACTCGGAATGCACGGAGACCCTTGGAGAGTCCTGGGTGGAAGCCCAAGGGAGTCTGCCTGATGCTCCTCCTCCCTTTAGGTGCCCAAGAGCCCCTCCTTGACTCCTTGAGGAGAAGAGGCACCTGCAGGGGGGTCGAGGTGCCCTGACCCCCTCTCGTGTAGCCACTGCAAGAGCTCGCCCATGTCTACAGCGATAGAGTGCAGGTCTGTGCGCACCCCTGGCAGAAACTGAGCGTTCTGTTGGACCCAGGGTTTCCATGACGTCCATCGTCCTCCCCATGGAACCCTCCTTTCATTCACATGCTGGTGCCACGACATCAGAGAGCACGTGAACGGACTCCTCCACCTCCCTTGCCACTCTGCTGAGGGTCTCTGACACCTCGGGCTGATGTTCCCCTCAGCACCACCCGCCCCCACCCCCCCCCAACCCCCGCTGCATCTCCAGCATCTTCTCCAGGATCAGCCCCAGAGGCTCATCGTCAGGCTGGGATTTATCAGAGGCTCTTCCCCAGCAGCCCACCGCGTGCTGGCTGACCCCCTCCTGCTGTGGACACGTGTCTGTGAGGTGACCACCCAGAGCGTGAGGCCCACCCCAGGCTAGAGCTATGAGCCACCCCGGTGCGTGTCTTTGGGCTGGTGGAAGGCGCAGGTGAATTTTGTGACGGCTCTTCAGGTGAGAATTGATCGTCTTCATTCTCTTCAGACGTCTCAGGTGGGCTGGGCCTGAGTTCAGATGCAGCATTTGGCCTCACCTTCTTCCTGCTGGCATCTGGGAATGGAGAGAGGAGGGAATGAGGGACTGCAAGGCCTGCCTGCTGCATTGCACAGAGCCTCAGCCTCAGGTTCCAACAGGCAGGGGTTAACCTCGCTCCCTCACTGGATTGGCTGGGGAAGGCCGGCAAGGGGACGCCAACCTTGCCGTTGGCACCTGCAAGGGTCATGGTCCTCCCCTTGGCAGCTTGGCTTCTAGCTCGCCCCCCCTCCCGTCTCCTCCCTCCCCAAAGGGAGGAGCTGTCCCCTCCTGCCTAAAGATGGAGGATGGTTTGCGAGCACTTCTGATGCAGGAGCAGGCCGCAGGCCTCAGGCTGCTAGTTCTGTCTAATGAGCGACCTCGTCAATCCCCTGAGGCTGAGCACCTTGTGCAAAGGGGCAAGTGGTGTGGGGGTGGTTTGAGGGACAGTGTCCGCTAGCCTGGGTAAGCGGAGCTCCAGCGGCACTCAGGAAGCTGGGGACCATGCAGGACAGTGTAGGCCGCTCGACTGACACCGCAACTCGCACCCTCACCATTGCGTCCCTCCAACCCCCCCCCCCCACCCCTAGCCATTGGCAGCAGTGTGTGCCATGTGCAAGATGCCAGCCCCCCACAGGCAGCGCCCTCCAGACCTGCGAGCTCTGGGAGCTACAGGGACAAAGGGTGATGGAGTCCTGTCCTCAACGCCAACCCCCACCGCCTCCCCCACAATGGCTGTGCCTTCAGCGTGGTTGGGTGAGCAACCCGCTGTTGCCTCCCTACCAGAGACCACATGGGCTGCGGTGGGGCAATGAGGCACCTTGTGAAGGGTTTTTATGCATGGGCAGCACAGGTAGTGGCCTTGGCATTGACGCCCATGTCGCAGGAGCCACTCAGTGAGGTGAGTGGGGGGGTAGAGGGTTCGCTTACTCTGGCAGTGAGGATTAGGTCATTCACTAGCTTTCCATACTGCAGGGTATCCCTCCTCTGTACAGATGTGGCATTGATTGCCCTGGCAACCTCCCCCCAAGAAGGCGTGGTGAGTCGGGTGGCCCCTCCTCCTCCCACCCGTGGGAAAGGGGAGGTCCCTCCTGTCCCCCACGGCCTGCAGGAGACTCTCCAGGCAGGCACCGCTGAGCCGTGGGGCTGGTGCCTGCTGCTTCCTGGAGGCCATTCTGTCCTGCAGAGTCCTCGGGCTGTTCATGAACGAAACATCTGCGCGCTCTGTAAACGTGGTGCCCGGATATGGTGGTGGGGCGGCCAGTGTCCTGCTCACTCTGCCGCATGATTCGCCGGGGAACTCCCGACTGCATAATTAATGAGCCCAACATCGTGCGATTTGGTGAGTTTACCCAGCAGGCAATCTCCCCCCCCACCCCCCCAACAACTTCCCGCTACCGCCATGGGGCTTAGTTTGAAGTGGAAAACCCCAGCTGAAGAGTGTGGTGTCACCCTGTGGTGTAGTGGTAAAGTCACTGGGCTAGTAACCCAGAGGTCTAGGCTAATGCTCTGGGGAGGAGGGTTCAAATCCCACCATGGCTGCTGGTGGGATTTAAATTCTATAATTGAAACCTGAACAGTGACTGTGAAACTATCATCAATTGTCATAAAAACCCATCAGGTTCACTAATGCCCTTTAAGGGAGGAAATCTTCTGTTCTTACCTGGTCTGGCCTACATGTGACTCCAGACCCACAGCAATGTGGTTGACTCTTAACTGCCCCCTGAAATGGCCTAAAAGCCACTCAGTTCAAGGGCAATTAGGGATGGGCAACAAATGCTGGGCCTTGCCAGTGATGTCCTCATGCCATGAAAGAATCTGTTTTTAAAAAGCTGATTTTTGTCCCCCCTGTGGGCCTGCGTTTCCAGCGCTTGAATCTCCCTTCTAAACTTTTATTTGCAGACATTCTGGGAGAGAAGCAATACCTTTGATCGGAATGAATTTCAGGAAGGAGTGTCCTGTTTGCAATCTCCTGCCAGTGATTGCTAACGCTCCTTGAATTCACTGACTGGGGCCTAACCTCAGGCTTGAGGCCAATGCCAGCAACTCTGTGATTCTGGGATTTACTGTGCTCTATGTCTTTATTTCTGATTCTCAGTGCTCACAGTTTTCCTTTCGATTCTGTGCTAAGGATTCATTTTTATTTTTTGAGGCCTGTTCGCTGTTGCTACCAGTGGAGGTAAAAGCCAGACTCTGGCAAAGCCCCTGTTTCATCGCCTGCTGTTAAACGATAATAATATTTAGGACTGAGGAACATAGAAGCAGTAGGCCATTCAGCCCCTCGAGCCTGCTCCGCCATTCAAATGGATCATAGCTGATCTTCTACTTTAATGCCATTTTCCTTCATTATCCCCACATCCCTCATAAATGCCCTCTGAGCAAGGGCAATTAGGGATGGACAACAAATGCTGGCCTAGCCAGTGACACCCACATCCCATGAATGAATTTTTAAAAACCCCGTGATATCTTTAATATCGATCTCGGTCTTGAACATAGTCAGCGACTGAGCCTCCGCAAACCCTGGGGTAGAGAATTCCAATGATTCACCACCCTCTGAGTGAAGAAATTCCTCCTCGCCTCAGCCCTCAATGGGCTTCCGCTTATTTTGAGACCGCCCCCAGCCCGAGGAAACATCCTTCCTGCCTCTACCCTTGTCAGAACTTTGGACACTTCATTGAGATGACGTCTTAATCTTCGAAACTCTAGAGAATACAGGCCCAGCCTCCTCAATCTCACCTCATAGAAACATTCCACTCCTTCCAGGCAAGTATATCCCTCCTTAGGTAAGGAGGCTAAAACCGCACACAGTACAATTTTACATTACTTAATCCTTATTTTTATTTTATTTTATACTATTTCTGACTATATTTCATATTTGATTTGATGATTTACCTGAACTGAAGGCCTGTACCAGAATGAAAATATTCCAATGGTCATAACTCCAAACGAGGCAGGAGTAGTAAGGAGCAATATTAGGTACCAAGAAGGTTTTTGAAGCTGAGAGTACACATAGCAAGGTAGGCAGGTGAAAAAATAACTCGCATTTATTTATTTACTGCTGTAATGTAGGAAATGGAACAGCCAGTGTTGGGCACAGCAAGCTCCCACAGACAGCAATGTTTTAGGTGTTGGCTCAGGGATCGGACTCCAGGGAGAATGCTTCTGCTCTCCCACGAATTCGTGCTCCCTGGTCTTTGACGTTCACCTGAAAGGGCCTCAGTTTAATGCCACCTGGACTCCCATAAGAGCAGCAGCAGCCTGTCAGCTTTAGATTTTTGTGTCCAAGTCCACGGAGTGGCTCTCTGCACTTACCTTCTAAATCAGAGGTGAGCGCGCCTACTAACAGGACCACAGCTGACGCAGGAGAGCGAGGGAAGAGAGTCCGGGGGGGAGCGGTGGGGCTAAGGTGGTTGAAAGATCCCCATTGATGGCGGTGTGCCAGGTGGAAAGAATGTGCAGTAGACCAGAGTTGGAAGAGTGAAGAGTGCAAACGGGGATGCAGGGGTTTGTAGAGTGAGGCTGGACCAAGGCCATGGAGGGAGTCGGAGGCAAGGACAAGGATTTTGGAGTCAGTGTACTGGGGGACTGGGAATTAACAGAGATTGTTTATGCATAAGCAGAATGTGGTGTATGTTATGGGGGCATTCTTCATTGTTGTATGCTAGCTGGAGCTCAGTTGGTAGCATTCTTGCCTCTGAGTTAAAGGGTGGTGAGTTCAAATCCTCACTCTGGAGACTTGAGCACAAAAATCAAGGCTGAGACTCCAATGCTGTAGCAGGGGGATGTTGTTGGAGATGCTGTTTTTTAGATGAGATGTTAAATCGAGGCCCCAACTGGCCTCTCTGGTCAACATAGAAAAGTCCACAGCCACTTCTTTGAGGACAAAAAGTGGGAGTTATCCCCAATACCCTGGTTAATAGTTATCCTTCAGTTAACATTAAAACAGATTATTTGGTCATTATTACATTGCTGTTTGTGGGAGCTTGCTGTGCACAAATTGGCTGCCACGTTTCCTACATTACAATAGTGGCTACACTTCAAAAGTGTTTATTTGGCTTTCGGATATCCTGAGGTCATGAAAGGCATTCCATAAATCAAGCCTTTTCGTTTTTAATGTTTACAAGGACAAATCTGCCTTGTGACTTCATCGATTCAATAGCAACAAGTCCTGTGATCCCCTGAGCTAGTCCCCATAAATACTCACTATCCAAACAAAAATATTCAAGAAACAGACAGAAATGCAGTGGAGACAATTTCAAATATAACCCTAGCTCTCTTTCGAAAGGGTTACTAATCAGGAAATTAACTCCTTATCACATTAGACTGTGGAGTGTAGACAAAGTTCTATACTCTAAAATTGAAAAACATATTGAAACCAAGTTGTTATGAACAGTTATTTAAAAGTTGATCCATTAACAGTGCTACCCAAAATATACTCAGTCAGCACCATTATTTGGGCAACTCTTGCTGCTAAAGTATAATTGGCAGCTACCACCCACAATGGAGGTCTTGTGATGGAATGGGTATGTCCCTGCCTCTGAGGTAGCTCTGGGCTCAAGTCCTAAGTGATGGCCAAGGAAGGCGAGGTCATAACACAGCCAAACAGGTTGAGTATCAACCTGCAAATCCTTCCAACACCCACCAATGGCAGGTAGTAAGAGTGGGAGAGATTTCTGGGCAGCCATGCGATGGAACAAATGCTTTTTTCCTTTATTCTTTCATGGGATGTGGGTGTCGCTGGCAAGGTCAGCATTTGTTGCCCATCCCTAATTGCCCTTGAACTGAGCTGCTTGCTGGGCCATTTCAGGGGGCAGTTAAGAGTCAACCACATTGCTGTGGGTCTGGAGTCACATGTAGGCCAGACCAGGTAAGGATGGCAGATTTCCTTCCCTAAAGGGGATTAGTGAACCAGATGGGTTTTTATAACAATCAATGATAGTTTCACAGTCACCATGACTGAAACTAGCTTTACATTCCAGATTTCTTTGAATTCAGTGAATTTAAATTCCACCAGCTGCCATGGGGAGATTTGAACCCACCTTTGGATTAGTCCAATGACATTATCTCTCCCCACTGTTGGAGCCTCCACCATCACTATCCATTGCTCCGGGCTGCAACATGCTTGTAAAAGTGGGTGTTGCCACAGCAACTCGGACTTCCTGATTGAACTGGAACCCACCATTGCCACCCGCATCCTGGTGAGAATTGTTGTTGTCCAAGGCCTTTCAGCCATAGATTTGTAGAACCCCTCAGGCTTTCTGCCTAACATTGAATATGAATCCAGAAGTATTGCTGAAAAAAGAGGCATGTCAAAACTTTTTGTTTTGCTCTCATCAGGGCACTTTGCAAGTTTTGAGCAAGTTTTCCACATAGACAGTGAAGGACTCCTTCACATTTGCAAAGGCCATACAGGACTTGCATATCGATAGCAATGCTGTGTTCATGTGTTCATTTGGCATTGCTAGCTTACTTACCAATGTTCCACTTAAGGAAACCATAGGTATTTGTGCAGCAGCACTATGTCATGGCAATCTAGACCTGCCACCATTGCATGAATCAATATTTATTGAACTTATGAACTTGGCAACTCGCACAGTTGAGTTCGGTTTTAATGACACTATGTTATGCCTAAATAGTTGGTGTTGCCATGGGATCCCCTCCAGGCCCAGCTCTCGCAAACATCTTTGTTGGGTTCCATGAGAAACATGTCTTCGATGGACTGACACTTAACCTCCTACCTCTCACATATTTCTGATATGTGGATGATATGTTTGTTATATTTAAATCCGCAGGTGCATGTAATAATTTCCTTACATGTCTTAATGGGCTCAAATTCACTTTGAAATGGAGCAGTCATACGAACTCCCCTTCCTTGATGTACCAGTTGAGAAATTTGCCAGGGGGTTCTCCACCATGGCCTACGGCAAGGTCAGAATCTTCGGGTCAGCGTTTGGGGGTGGGGCCCACTTGCTGACGCATAAAATGATGCTCAGTGCCTTCAGTCATGTGTCCTGACGTCACTGCGCATCATTCCGGTCTTCAGCTCGGTGGGCGCGTAGCCAACTCCGGTGCACACCCGCCAAACTGTCAAAGGCCTATTAAAGCCATTTAAATATCAGTTAAAATACTTAAAGGAGCTGCCTGTCCAACCTTAAGGTTGGCAGGGGGCAGGCGAAGAGTCCAGGCGGCCTTCATATTTATCATGAAACCTCATCCACGGGCGGGGTGAGGTTGCATGAAATGTTTATAAATTGAATAAAAGCTTTCATTAAAGTTCATTGACATGTCCCAGCTCATATGACATGTCTTAAATTTTTTTTTCTTTATTTAAATAATTGATAATGAAACTTACCTCCCTGAGGCAGCCAGCCCACACAGGGAGCGCTCAGTGCTTCCTGGTGCACATCACGCGGGGTAGGCCTTAATTGGCCTGTCCACGCAAAATGGCGGCACGCCGCCGATTACAGGAGGTGATCAGCTGCATGCCCGCTCGCACTCAGCCCCCCCCCGACAGGGAGAAAATTCTCCCCCAAGTCTACCTTCACTGGTCAATATACACATTGAGATTCTTACAGTTCCACACGCTATAAGATTGGTCTTATCAGCAATCTTGTAAATAGGGCCTGAGCCATTTGTTTACCATGCACGCTTGATGCTGAAATAGGGCACGTCAAAGACATCCTGCAGGATAATGGCTACCCTGATCAGATCGTTTTGCGCTGTGTATCACACAAACTCATCAATAGGCCTAAGACCGTCACTTTTAGCCCTGAAAAGTGCCCAGTCTACCTCGGATTACCTTGGAAGGGCAAGGTATCTCAAAACGGTGAGTACCAGGTGAAGCTAGCTGTTTCACGCTGTTACAATACAGTAGCAACACGAGTGGTATTCGCCACTAACAGGATGCTGCTGTCAAGCCAAAAAGACGTTCTGCCTATCACACAAATGAGTAATGTTGGATATGAATTTCAGTGCCAGTGTGATGCTGGGTATGTAGGTCGTATGTCTTAAAGACTGGCGAATTGTATCAAATAGCATGTCACAACTGCTGTTTGCAACCGGCTGGGTTTAGACCGTACCCTACCAGCCCATACTTGCAAAACTCAAAACACAATGTCCAATATTAGATGTGATTCCGCAATTGGACAACATTTACTAAATAATCCTCAGCGTGCTGAAAATTACACCGACAACCAATTTAAGATTGTCAGTCGGACTCACTGGAAGCTGCATATGTTATTACACAGGGCCCTGTTCTTTGCAGACAGTAAAAAAATGTGCCTGTTTCAGCTAAACAAAATAAGTGACAGCCATTCGCTGACTCATTCCTCAGGGAAATGCCTTGACCAATCAGGGTCAAGCTGCCTGGTTTAAATTTCAAACAACACTTGGCAGCTAACTGTCAGTCACCATCACTGGTGCATTCTCCATGGCAACACCTCTATCAAACAGAGTCCACTTACCAACCAATCAACACCCTCTTCTAATACTGCATAAATTGTTGTTTTCCCTTTATATTGGTTTTCTTGCAAAGTGACCTGGTGAGTGCAAGATGAAAAGATTTGACATGTCTCTTTTTTCAGCAAAACTCAAGCTCTATTCTACCCAGCGACTGTTTGATTGCAGAAGTATTGCAATCATATTAAGGCACCTCAGAAAGGTACACACTGTGTGAAGGAGAGTTGAATCCTATTGCACATGTTGTGATTTTTCAATTTGAACTGTTTTTCTCTCAGGCCGTATGCCTGACATTGAATGTATACTGCAAACATCAACAGAATTACACTGAGGAACAGAACACACTGTATGGAGACAAGTTGGATTTTATTGGATTTTGTGTCATTTTCAAGTTGAAATGTTTTGTAAATGGTAAATTGTAAAACTTTTACAAGTTTTATGAATAAAGTATATGCTCGCAAAGTAAAGAAGTGTAGCTTGACCTTACACGTTACTGTGTGTGCAATTGCCTCCCCATTCAGTCCGGGTATGCTGCCAGTGATACTGTTCAGGGAGTGAAAAGGTCGTCTATGTAAAGCAGCAGGTCAGGCTTAAATGCTATTCGGCCCATCTGGTACATACTAGTGTTTATTCTCCACATGAGCCTCATCCCACCCTATTTCATCCCACCCTGACCTTCTGTCCCTTTCTCCCATGTGGACATTATCCAATATCCCTTTAAACACATGTACACCACCAATAAAGGACTGGCCGTAAAACCCGAGACCAAAAGGACTTTGCTGACCCAGAGCAGGGAGAGACAGTTGGGATTTCTTAGGCACGTAATAAGAAATCATGATTTAGAAAGTCTGATGCTGATGGGAAAGATTGATGATAAAAGAGATGGAGGTAAACAAGGAACAATCTTGCTGAAGAGCCTCGCAAACTGGACAAATGTACCACCAGCAAAGACCATCCACATCTCCAGACCAAGGTTAACATAGGAACATAGGAGCAGGAATAGGCCATTCAGCCCATCAATTCTGCTCCGCCATTCAATACGATCGTGGCTGATCATCCACTTCAATGCCTTTTTCCCCCACACTATCCCCAAATCCCTTTATATCATTGGTATTTAGAAATCTGTCAATCTCTGCTTTAAACATACTCAATGACTGAACTTCCACGGCCCTCTGGTATAGAAAATTCCAAAGATTCACAACCCCATGAGTAAAATATATTCTCAGCGTCTCGGTCCTAAGGGGCTTCCCCTTATTTTGAAATTGTGTCCCCTGGTTCTAGACTCCCCAACCAGGAGACACAATCTTACCTGCATCTACCCTGTCTTTCCTTTTAAGTAATTTGTAGGTTTCAATGAGATCTCCTCTCCTAGGGCATGGTACCTGAAGACAGACACTATTTACCTCAAACCACTCCATGTGGTAGTAAGTTCCACATTCTAACAGCTCTCTGGGAGAAGACGTTATTGGGGACTACCTAATATTCGTAGCCCCAAGTTCTGGACTTTCCACAAGTGGAAACCTCCTGTCCTGATCAACCCTATCAAACCCCTTCATAATCCTAAAGGCCCCTGTCAGGTCACCCAATGGCCCCTTATTTAGTTGAGGAAAGAACCCCAGTCTGTTATAACCTCTCAGTTTGACTATCATCCTCATAAATGCTCTTTTGCATCCAGTCTAGTGCCTCTAAATCCTTTCAAGAATAATGAAGACCAGAACTGTGCACCGTACACCAAGTGCTGACTCATCAACTCGATACAAGTTGAAAGTAACTTCTGTACTTGTGCACTCAATCAGTCCCAACACTAACACCAAGTGCTTTATTTGCTTTTTTATGGCCTTGTTCACTTGAAGAGATTAGAGATGGCCCAATATCCCAGAAAGGAAAAAAACAGTTCGGACCAGTGCTCCCATTTCCCAGTTTTTACTGGTGTTCCATTTTAAGGTATCCAGGACCAGTGTTCTTATTTTCCGGTTTTTATTATTTTTTTTCCTTCTGGGATTCTGGGATCAGAGAGTGTGGTATGGGTATTGAATAGCTGAAATCAAGTCTATCTAAGGACAGAGTGTCCACGGGTTGTAAACGTGGTGGGATTGATAAGCTGAATGGCCTCTTCTTGTTTCCATGTTTCTTTCTCCTGGAATGTAAGGGCATCTATTATCCTTGTAAATAGGAGGTGAGCAGTTAACGCCATAATAATGTGCAATGTAAACAAAAATAGCTCTCAGGGGTGGGAACTGTGCCTGGATTTTCCTCTCCCCATCCTTTGGGAATAACTATGTTAGTTTAAGCATCTATACTGGCACAATAACAGCAGCTCACATTTATATTGCACCTTTAATGCAATAAAGTGTCCCAAGATACTTCACAAGAGTGTTAGTAAGTAAACCTTCCCACACCACCAAATAAGGAGATATTAGGACAGGTAACCAAAAGCTTGGTCAATGCAATAGGTTAGGAACCTCATAAAGGAAGAGAGAGATGGAGAGGTACAGGGAGGGTATTCCAGACTTTAGGGCCCACGCACAGCAGCTGATTGTCCAGTGATTAAGATTGAGGATGCGGAAGAGACTAGAATTAGATGAGTGCAGAGAGATTGCAAGGCTGGAGGGGATTACAGGTGTAGGGAGAGGCCAGGGTGTAGAGGAATTTGAAAATTCAAGGTCACTGGAGGTTATGGGTGATGGGTGAATGGGACTTAGTTTGAATTAGGACGAGGCAGCAGAGTTTGGGATAAGCTCAAGATTACAGAGGTTGCAAGGGAGGAGGCTGAGCAGGAAGGCATTGGAATCATTGAGTTGAGAGATAACAAAGGTATGGATGGGGTTTTCAACAGCAGAATTACATAGAACTCACAGCACAGAAGTGGCCATCAGGCATAGTGGATCAATGTTGGCATTTGTGCTTCACATGTGCCTTCTCCCATCTCACCCTATCAGCAAATCCTTTCTCTCTCCTGTACTCACCCTTATGTGTTTATGCCATTGACCTCAACTATTCATGTTGGTGAGTGTTCCATATTCGAACCATTCTCTTGGTAAAGTCGTGAGATGTGAGATGTTAGATTAACTGTGTTGGAGTTTATGTTGACTTGCATTCGAGAGAGCAGGGAGCAATGGAGTAGAGTTTATGGCAACGGTGCTAAAACCCAGACTTTGGAAGCAGTGGGTCCAATGGGTTCAATGGGCCTCTCTCTGTTTGATATTGCTGAAAAGAGAGATACAAATTGCTGAACTTTTTTGTCTTGCACTCATCAGGACAAATGCAAGAACACCAAATTTCAAATACTCACAATAATTTTTGCTACAGGAGAAAAGAACGCTGATTGGTTGGCGAGTCAACTCTGATTGGCTGAGGCATTGCCATGGAGAAAGCAATCAGGAACTATAGGTTCTCCAAGCTGCTGGGTAATTCAAAAAGGTGCAAGACTTGAACATATTACTTTTGCTTTCAGCGAACGTGTCCCTGTGTATGAATGTATGTCACTTTTACAAGTATAAATGAGCTTGGCTGAATATCTTAACTTGGTTGTTAGTGTAGCTTCTAGCACACTCAGGATTGTTCAGCAAGTGCTGCCCAATCACAGAATCATTTCTAACAGTAAATGTTTTATAATTACGATTGAGTTCCCTGTTGCTCTCTAAACTCGTAACACCTTGGCCAATCAGAATTTACTCACCCACTAATCAGCACCCTTTTCTCCTGAAGTATAAATTGTTGTGAGCATTTGAAATTTGGCATTTTTGTGTTTGTCCTGATGAGTGCAAGATGAAAAGCTTCAGCAACATGTCTCTCTTTTCAGCAAGATTCACATTCTGTACTACCAGGCAACTCTGTTTGATGTTCTCTCCCCTTTGCTGTGACAGTCTGCTTGACCTCCACTTGTCACCTTCCTAGTGGATTGACAGAGATCAGAAACCCACAGTATGGAAAATCACCAGTGCTATTGTAGTGAAATTACTTTTATTAAAAAAAATGATTGATTCTGCAGAAAAGAAACTAGCTTTGGATGAATGGATCTTACATCCTTTTTAATGACAAAGCAACTTGCAGTCACTGTCTGCTGATAGTGAAGGGAACAGGTGTTTAAGCTGAGGTGGGGGGGGATTAATCTCAGGGACAATTATACAGACTGCATTTTGTAAGTAGAAAACCTTTGCAGCAGACGTGATTCGTGAGGAGTCCCGCCATTGATTTTTCTTCTGTGTATTTCTCTTGACCTCTTCCCTTTTCCCTACAAGGCTTTTGAAAACTAACCTCTTGGACTATTGATTTACATCATCACTTTAACCTTTGCTACTTCCTTAACGCTTTCTCTCCCCTTCCCCTTCGTAAACCTCTCAAATTCTCTTCCCCCCTGATGAACATTATGAAATTTGATAATAACAAAAAAACTGCAGATGCTGGAAATCCAAAACAAAAACAGAATTACCTGGAAAAACTCAGCAGGTCTGGCAGCATCGGTGGAGAAGAAAAGAGTTGACGTTTCGAGTCCTCATGACCCTTCGACAGAACTTGAGTTCGAGTCCAAGAAAGAGTTGAAATATAAGCTGGTTTAAGGTGTGTGGTGGGTGGGGGGGGGGGCGGTGGTGGGGGGGGGGTGGTGGGGGGTTGCAGAGAGAGAGAGAGAGAGAAGTGGAGGGGGTTGGTGTGGTTGTAGGGACAAACAAGCAGTGATAGAAGCAGATCATCAAAAGATATTGTTGGTGACATCTTTTGATGATCTGCTTCTATCACTGCTTGTTTGTCCCTACAACCACACCAACCCCCTCCACTTCTCTCTCTCTCTCTCTCTCCACCCCCCCCCACCCCCCCACACATCTTAAACCAGCTTATATTTCAACTCTTTCTTGGACTCGAACTCAAGTTCTGTCGAAGGGTCATGAGGACTCGAAACGTCAACTCTTTTCTTCTCTGCCGATGCTGCCAGACCTGCTGAGTTTCATTATAAAATTTGAGCTTGTTTCTCCCCACCAACTCTAGAACTGTCCCTCCCCAGGCAGCCCTCAATCACCTCAATCTGCATATGTCTTCCAGCTCAATTTTTAAAGATGTTATTTAACATAATTAGTCTTTCCCACACATTTGCGATTTTACATGGGGTGGCGGGGGGGGGGTGGTGCGGGGTGTGGGGTGGTGGTGGGGGAAATGTTCCTCATTGCAAGCCAGGGTTAAGACTGGTTAATTTTCTACATGTCCCCTCAAGCTTTGTGTCTCTAATGCAGAATAAATAATCTGCTTTGTGTTCCAATGTAGAGTGAAGCAATCTGCTTTCACCAAGGTAGCTTTGCTTGTGATTATGTATTGAGTTGTTGTCAAGGTAAGAGTGACAGAATGCCTTCACTGTTGCTAGAAGCTAGATTCTCTGATTAAACTGAAGGTCCATTCTCCAGGAAGTCACGCTATGGATACCAGAGAGAAATGCGCACTTTTTAAAAAAAAAACTATTATTGTTGACCTCTGGTGCCAAGTACACCTTGCATTTATATAGCACCTTTAACATGGCAAAATGTCCTGAGGTCCTCTACAGGAGATCAAGTCTTCATCGAAGGGGCAAGCTTTAAGGAAAGTGTTAAAGGAGAAGAGAGAGGCAGAGGGGTTTAGGAAGGGAATTCCAGAACTCAGGACCTAGGCAAAGGCTGCCAGTGGTGGGGTGATGGAAATCGGGAAAGGGCCAGAATTGGAGGAGAGCAGATATCTCGGAGTGTTGTAGAACAGAAGAGATAAGGAGGGGTGAGGCCATGGATGGACTTGGAAACAAGTAAGAGAATTTTAAAATGGAGGCTTTTGCCAGGCGTAAGGTCAGCGATCGCAGGGGTGAGGGGTGAAAAGGACCTGGTGCAAGTTAGGATGTGGGCAGCAGAGGTTTGGATGAGCTCAAGTTTATGGAGGTTGGAAAGTGGGAGGACTTTCAAATAGTCAACTCTTGAGGAAACAAAGGCTGAGTTTTTCCAGCACTTTCTTTTTTATTTTAGGTTTCCAGTGATCGAAGAAGTGACTTTGTGGCTATAGGTTTTTCATAGTTATGTGACCTCTGATATCATCATTGGTGTTTAAAGGCAGAAGCCATTTCGTCCACCACTTGGAACATGGTGTCAAGATTTGAGTGGATTTCGATAGCTGTGAGAGAGCCTGAAGCTGTAAGAAAAAGCAGAGAATAATTAAAATTTCAGTCTGCATCTTTGTACAGGACATTGGTTACTGGGTGAGTCAGTATGGCTTTGAATATTGCAGTACCTGTTGCTATGGAGATGAAGGCAGATTTGAAAATAAATTGGAAATTCTTCCGGTCTCAATGGCAAAACTATGAGACAGAGAAAGAAGAGTAGCAAGTCTTATCAGTGCTGAGGAAAGAGTGCTACAAGCTAGATTGCACCCCAGACTTCTCTGAGGAGAGGAACAGCCGCTCTTGTGAAACTTTGGAGGCCTTAAGGACCCACTTTGAGGCCTCTGCTAATGTTACATATGAACGCCAAGTGTTCAACATCAGAGCTCAGGAAGTGGGGAAGAACATTGATCAACTTGTAACTGCACTGAGATGTCTAGCTGAACCTTGTGGGTTCAGGCAGCTGAAGGGTGATCTGACCACAGATGGGATTGTCTTAGGGACAAGAGACCCCACCCTGGGAGCGCGTCTGCTGGGAGAAGAGACACTTACTCTCAGGAAAACCATTGACATGCGCAGATGCTCTGAAGTGATTAATCATCAGCTAGAGATGGGAGGACTGGCGAGGCTTTGGATTCTGTTGAGACGAAGTTCAGGCCTTCCGAGCACAAAACAATGGGGAAAAAGGAAGAACTATTTGCAGAAGGGCTAACGGAAAGACCAAGGCCGGAGAACTGGATGTAAATGTTGCGGAGGACACTGCACAAACTATACGAAGCTGAATCACTTTGCACATCAGTGTTATGTTAGAAAGAAGAGCAACAAGCCCATAAAGGTGGTTGCCGGAGAGATGACCCTAACAAATCACTCCATCTCCTAGAATGGGTTGGCACCTCCCTTCTCAAGGGAAAGAATGTGACGATTGGGATGCTGGCTACGGAAGGAGAGCATCAAGTTAATACGAAGAGTCAGATAGGCACCGGCACTCCGTGCAGTGTCATGAGCTTCGAGGACCCGTGTGAGGTTGCTCAAGATGGTGACCTGAAAACGAAGCCGTCAAAGGGGAAGTTGAGGCCCCCATGATGGAATGATGCTCACCCCAAGAGGACAAACTAAGCTGAGAGCCCAATGCAATAGGAGGAGAGAAGCTCTACAGTTCAAGATAGCGGACACAAGGCAAAATCCCCTCATCGTGGCTGAAACAAGTCAAATGTTAGGACTGGTAACCCTCCCCCCCTTCAAGAAACAGAAGATTTTGCAGTTTTTCACATGACACCAAACCATCGACTGCTGAACAGATCCTAAAAAAATTACAAAGTTGTTTTCACAGGTCTTGGACATCTTCCTGGTGAATATCATCTTGAGGTCGATGAGAGTGTGAGACCATCTCAGCCTCTTCCAAGGAGAATTCCAGCTGCCCTCGAATCCAGCCTGAAAGACAAGAGAGAGGAGCTTGGAAAGATGGGAGGAATAAAGAAAGCGACAGCCCCCCCAGGCCTGGTTAGCAGGAAGGTAGCCGTGAGAAACGTGGGAAAGCTGAGAGTATGTATAGATGCAAAGGACCTGAACAAAGCTTTGAAGAGATCTCATTACCCCATGCCAACCACTCGAGAAATTTTGCTGCAACTCTCCAAGACAAAGGTCTTTCCTACCCTGGATATGAAGGATGGATACTGGCAAGTGGACTTGGATGAAAGCAGTGGTTCCTCGCTATGTTCTGGATGCCATTTGGGAGGTTCACATAGTTGTGCATGCTGTTTGGCATTTCTGTTGCACCAGGAGGGTATCAGTGTAGACAGCACCGGATAGTCAAGAGTGGAAGCAATCATGGATGATCTGCTGGTCTACGGATGTGTGGATACGATGGAAGAAGCCACAGTCAGAACCTAGTGAGACAGCCAGAGAGAGCTTGCTCGCCAGGGGAACCTGAAATAGACAAGAAAAAGTTGCAGCTGAAGAGGACTGAAGTCATGTCCATTGGTCACGTACTGACAGAGGAAGTCAGAGAAAGCCCTGATCTTGGTAAGGTGAGAGCGGTAGCAGGGGATGCTACAACTGACAGATGCAAAGGCAGTCCAATGATTTGCTGGATTTGTGAACTACCTGGCAAAGTTCTTTGCCCCTTTGTCATCGGAGTGTGAGCCTCTAGACAAGCTCACTACAAAGGGTGCTCATTGGTATGGGGGCACAGATCAAGAAGCAACATTTGCTCGTATTGAACAGCTAGCGATGACCTCGCTGGTGCGATGATGTTAATAATGAGGTCACCCTGCAGTGAGATGCCAGTGAGACAGGACTTGGAACAACCCTCATACAGCAAGGACATCCAGCTGTGTTTGCATCCAGAGCGTTAACACAAACTGGTGCTATGCACAGATTGAGATGCAAGCCTGGCTATTGTCTTTACTTGTGAGTATTTTAATCAGTCCCTGTTTGGGAGAGAGAAAGCCACTTCAAACTATCTTTCTCAAAGTGCTTCTATCTGCTCCAAAGCATCTGCAAAGGACCTTATTTTGTTTGCAGAGGTTTCATTTGGAAGCAAAGTACAGGCAAGGGAAGTAGATACACAGCGAGAGCCGCACTCCCTTTGAAGGAAGAGGCTGATGCGAGCACAAGAGTGTGAAATCTTCTCGATTCGAGGAGAGGCAGCAGCACGACACACGCTGGAATCATCAGCCCAGCACAGTCACTGAGCCTGAGAGATCAGCATCTTGCTCCGATGCAACTCCCCAAATGCTACACAAAGTAGCGATGATAGGATGGCCAGAACTGTCACCGACACGCCTGTTGCCATCAGAGAGTATTGGCCATACAGAAATGAAGGAGTTGCCCAAGATGACATCTTGTACAAAGGAACTAGAGTCATCGATCCTCAGGAGGTGAGGAAAGAGGTGCTGAACCACATCCACGCAGGACTTCAAGGAATCAGGTCTAGTCTGAGGAAGGCAAGGGAAGTCTGTACTGGCCAAACATCAGCAAGGACCATATCAGCCATGCGGCACTTGTAATGAACATCAAGCTAAAGAGCTGCTCATGACTCCTGACGTCCCAGGCAAACTGTGGATGAAGCTTGGAGCAGATCTCTTCACTCTCTTCGGGACTGATTATTCATCACCGTTGACTACCATTCAGATTATTGGGAAATAGTCAAGCTGACTTGAGACTGTAGAATTCCTGAAAGCATGCTCCAGTCGTTACAGCATTCCCGACATTGTGATGAGCAGCAATGGCTCCCCGTTGACAAGTGAAGGATTCAGGCTTTTCGTCAATAGTTTGGAAAGTCAGCATCTCCGCCTCATCTCCGCTCTGTACCTCCCATCAAATGGAAAGGCTGGAGCAGTGGTGAAAATTGCCAAAGGGATCCTCAGAATAGCGAGTAGGTCCAGCACACACGTGTACAAGGCGTGTGGAGAAAGACACCTACTGAAGGTGTGGAAATAGTCCAATTCAGTGACTGATATCACGCTGCACCCGGAATACTCTCCCAATGGCTGGCAACACCCACTGAAGCTGGAAATGGTAACAGGAAGTGAGTGAAAAAATCAAAATGAACAACTGAAAGGCAAAACAAAAACAGAATTACCTGGAAAAACTCAGCAGGTCTGGCAGCATCGGCGGAGAAGAAAGCAAACTTCACTTAGATAAAGCTGCCGAATCATTGCCAGAGCTGAGAATTGGATAGCCGGTCAGAGCGTAAACACCCAACAAAAGTCAGCTCACTTGGTAACTTGGGGCCTGCGAGGAGAAGATGTCACCTCGATTGTAAACGGTGAAAGTGAGCGACCAGACATATTGTCATAACCGCACGGGTACATGTGCAGCTGGAGAAGCCTCTCACTCACAGCAGGACAGCTCCTGAGGAATATGTGAGTTCACCAACCGCACAAGAGACTGAACGATCATCAGTGCCAGAGCTTCAGCCGTTCCCCCACAACGGCATCTGATCAGCAGCATCAATTACCACGGCAGCAACACTCGCCATGGCAACCAAAGTCCCCAGAGAGGCCACATCCGCCCAGGAACGAACAGGCATCAGACAAACAGCCTGTAACAAGCGAAGCATTAGGAGACCAGAACACTTTGGGCGGAATCATCCCTGCCCGCTGGCGTTGGGTGTGTTCGGTGGTGGGAGTGGACAATATGGCCAGAAGGCCAAAATCAGCTTTACAACATCGTGGAAGCAGTTTGCGACCGAGCGCTCAGCCTGGCGGTGTTGGGGCGCATTCCCCGCCCTCGGGTGTCGGGAGGCCCTTTGTAATACATCAGCAAATCATTACAAGGCCAGCCCGCTGGAATCAATCCCCCCACCCCCACCCCCTCCAGATGGATCATCCACCCACATCAGCGTGACTACACACCAATGTATCTCACAACAGCTTATATAAGGCGTGCACTTGGCAGCCTGCACTTTGAGGCGGATTTGGAGGTGAGCGCACAGTAACGTTGTGCAGCACTAGCGAAGGACGCCTGTTGGACTTCAAGGTTGGACTTTGGGGTGGAGGGGCAAGGGCTGCCCTGCAGATGAAGGTAGCGCACAAGCACGTGAGGGGTGGGGAAGGGGCAAACAGCCACGCATTCGGGAAACCTGGATAAAGTGACCATTCCTCTGCAGCTGAGACCGTTCAGGTGCAGCCACATTGAGATGCTTGGAGTTGGGCCTCTAGCTTCTCTGCCTATTCAAGCAACGCAGAGGCATGAAAACGCCACCAAATGTTCCAGAGCTTTTCACCCCTCGGGGACAGGCTGCAAACTAATGAGCTTTTTAGTGGATTGCAGAACAGTTCAACAACTGGGCGCGTTGTACAATCTCTTTGTTCTCACTGGCCGCGGAGCAGTCACTGCTGGAGATGTTCACAGCCCCTTACAATGTCATCATTCCAGTTTGGACCAGCCTCCCCCACAGTTTAAGCTAACAGTGCAGCCTTGCAGTGCGGGTTAGGAGAATGCCTGTGCCTGAGCTGAGAGCACAGCCTGCAGTCAGTGGGCAAAGCTGCTGCCAACCAATTTTCGGGCAGCCACTAAGCTCTAAACTCTGGCCGTCCACATAGTAGCCACCAGCACTCTCTGGGATGCGTTAAGAGGCCTTTAGACTTAACCAGGAGACGTTCTTCCTACACCCAAGCTAACCCAAGTGTCTCTCTCTTTCATCCGGCAGGAGGAGTACATGAGGAGCATGGAGCCTGGTGAATAGCTGTATGCCTTGTGCTGCACAGAGAGTGAAGAGGACAGAGAAGAGAGTGATGGAGGTGTGTGTCTGGAGGAGCAGCAATAAGGGATGGCCGGGGCTCCCACAAATTGCTGAAGGGCCAGAGAGCCATCATTGGTCAGTGCCTAGGTAGACCCAGATGACCGAAAACCATTGACTGCACATGTCCAGGGAACTGCTTGGTCACATCTATCAGTTGCTGCAGGGTTTGTCGCCACAGGTACATGGAGCTCATCTACTGCCAGTGGCTGTGAAAGTGACTGTGGTACTCAGTTTTTATGCCAGTGACTCCTTTCAGGGTTCCACAGGTGATCGCTCTGGGATATCACAAACCTCCAGCCACAAATGTATCCATGAGGTCATGGATACCATCTTAGTGAGGACACACAACTTTGTGCATTTCGCCTGGGACCAGGAGAGCCAGGATACAGGAGCGATCAGATTTGCCCAGATCTCGGGTTTCCCACAGGTGCAGGGTGCTATTGACTGTACTCACGTGGCACTCAGATCTCTGTCACTACCCATGATGAACTACACCAACCGCAAGGGCTTCCATTCGCTGAATGTGCAGCTGATGTGCGACCACCAGAAACACACCCTGCAGGCCTGTGCAGGGTTTCCAGGGAATGTCCACAACTCTTACATTCTCAGTAGGTCTCATCGGGTGACGTCCAGGGTCCACAGAGGCTGCAGGGATGGATCCTCGGGTACAAGGCCTCCCCACAGGGAACGTGGCTGATGACACCCGTGCGGCGGTCTCAGACTGCAGCAGAGTGAAGGTATAACTAGGCTCATGCTGCAACTCGCACCTGGTGGAGCAAACCATCAGGATGTTGAAGATGAGGTTCCAGTGCCTGGACTGGCCTGGTGGAGCCTGCAATACAGTCCACAGAGGGTGACACACATCATCATCATCTGCTGCACCTTTTCCAACCTGGCGCTGCAATGGGGAGAGGAGCTGGCTGAGGAGAGATGGAGGAGCTGCACATCTTCACTGATGAGGAGAACATCGATGGGGATGAGGGTGAGGAGGTCCTCGAGGACGATGATGATGACGATGAGGCCCTCGCACAGGCCAGACAAGGTAGGCACAATCAGGAGGCCCTCATAGCTGCTAGATTTGTGAAGGATGATGATGACATGCAGTGAGGAGACACTGTAGATCCTTATATTTTATTGTGAACGTTTGTACTCCAGTCTGGGTGTTGGCAGCGCACACACCCTTTGTGATAAGGCACCTGTCATGGAGACGGAGTGGAGGCCCTAACAATCCCTCGATTCCAGGAGGATGATGACAACATGCAGTGGGGACACTCCATAGATCTTCACATGGCCTCTGAGAATGTCTGACTCCTGTCTGGCTGAGGGCAGCTCATTTGCGCTCTGTGATCAGGGTCATATCACGGAGACGTAGCCGTGAAATTTTAAATGCGCCTGATCCTTTGTCAACCTTCAGCACCTGAGCCCGTCAGGAGTACAGCATCACCGGACACAGACGCTGAAGAGATGGGGACCAGCCCCACCTCAAAGGTGCTGAGAGCACACAGAGAGAATGACGGAACTCTGTGACGTCTGCCCACAACATTCTGACAGCAATGACCAGCACCATTGAGGTGCAGGCATCAGTAATGTGTCCAGAGAGTGTGAGGCTGGACCATCACTTTGGTCTGAAGGTTACACACTGCAGATGGAAGAGGCCCTGGACTGAGTCACCTGCCTTTATCATGTGCAGGAACCAAGGTTTCACATCTGAGTGACACGAACACTGCTCATCATAACAAGGAGCCATAGGCAAGGAGACATTCTTGGGAGTTTATTTACAATAGTGAATGTTGTGTACAAGTGATTCACACCCATGCCCAGGCTGTGCAACTGCATCTTCTTAACCTTCCTAACCCTGCTGCTATATCTTGTTGCTCCCTGGACATCCACAGCAGAGGTGGGGGCAGCCTGCTGACTGTGACGCCCTGTCTGTGATGACCTCGGTGTGCATCCTCTGGAGGTCTGAGACCTGAAAGAAACAGGATGGGAATGAGTAAAGGTTTTACTGAGGCCAAGACGTCAAAGATAGAGACAAGGGAAGGGTTAAATAAAATGATAACTCCAGAGGTATTGTGGTGACTGGGGGGGGGGTGGGGGGGCCAAGGCTAGAATTTGGAAGTTTATTTTGATTTTACCTCAATAAAGTCACGTTTGTAAAAGTGAAATGGCTCATTTTAATATTTTATCGTTTAACTTTTTAGTCTTTTCTCATTCTCCCTTTCTTCTACTAATTCTGTAGTTGGCCACGTACAAGAGGTTCTTAGAGGCAAGTTCTTTTGGTTTTGAAGTGGAGGTGGGATGGCAAAGAAAATGGCCGCCAAGCCTCACGGGAGCCAGTCCCGCCCCCATTTCTACACGCAGCCATTTTGCAGAGCACGGGCAGGAAGCCTATCCACCCCCATCAAAAGGCCCAAGGTCAGACCTTTCAGTGTGTTCACCGGGGTGGGAAGGCTTCAGGAAAATCTCCACAACCCCCACGGAGTGAGAAGAGGCAGGAACAGCCACGCAGTCAGGACAGGCGCACAAGCCCTGAATCTTCTGGTCCGCATGCGGGGGGCCAGGCCCCGCTCGCCGACGGATAAAATCGCCACGCTTCATTCCGATCTTCGGTTCGGTGGGCGCGCACCGGAGTCGGCTGCTGAACTGTCAAAGGCCTCTTGCGACCAATTAGAAACCAATTGTCCCAACTAACAGGGCTGCCCATCCAACCTTAGTGTTATCGGGGGTGGGTGGGGGGTGGTGGGGGGGCAGGCAAAGAGCCCAGGCGGCCTTCGCATTTTTCATGGGACCTCATCCACAGGCGAGATGAGGCTTCCTGGGGGTGTATAAGTTTAATAAAAATTGTTATTACATTTCATTGACATGTCCCAGCTCATGTGACACTGTCCCATTAGGGGACACGTCTGAATCATTTTTTTTCTTCTTTATTTCAATTTTTCAACCTCAAAGTAACCTCCCTGAGGCAGCCCCAGGCCCCAGTGAGATTTCTGAGCCTGGGCCCCAACTCAGCCTCCTCCCCCCGCCCGGACAGGTAGCTCTTCCGGGTTAACGTCATGCTGGGCGGTCCTTAATTGGCCCCCCCCTCCCCCACGTAAAATGGCGGCACGCAGCCAATCGCGGGCAACGATCAGCTGTGAGCACGCCCATGCCCACTCAGCCTGCCCGACGGGGAGAAAACTCTCCCCCAGGAAACCTCTTGAAAGATAACTTATAGGATCTCTTCGGACTTAAAGGTGGCATTGGAGGCAAGTGAATGCTGAGGGGGGTCAGTGAGGGACAAAGGGAGGCAGAGGGATGACCCCACAGAAGGGGAAGACTTTCAGCAGGTATTGAGGCCCAGGAGGGCCCCAGAACATTTTCTAATGCAGCAACTGAGGCTCAGGACGGTTGCCAACATTTCTATGGGATCATCGGAACTATTGAAAAAAAAAATGGTGGTCAAGGTGGGCCCTCCTGCCGGTCTACACTCCAGGGACATCCCGCTCAAGTACCTGCCTCGGGTCTTTCAACTGAGACTTTAGAACCGACTCCAGAAAAACGTGGGGTTTCCTGACAGCCTGGCAATGGAGGTGGGATCATGATGGTGGAATTAGTTCTGTTATATTGTTATATCATTCACAAACAACTAGGAACTACTTGCTATGAGAATGTACATCTGAGGTGCTATATTTACCGCTGTCAGGTACTGAGCAGCAACGTTAGTCTAACAGCCACATGGAGAACTGGACAAAATAGGCTCAATGAAGCCCCAGTATTCTGAGTCTGAGGCCTTGGTTATTTTCAACTTCTTGGGACAAGAAAACATAACATGGTGGCAGCGGGATGTCTACCAATAAAAAAACTCAAACTTTTTAAACAGGTTTGATGCTGAATTAGGTTGGAAAAATTAATACAAATTAGTACCAAAGAGAAAACAGAATGTCCACTGCCTCAGCACTGAACACGCGGCTCCAATCCACGATGTATTGGGAAACTGATGTCATCGTAGAGGCATGTGAGGATTGTAACAAGAGTGCAGGTTGACATTCAATAGCTCTCTAAAAGACACTAGTGAAGGGGAAACAGGTCAGCGACATTCTTTTGTGGACAGGACAGAAAGTGTTAAATTTGTTTATCAGTTGAGAACTGAAGACGACAGTAAAAAACCCAACTAAATGTTCTGAAGAATTCAGGGCACCTCTCCAGCTAAAGTTAAGTCATCAGATGCACCGATATGCACGTTGGAGCTTCAGGCAGGAATCAGGTGAGCCAGTGACAATATCTTAACGGGAGTGAAAATTGTAACCAGAAAATGTAAAATTGAGGAGAGGAAGGGCTGATGGATCAGCTCATTTGGGGCTCTGCATGTCCTGAAGTATAAAAAGATTTGATTGGAAAGGACGAGCGCACAATGTTACAGGCTGTAGACATTGGCAGAGCAGGTCAAACCACGAGTAGACAGGTTAAGATGCCGGCTGCCCGAGTGGCTGTCCTTCGGTTAAGTCAAGAGAAAGGTGGCAGGACTGTTGCTGTGAAACTGCAACATAGGAATGCAGACCAGACGGAGGGAAAGATGTCCAGGACCTGTGGACAATGAGTGCACAGACGGAAGGAAATGTCCCACATACGGATCGAACTAGAACTGTGGAAAGCCCAATCGCTGGGGGAAAATGTACAGAGCAAAGAAAGATGCTGGTAAATGAGTTATCAGAGACGGAGAAAGAGGGTGAATGAGAAGGAATAACATCAACCTGATCAGGCCAAACCAGATGATTCTTTTCCTGAAAATTTGAAAGATAATGGTTAACTAAGGAAAGGTGCTCTGAAACCAAGTGATGTCATGCTAAGGGCATACAGGGGAACTGAGATCCAACAGCTCTGATCAGCCCAAATCAGAGGGACACCCAAAGGAAAAGCTGCTAACTGTGTGTGCTACATCACTGAGACACATGGTCTGGCCATCCTGGGGTTGAGTGGTTGTGGTGAGCTGCAGATTATCCCAGTAAACCACGAGGGAAAGGAGGTGACACTGAGGGTTGTGGGTGTTACACCCGTTGAAAAGCACCATCCAATCCGAAGCAAGGAAAATCTGGTTCTCATGTACCCAAAGTGTTTTGATGAGATGCTTTGATGCTTTGAAGGATTTGAGTATCACGTCACTATCCATTCAACACAGGAACCAATGACCCATCCCCCATGTAAAGTACCAATGGAACTAAAAGGAAAGATTGAAGGAGAGTTTCGGGAGATGGAAGAAGAGAAGGTGATCGCCAGAGTTACAGATTGGGTAAATTCCATCGTGATAACAGAGAAGACAAATGAACAGCTAAGAATTTGCCTGGATCCTGAAGGTCTTAACTAAGCCATGAAGAGGGATCATTCCATTCCTACACTGAGGAGATCACACCAGAACCGACAGGGTGAACAGTTTCAGAAAGCTTGATGAGGAATCTTTGCTTTGACACCATTCAACACACCCTTGGGTGGGTGCACATTCCCACGTCTACCTTCAGGCCTTAAAGTAAGGCTGGATATGCTCCAGCAGGGAGTAGGTGAGACGTACAGAGGAGGGGCTGGCGTAGCTGATGATATCCAGATCCACGGTGTGAATGGAAATGAACATGCCTCCCGTCTCCCTGAAGCCATGTAGAGAACGAGGAAAGCTGGGGCAGAATTTTCCCGTTGGCGTGTGAGGGGCGGGTCCCACATGCCAACACATAAAATGACGCGGGGTGACATCGGGCGAGTGTCCCGACTCCATGTCACACTATCGCGATATTTCATTGGGTGGGCACACGATGATCATGGATGTGCGCCCGCCATTAATTAACTGGCCACCTAAGGCGCCAATTGATGGCGATTTTGCGCCGTGCGATCTTCAGGTCAGCACATGGGCAGGCGGATAGGACACATTTGTATAAACCTCATCCGCGGGTGGGATAAGAGGGCTCAGTAAGATCGCGAATGTGCTCTGTGGAATATTGATTTTTCAAAGTTATTGATACTTGCCTGTGTGATCTGCAATACTTCAAAACGCTTGGTCTGCTTGGTCTGGACTCACAACCTTCAGGTCAGCACTCTGCAGTGAAGATCTTTTTTGGGCCTGCAGGTTTCAGGAAGCCTTCCCTTAGCCTGGAAATGGGAGCTGAACTCTCCACTGGAGGGACCTCCTCTGAGGGGGAAGGGAGGGCTAGAAGGGAGAGGAGGCCAGGAGTGTGCATTCAGCCTCCAGGGGAGCCACTTTTGGGAGGACAGCAGCAGGCACAAGGGGTGCAGGGCCAAAGGGTAGTTCAAAGTGGAAGGGGCCGCAGAAGACGCTACTATCCTGCTGCCAGGGTATACAGGCAGCGAAGCAGCTGCCTCAATAGGCACTGAGGTGCAGTGCCGAAGGAGGCTCCATCTCTCGAGGGAGACAGTCAACTATATCTGTCAGATGATTGGGCCTGAGATCTCCCCTAACTGTGTGGGTGGACACCCCATACCAGTAGCTATAAAGGTCACAGCTGCCCTCAACTTCTATGCCTCTGGCTCCGTCTAGGGCTCGGTGGGTGATCTTTGCTGTGTCTCCCAATCAGCTATCTACACATGTGGCAAGCAGGTTACAGATGCTCTGTTCAGGTGTGCATTAACCTTCATCTACTACCGTTGGTATCGTGTGTCACTGATAGTGGTCACATGCTGCATTCTCCACAATCTTGTGCAGGAAATGGGGATGCAGTGGACGATGAAGACATCCACGCAATGTCTGTGGCTGCACACGATGAGTCCAGCAGTGAGTCTGAGGATGAGCACACACAGGGGAATGCTGAGGGGGTAGATGCTGAGCCGGACATACTTCAGGGAGGCAAGGACACCCAGGAGGCTTTAATCCAACAAGCCTTCAGCTAGCACACCACAGATGAACCTCCAACAGAAGCCTGTGCTCTAGGCCCCATACTCTCTATCTGAGTGTTAAATCTGCCTGGATAGGAACATTAACTAAGGGCCTTGTTAATAAAGCTCAATGTGACAAAACCCACAACATCATTGGTAACCATCCACCTGCAGAGGAAAAGAGCCACTCTCAGCCATGGTCACATGCCTAAATTTAATGACATAACAAAATGAATTTAAGGAATCAAAATGACAAAGGTGTTAAACAGCAAACCAACTAATCATGGCCTCATTGCAGGGCAACACAAAAGCACCAGTGAGAAACTCATGGTGTGTCTAAGGTGCCTTCAATTTACTCTTACTGGTGCTACGTCTTGGTGCTGTCCCCTCACTGGGAGTGGCAGCTGAAACAGCCTGCTCACTCCGCTGTCCTGTTGATGACGTTGGCGGCTGTCCTCTGGCTCGTGGAGCCTGTGCTGGCCCCATCTGGGAGGGAGCTGCCTGTTCCACAGCTGGCATCTTCCCAGTCATTGCAGCCTCATCGGATGCAACGGTCACTGGCAGAGGGGTAGAGGAGCTGCTGCCCTCATCCGGAGTGTCCTGAAAGGAGACCACAGTGACGACAGGTAGCTGCTGCGCCAACGTGAGGTTGCTTCGGACCTCCCTGTTCACTGTGGATGGATGGGCACCGAGCTGGGAAACTTGGTGCCCAGACCATCTCCCACACTGGCACTGACCAGCTGAGGTGGATGCTGATGTGAGGGCCTGCTGGTCCGAGCGCAGCCCCAGGAAGCCCTGATTGGTCCTGGAGGAGCCTCTCCTCAAGCGTCGCCACTATCTCTACGGAAGACGCATGGAGCTTGGACATGAGGCTCATTGCTTCGTCCACATAGACTCCACCACTACGGAGACCAAGCCGAGCATAGCCTCATATATCTCCGACAGATCCTCCTGCACACCCTCTGGACTTCCTGAGTTTGCTACCTCACAGACGACTCCAGAGCGACATCATCAGCTACCGACTGAGCTTGTGTCTGATCCCCTGCAGTCCTCTGACTGCTGGCGCTATGGGCACTCTATCTCTCTGCCAGCTCCTTCAGCGACTGTGAAGTGCCCTCACCACTGTGCCCGGCACAGTAGCCGATGTTCAAATTCCCACTGAGGTGTTAATATCTGCCTCGCAGAAATGGTGTGATGCTGGTGAGACTTTGGGCCCCTCAGGTTTGAGGGGGCTTCTGCTGCTCCTCCTGGCCCTGCTCCAATAATGCTGAAAGGGAGAACAAGGACAGTGGATCAGTTAACATGGAGGCAATGTCAATGTGCGTCCCTGTTCCCCCGGATCATTATGCGCTCATCCTTCCATAAGCAATGGTCAAGCCATGTTGCAAAATTAAATCAATTAACATTCAGCACTGCTATGGCCACTGGGACACACATGGTGACCTCACTGCTGGGCAAACATACCTGCCCCATGGCAAACCAGTCTCACCGACAGGCCTCAAAAGGTCGAGGGTCTCCTGCTCAAAGCGGGTGAGAACTGCCAACTGGGCTGGCCCTCCGCCAGTCCTCAACCGCTCGGCAGCATTATGTGCATTCTTCTAGTAAAAAGGAGAGAAGAGCATTGATTAGTGCTACTTGTACCTGGATTCTCTTCGTGGACAGCCCACCCCAACCAGAGTGGGACATTGCAGGGCTCCAGTGCCTCCTCACCCCGCTGCTGCCGAATACTCACACAAAGATGCTAGACCTGTCCACCCTAGCCCCCCCTCCCCCTTGAACAAATGTTGCCTTCATCACATTTGGTACCACACGGTCTAACCTTCCATAGCAAGGAAGCGCAAGCAAGTGGAGCACAGAGGGCAGCAGATCGATTGGTGCCACGCCACCTTGAAGTTCCCCTCCCAGCATCTCATCACCCTGACTTTGATATGTCCTGGAGTTCCAGCACTGTACCTAGGTGCAGCTCCTCCAGGTTGCCCCCAAGACAGTCATGTGGGTCTCAGTGTACCACATGCCGTGGGTGCAGAACCCATCTCTTCATCACCCTCTCAGGGTGATCTCAGCATGGGCAATATCTGCTGGCCCACCCAGCGAAGGACACATGCCGTTAATGATTCAATGCAGTCACTACACTCAGACTTGGGGGGAGGGGCAGGAAGGGGGGCACCAGGGGGGAAAGCCTACCTGCTGGGTTAAGTGACCAATGCCAACATGGTGCTCACCCTTCCACAGCTGGCGGCACTGGATCCAGGTTCACCGCACCATGTCGTGGGAGCTCACCACCTCCACCACCTCCTCCCCCCATCCCTCGGAACGAGGACCTCCCACTGTGCTGCCACCTCCTGGAGGAGGGCAGCAAGAGAAATGAGGGACACAGTGGGCCCCCCACCCCCTGCCCTACCCCCCTGCCTGGTGCTCTGGGGAGCCCTTCCACTGGCCACAATTCACAGCCTTTGCAAGGCTGCAGGAGCTTTTTAAAACAGGCGGCCGGGTCACCGCTGGACCCCGTGGTCATAGCAGTCCAGCCGCCGCCCACCCACTCCCCCTGCCCTCAGGAGCCGTGTTTCACGCTGGGCGGGTCTTAATTGGCCCACGCGAGTAAGATGGCGGCGCGGACCTGATCATGGGTGGCCACTCCCACACAGCCTGCCCGACAGGCAGGAAATGCAGTCCCTGGTGTTGTGGTACATCTTTAAATGGGCGTGGTTAGGTTCTCTGTACCCATCACTAGAGGGGAAATGATGCAATGTATCATGTGATCCGGGCTTAGTCTCAGGTTTGTTTCGAGCCAGCCCCCAATTCAGACACATGTACAAGTTCCCCAAATGCCGTTTGGTACAGGACTTGAATATTGCTGATAAAAAAGAGACACGTCAAAGCTTTTTATCTTGCACTCATCAGGACACTCACAGGAATGTCAATGTAAGGGGAAAACAACAATTAATACTGCATGTGAAGAGAGTGCTGATTGGCTGGCAAGTGGCGTTGCCATGGAGAATGCACCAGTGGTGATGACTGACAGTTAACTGCCAAGCACTGTTTGAAATTTAAACTTGACCCTGATTGGTCAAGGCGTTGCCCTGAGGAATGAGTCAGCGAATGGCTGTCACTTATTTTGTTTAGTCGAGCCATACATTGCATCAGCCTCAGCCAAACAAAATAAGTGACAGCCATTTGATCGAGTGCGTGAGTTCTTTCATAGCTCACATGTCGGAACACACAGCAAACGTACGAGACCTGATGAGAGGTGATGAGCTCCGGTGGTCAGAGCCACACGAGAGGAGTTTCAACAAACCCAAAGAAACAGTAAGCAAGGAGGCCAAGCCTGTCAATAATATAGAGAAACCTGTGGATGCTTCCATAAAAGGACTGGGAACATTCCTGGTACAAAAGGGGAAATCGATAGCATTCACATCCAAAGCTCCAAGTTCAGCTGAGATAGAAAGAGACCCATGTGTGGATGTGAGAAATTCCATACAGATCTCTATGGGAGAAAGTTCATCATGGACAGTGATCACTGTCCACTAGAGCAGGTCTACAAGAAAAAGCTGTGTAAAGCTGCAGTAAGACTACAGATATTACTCTTGAGGGTTACCATTTCACCCTGAAGTACCAGCCAGGAAGAGAAATAGTGCAGACAGATACCCCTATCTTGGTCATCTCCACAGGAGAAACACGAGATAGAAAGTCCAGGTGTAAAGATCAATCACTTAGTGAGGGTAAAAACGGAATCAAATTAGAGATGAGGCCAGCAAAGGTGATGAGGTACAGATGCTCTGTCATAGGCCCAACCATCTTCAGCTGCTTCATCAGTGACCTTCCTTCCATTATAAGGTCAGAAGTGGGGATGTTCGCTGATGATTGCATAATGTTCAGCACCATTCGCAACTCCTCAGATACTGAATCAGTCCATGTCCAAATGCAGCAAGACCTGGACAATATTCAGGTTTGGCCTGACAAGTGGCAATTGTAACATTGGTGCCACACAATTGTCAGGCAATGACTGTCTCCAACAAGAGAGAATCTAACCATCGCCCCTTGAACATTCAATGGCATTGCCATCATTGAATCCCCTACTATCAAAATGCTGGGGGTTACCATTGACCAGAAACTGAACTGGACTAGCCATATAAATACTGTGGCCACATGAGCAGGTCAGAGGCTGGGAATCCTGCGGCGAGTAACTCACTTCCTGGCTCCCCAAAGCCTGTCCACCATCTACAAGGCACAAGTCAGGAGTGTGATGGGATACTGTCCACTTGCCTGGATGAGTGCAGCTTCCACAACACTCAAGAAGCTTGACACCATCCAGGACAAAGCAGCCCACTTGATTGGCACCCAATCCACAACATTCGCTCCCTCCACCACCGACACACAGTGGCAGCAGTGTGTACCATCTACAAGATGCACTGCAGGAATTCACCAAGTCTCCTTCGACAGCACCTTCCAAACCCTACCACCTCTACCACCAAGAAGGACAAGGGCAGTAGATTCATGGAAACAACACCACCACCTGGAAGTTCCCCTCCAAGCCACTCACCATCCTGACTTGGAAATATATCGCCGTTCCTTCACTGTCACTGGGTCAAACTCCTGGAACTCCCTCCCTAACAGCACTGTGG
Organism: Carcharodon carcharias; assembly: GCF_017639515.1. Classification (NCBI taxonomy): domain Eukaryota; kingdom Metazoa; phylum Chordata; class Chondrichthyes; order Lamniformes; family Lamnidae; genus Carcharodon; species Carcharodon carcharias. The sequence continues at coordinate 26,187,022 of NC_054497.1, read as the reverse complement.
GTGTACCTACACCACATGGACTGCAGCGGTTCAAGAAGGCAGCTCACCCCCACCTTCTCAAGGGCAATTAGGGATGGGCAATAAATGCTGGCCTAGCTGCTGGCAAGATCCAGAATAATCCTCCCCAAAACGATGAAGGAAGGCCTTCTCCAGAAGGTACATGAAGGCCACATGGGAATGGAGCAGTGTAAGTTCAGAGGCAGATCAGCTGTGTACTGGTTAGGTATACACAAAGGCATCGAAAGAATAGTGTCCTCAAGCGATGTTTGTAGGAGTACAGAAATACATAGCAAAAAGAGGAGATAGCAACTGAAGTACCAGTATATTCCCAAGACAGGATGGCATTCCATGGGAGCTGATATATTCACAGGCTTTGAAGAATAAAAATAGCTGGAAAAATTCACCTTTCAGATAAAAGGGAATTTTGAGTTGTCGTTTGCAACAAGATACCACTCTTCATTAAGATAAAAGCAAAACAATGCGGATGCTGGAAATCTGAAACAAAAATATAAATAAAAATAGATGGAAAAACTCAGTGGGTCTGACAGCATCTGCGGAGAGGAACACAGTTAACGTTTCGAGTCTGTATGACTCTTCAGCAGAATTCTGGTATGGTATCTTGTTGCAAACTACAACTCAAAATTCCCTTTTATCTGAAAGGTGAGAGATTTGAGAGCTACAACAATCATCTCAGCAGGTACAAGTTCTGCTCGCTGAGCAAGGGATTGCTGAAAGAATAATGTGATCATGAATCCCAATTCACCCCCAGAGGTTTTAAGGAATCCGCTGAACAGTATGGGTCAGTCCCATCACCTCGTCACCACGTTACCCAAGGAGACCCGGGTTTACAGAAAGATATATCCAGATGGTCATGAGAACCCTCATGAAATGCTGAAAGGCAAAGGAAGATCCAAACCTTGTCACCTCTATTGACATCACTCAAAGCTGACATAAGATCGCCCGCAGGGCTGTTGAATGGAGGGAAATACAAGGCAACCTTGCTGAGCAAGATACTCCCTCCAAGTGACCAGAAGAAAGTAAGTGACCATCTCACTGTTGCACAGGTAGGAGGAGGTCAACACTTCAAGCATCCTAAATCCCTGCCTGAGCTGCTGAAAGGACAAACTGTACATGTACGAGACCCAATCATGAAAACCCGCAACCCAGATAAAGTTATTAGTGAAGCCGAGACTGAAGCTGTTAAGATCACGAGAAGGGACAGAGTTTATATTCCACTTACACCTGAGCTGGAAAAGCAAAACAGACCATTAACAACACCGGCAACATCACTAATCAGTGAGACACCATCAACAGCATGACCAACAAGAGGTGCAACATCATCGGCGTTACCAGCAAGTGACACAACTACAGCAACATCAAGCATGACTCCTACAACACCAGGAGCAACATGTGCAACATCGTCTATGCAGGGAGCCAACTCACCACTGATGAATACCAAATCCACAAGGTGGGGGCACATCAAGCCGTGAATAACATTTTGACAAAAGCCAATAAGTTATAACAGACACTAAAGGTGTTCAGTCTATTCATAAAAGTCGATTGTTAGCCTCCTTTAGTTTAGATAACACATTAAAAAACTGGAACAATTAAATTGATACAGAGGCATTCTTTTTTTCAAAGAGAGAGGTTAATTGTATTGATAAATGATCTGTAAAGAGTTAGGAACTAATTGTTTTGCAGATGTACATCCGGGGTGCGGTATTTGCTGCTACACTGGGGTCATGTGCTGGGCAGCAATGCTTCAGGCTACCAGCCACATGGAGAACTGGAAGAAATACGCTGGATGAAGTTCTGACATTCTGAGTCCAAAAGTAGGATTATATTGAATTTCTAGGAACAAAAAGGCGTAGGAAGGCCTACCTTCTGATTTTCATCTCCAACAGGAAAAACCAGTCCATGATCTCAAGATGCGCATTTCTCGAGGGAGTGAGTGGACACAAGTGAGGGCCAGAACACAGGAACAGGGGCTGGCCACTCAGCCCCTCGAGCCTGCTCTGCCATCCAATTAGATCATGGCTGATCATCTATCTCAATGTCACTTTCCCATTCTATCTCCACATCTCTTGATGTCATTGGTCTCCAGAAATCTATCGATTTCTGTCTTGAACATGCTCAATGATTGAGCTTCCACAGTCCTCTAGGGTAGAGAATTCCAAAGATTCACCACCCTCTGAGTGAAGAAATTCCGCCTCATCTCAGTCCTAAATGGCCTGTCCCTTATCCTGAGATTATGTCCCCTGGTTTTAGACTCACCAGCCAGGGTCAAACATCTTATCTACATCCACCCCGTTACGCCCTGTCAGAATTTTATAAGTTTCAATAGGTTACCATTCTTCAAAATTCTAGGGAATACACACATAGTCTCCTCAATCTCTCCTCATAAGACAATCTCACCATCCCAGGGATTAATCTGGTGAAAGTTCCGTTGCACTCCCTCTATGGCAAGTATATCCCCCCTTTGATAAGGGGACCAAAACTGCACACAATACCCCAGGTGCAGTCTCACCAAGGCTTTATACAATTGCAGCAAGACATCCTTACTCCTGTACTCAAACCCCCTCACGATGAAGGCCAATTTCCCAGGGAGTTGCCAAGCAGAGAGTACAAACTCCTCTACAAAAAGGAGAACAAATGGTTAATCTAACAGTTTCTGGCTGACAGTTAGGAGATTGTTGGATTGACAGCTGGAAGCCAGGTTTGACTAGTGAGCTGACCAGCTGTGGCACTGATTTATGGGGAAGGTTTAGTGGCAGCTGTTAATCCTCAGGACATTGAGCTTTGTCACTGACACGTACTCTGTGGGCACAGGCTTGGCCTAAATAGCCAAGTGGTTATGGTACTGGGTTTGTAACCCCAAGATCAAGAGTTCAAATCTCACAATGGCAAACTATGAAACAATGTAACTTCATCTGAAACAGATGGAAACAGGTTTACTCAAAAGAGTATCAAGAGTTCAAATCTCACAATGGCAAACTATGAAGCAATGTAACTTCATCTGAAACAGATGGAAATGGGTTTGTACTCGAAAGAGTTACTCTGTGGGCACTACATGTCCCTGGTGGTGGCTTGTGCATAGGGCTCAACAAGCTAATATTGAAAGACAAATTGTCACAAGATGTTCATGGAGGAAAGTCTCCAGACACCAGTGAACTTAAACAGAGAGCAGAGTACTTGAATATTAGTGAAAAGAGAAATATGTTCACAGAGCCACAGAATTGTTACAGCACAGAAGGGGGCCATTCTGCCCATCATGTCTGCACTGGCTCTTTGAATGAGTAACTCACCTAATTCTGTTCCCCCGTGTTCTCCTGGTAACCCTGCACATTCTTCCTCTTCAGATAACAGTCTCATTCCCTTTTGAAAGCTTCGATTGAACCTGCCTCCACCACACTGTCAGGCAGTACAGTCCAGACCTTAACCACTTGCAGCGTGAGAATGTTTCTCCTCATGTCGCTTTTGCTTCTTTTGCCAAGTACTTCAAATCTGTGCCCTCTGCTTCTCGATCCTTTCACCAATGGGAACAGTTTCTCCCTATCTGCTCTGGACAGACATCTCATGATTTTGAACACCTCTATCAAATCTCCTCTCAATCTTTTTTTCTTCAAGGAAAAGAGTCCCAACTTCTCCAATTTATCTTCATAACTGAAGTTGCTCATCCCTTGGAACCATTCTTGTGAATCTTTTCTGCTCTCTCTCCAATGCCTTCACATCCTTCCTAAAGTGCAGCACCCAGAATTGGACACAATACTCCAACTGAGGCCAAACTAGTGTCTTATACAAATTCAACATAACCTCCTTGATCTTGTACTCTCTGCCCCTATTAATAAAGCCCAGGATACTGTACACTTTATCAACCGGTCTCTCAACCTATCCTGCCACCTTCAATGACTTAAGCAGATGTACGCCCAGGTCTTTCTGCTCCTGCACACCCTTTAGACTTGTACCCTTTATCTTATGCTGCCAGTCCATGTTCTTCCTACCAAAATAAATGAATTCACATTTCTCCACATTGAACTTCATCTGCCACTTGTCTGCCCATTCCACCAACTTGTCTATGTCCTTTTGAAGTTCTACATCGTCCTCCTCACAGTACACAATACTTCTGAGTTTCCAAGAAGCTTTTCATCTTGCACTCATAAAGACAAACGCAAGAATTTCAAATGGTCGCATTATTATGATTGCTTGAAATTTGGCATTCTTCCATTTGTCCTGATAAGTGCAAGATGAAAAGCTTATGCAACATGTCTCTCTCTTTTCTGCAAGATTCAAAATGGAGTGTTGTTGCTTCAGGGACTAACATATAAACTGCCAAGGAGTCCCACCAGAGCAGCTCATTCATACCTGATCCACAGCAAATGAGGTTTGGGGCGCTTAAAAGAAAAGGAAAGACTGCATTTATATAGCACCTTACACAACCTCAGGATGTCACAGGGTGCTTTTGAAGTACAGTCGCTGTTGTTTTTATTCATTCACAGGATGATTAGTCCGGTCACATAACCACTGTGCTACCATATCGTAAAATCTTAGGCAGGAAATGCCAATTTGGGGCCAGCAAGGTTGCTCAGATACCCACGTCGTAGTTGGAGGAGCTCTAGTTGGTGCCTTTTCAGTGGAGTTGAGGGGGGGTTTGAGGTTGTTGTGGGTCGCCCTCAATCTCCATTTTCCCTGGTGTCTCTCTCCTCTGGAAGTCTAACACTCGCCTCCTTAGAGAATAAAAGGGAAAGTGGCAGCATGGATATAGAGATGGCTGAGTAACAGGAAACATGAAGCACTGATGAGCAGTTAGTCTTTGGGCTGGAGGGTGACATACAGCGGAGGTCCCCCAGGAGTCAGTATCAGGTCTCCTGCTTTCCTTGATCTATATAATGACCTAGACTTGAGCATACAGGGCACAATTTCAAAATTGGCAGAGGAGACCAAACTTGGAGGTGTTTTGAACTGTGAGGAGGATGGTGAAAGGCTTCAAGAGAACGTAGACACGCTGGTGGAATGGGAGAGAATGTGGCAGATGAAGCTTAATGCAGAGAAGTGTGAAATAATACATTTTGGTAGGAAGGACAAGGAGAGACAATACCAAATAAAGGTGGTTAAAATTGTAAAGGAGCAAGAGGAACCTTGGAGGATCTGTGCACCAAATCATTGACAGGTTGAGAAAGTGGTTAAAATGGCTTCTGGGATCCTGGGTTTTATAAATAGAGACAAAGAGCGGAATCGTTGTGCCCGCTGGCATCGGGCGTGTTCGGTGGCCCGAATGGACAGTGTGGCGAGAAGACTAAAAATCATTTTCACAACATTGTGAAACCAGTTTGCAATTGTCCGCTCAGCCCGTCGATGATGGGCCCTGATTCCCACCATCGGACATCAGGAACCTCATTGTACTACATCAAGATAACGCTAGCCCGCTGGAATACCACCCCCCCACCCCCCCGCCCCCACTCACTGGATTGTCCGTCAGCAGGAAAGACTCCACGGGCAACCTCTGTGGGATATCATAAAACTGCACCCACAGCTACACCCATGAGGTCAAGGATGCCACCTTCGTGAGGACACAAAACTTTGTGCATTTTGCCCAGGACCAGGACAGCCAGGATTCAGGAGCGATTGGATTTGCCCAGATCTCAGATGCAGGGTGCCATTGACTGTACTCACATGGCACTCAGATCTCCATCCCAGCACATGGTCGACTATATCAACTGCAAGGGGCTCCATTCGCTGGATGTGCAGCACCACAAACACATCCTGCAGGTCTGCACTCAGTTTCCAGGGAGTGTGCACAACTCCTATATTCTCAGTCAGTCTCAGATCCCTGACATCTTCCAAGGTCCACAGAGGCTGCAGGGATGGCTCCTCGGGGACAAGGGCTCCCCACAGAGGCCGTGGCTGATGACACCTGTGTGGTGGCCTCAGACTGCAGCAGAGCAAAGGTATAACTAGGCTCATGCTGCAACTCGCACCTGGTGGAGCAAACCATCAGGATGTTGAAAATGAGGTTCCAGTGCCTGGACCGGTCTGGTGGAGCCTGCAATACAGTCCACAGAGGGTGTCACACATCATCATCATCTGCTGCACCTTTTCCAACCTGACGCTGCAATAGGGAGAGGAGCTGGCTGAGGAGAGATGGAGGAGGTGCACATCTTCACTGATGAGGAGAACATCGATGGGGATGAGGGTGAGGAGGTCCTCGAAGACGATGATGATATCGATGAGGCCCTCACACAGGCCAGACAAGGTAGGCGCAATCAGGAGGCCCTCATAGCTGCTAGATTTGTGAAGGTGATGATAACAGCAATGACCAGCACCATCGAGGTGCAGGTATCAGTAAAGTTCCCAGGGAGTGTGAAGCTGGACCATCACTTTGGTCTGAAGGCTGCACAGACACAGGGAAGAGGCCCTGGACTGAGACACCATCCTTTATCATGTGCAGGAACCAAGGTTTCACACCTGAGTGACACGAACACTGCTCATCAGAACAAGGAGCCATAGGCAGGGAGACATGCTTGGGATTTTCTTGACAATAGTGACCATTATGTATCTGTGATTAACACCCATGCCCAGGCTGTGCAACTACATCTTCTTAACCTTCCTAACCCTGCCATTAGTCTTGTTGCTCTCCCGACATCCACAGCAGAGGTGGGGGCAGCCTGCTGACCGTGACACCCTGTCTGTGATGACCTTGGTGTGCGTCCTCTGGAGGGCTGAGACCTGGAGGGCCCCGGCCTGCTTCCGGGATCCTGCTGTGTGGCAGTGGCTCCCTCCTTGGCCTGTGGAGCTGGAGCTGCTGGGGTCACAGGAAGAGGGGATTCAGATGGGCCGGACACTCCCGGAATCACCTGGATGGATGGGGCTGGAGTGTGCCCCTGCTGATCCTCCTCCCTATGGGTACCCAAGGGCCCCTGGCTGACTCCTTGGGGAGAAGCTGGAGTGAGATCGAGCTGCCCAGCACCCCTCTCTTGGACACACTCTTGGGGGCCGACTATGTTGTCAGTGATGGAGTTCAGCCACACAACAGTGAAGGAAGTCCTGGACCAGGGTCTCCATGGTGGCTGCCATCCTACCAGTGTTGACCACGGTACGTTGGCGTGCCAGTGCTGTCACCTCAGACGGACTTCTCCATCGTGCTTTGCAATCTGAGGAGTGCAGCGGACATCCCTTCCTGATGTTCCTAAGCTTGCTTTTGCAGCTCTAGCAACTGTGACATGACCGAGTCCAGAGGCTCCTCATCTGACTTGGACTCAGCAACGTTCTGGCCTCCAGCAGCCCTCCGAGTGCCAGACACCTGGGAAGTCCCTGTCTCTGCCTGCTGTGGATCAGACAGTGCGATGTGCTCACCAAATTGTGACCCCGAGGCTACTCTAAAGCTATGTCCCACCGAGGTGTGTGTCTCTGTGCTGGTGGAGGGTGTGGGTGAGCGCTGTGATGGGACTTCAGGGAGGGTGTCTCTAGATTCCTCGTCAGAGGTTTCCACAGGGCCTGATTGGAGACCCTGGGTCATGAACTCCCTTGGTTGTCTCTGAGATGTGCCTGTGAAATCAGGGAGAGATAATTAGTGCATGGCAGTGGCCTGTGAAAGACGACACATCACTCACAGCATGGTTATCTGATGGATGTTGCACTGCTGGATCCTCACTTGGTAGAGCACCGCTGACCTCACTGTCAGCACAGGACCGGTCCAGATCCTCACCGCCCAGCTGGATGGCTCTGTTTTCAAAGTCTCTGAGGACCTTGATCTCGGGCATTCCTCCACCAGCCTGCGACCTCTCTCTCTTGTTGTGTTCCAGCTTGTCCTGCATGAAGACAGATGGAGAAAATGTAAGCAGGATGCCTGCCGGGCCAGATAAGTATGCCTGGCATGTGTGGGTGGTGAGTGGTCCCATGGACAGGATGAGGACAATGACGGTGTGTGTGAGAGAGTGAATGGTGATGTCCCTTCCACTGGCAGTGAGTGAGGGCCCTGTGGGTGTGTGATGGGTTTGTGAGGGTGTGAGTTGAGAGTGATGAGAAGAGTGACTTACCCTGGTGGAACGGAGGAGATCATTCATCCTCTTGCAGCACCGGGTGACTGTCCTCTTTCGCAGGGCATTGGCGCTGACCATCGCTACTACCAACGCCTCCCCTGCTGGGTTAGTGAGGTTGCTGCCCATCCTGCAGCCAGAGCGGGGGGTAGAGGACATCACGGGGAGCCTCCACTGTGTCCAAAAGACGTTCGAGGGACACGTCATTGAACCTGGGGGCTGCAATCTTCTTGCCTTTCTGGGCCATGTCTCCAGTACAGCAGCCCTGGGCTGGACACTCTGAGAGGTGTGCGCGCGGCTGGACTTTAAACATGGCGGCCGGCGTGATGAAGCGGTGAGGTGATGACATGGCGGGGAATGAGAGCCCATCCACCATGGAAACACCGTTTTTCCCAGGAATGCGTGATCAGTGCGGTGGGATTGGGGTGATACAGTATGAAAACTGCCAGTGTGGCCGGTGGGTAAAATGTCTTTTTAGCCAGTCACTACTCCACTTAGCGCAAATCTGGGATGATTCCGCATACAGCACAAAAGCAAGGAAGTTATCATGAACCTTTATAAAACTCTGGTTCGACCTCAACTGGAGTAGTGTGTCCAATTGCAAGCTCCGCACTTTAGGAAGAATATGAAGGTTTTAGAGAGAGTGCAGAATGTTTCCAGGGACGAGGGACTTCAGTTATGTGGCAAGTTTGAAGAAGCTGGGGCTATTCTCCTTGGAGAAAAGGGGCTGAGAGGAGACTTGATGGAGCTATTTAAAATTATGACAGGTCAGGTAGGAAGAAGCTATTCCCATTGGTAGAAGAGTAAAGCTCTTGATACTCAATCTGCTTGGCTGCATGATGAATGCATCATCCTTGGCCTTCAAGTCCTGGAGTGGGACTTGAACCTGGCATACCAGTCTCAGAGACAGTGACACTACCCATTGCACCACAGGGGCCTCCAATATGAGTAGGACACTGTTTATAATAAGTCCAGTAGGCTGGGGATAAAGAAACTCCTTTACTGAAAGAGTGTTGAGAATATGAAACTCGCTAGCACAAGGAGTAGTTGGGTGAATGGCAGAGATATGTTTAAGGGGAAACTAGATAAACACGGGGGGGAGAAAGGGAATAGAAGCTAATGCTGACAGGATCAGGTGAAGTAGGATGGGAGGAGGCTCATGTGGAGCATAAAGACTGGCATAGTCTAGTTGGGCTGAATGGCCTATGCCTGTGCTGGTAATTCTGGGTGGAATTTTCCGGCCCTGCCAAAGGTCAGCAGACTTTTGACTGGGCCACCAAATTTCCGGCAGTGGGTCCCACCACGATGGGGCCGGCAAGTCCCAGCAACTGTGTGATATGGAATTTTACAACTGAGACTGAGGGACGTTCTGTCGTGAGTCCGGACCTGCTACGTTCACCTCACCTAGGTTTTCACATGCACCTCCTCAGGCAGTGGGTTTCTGGACTGGGAGTAATCATAATCGCTTCCTGTGTGCTAAGTGTCATCCCAAGACCAGAGAATAATTGTTTATGACGGAAACAGCTCATTGAATAAATGGAACAGCTGCCAGAGTCAGCTGCAGGATTCTGTCCCAGAAATATAATCTCCAGACACTGGAACTCTGTCTACAGTCAGCAATCCCCACACTGAAATACTGGACGAAATGTGATCTGAAGCTTTGCAATGGTAGGATAGGTGATCTGTCGTTATTGGGGGGGGGGGGGTAGTTTTGTTGGGGATTGGTGGTGGAGCTTAAGGGCTTCTTGTGTGAAATAACTGTCCAATTTAATTTCTTCCACTATAGTGTGTGGTTATGGATGTGAGTCACACCCCCAGGATTAAAGAGAAACTTCTTTAGTCAGAGAGTGGTGAATCTATGAAATTCATTGCCACAGAAGGCTGTGGAGGCCCGGTCATTGAGTGTATTTAAGACCGAGATAAATAGGTTCTTGACTGGTAAGGGGATCAAAGGTTACGGGGAGAAGGCGGGAGAATGGGGTTGAGAAACTTATCAGCCATGATTGAATGGCGGAGCAGACTCGATGGGCTGAATGGCCTAATTTCTGCTCCTATGTCTTATGGTCTTATGGTCTTATTATCTCAGCTTCCGCACAGCCACTCATACCTTCACTCACCTGGTGAGGTCATTAAACCATTTTTGTCATTGACCTCCTGTCCGTGAGCGTTGGTTGGTGGCTCGGTGGATCTCACTCTCACCTCAGTCAGAAGGCCATGAGTTCACGTTTCATTCCATGGCCTTGAAAATAAGGCTGACACTCCAGTATAATGTTGGTGGGGTGCTACACTGTTGGAAGTGCCATCTTTCGGATGTGATAGTAAGTTAAAGCCTGCCCTTTCAGGTGGATGCGACAGATCCCAGAGCACTATTTTGTAGATGAGCAGGAGAACTCTCCTAGGTGTCCTGGCCAATATTTATCCCTCAAATAACAGCATAAAAGAGATTATCTGGTCATAATATTGTTGTTTATGGGAGCTTGCTTGCGTGTGAATTGGTGATCACAATTCTAGAGGCGTACTCCATTGGCTGGAACGTGCTTTGGGACATCCTGAGGTCAAGCAAGGGACCACACAAACACCAGGTTTTCTTTATATTACATTATTACCCCCAGGACTTTGCACTTTTAAAACCTTAATGTCACGGACAGGACGTGCATGTTTCCTTCCAGCCTGCGATCTCTATGGCGCGGGCAGGCTCAACAGGACCAGGCAGGGGCTTTCAAGGAGCCGATCGTCACCCATGATTAACTCCGCCCCACCATTTTACACAGGCGGGCCAATGAAGGCCCACCTGGCGTAAGACACGAGCCATAGCGCGTGGCGCAAGCTGTGAGGGCGGGGGGGGGAGGAGGGGGAGGAGGGAGAGTCAGGGCCAGCGCTCTGTCACACATGAGCGTGGAAGAACCCTTCAATCTCCCGGAGGCACGGAGCTGCTTCAGGGAGATTGAATCACTATTGTAAATAATGGATAAAAGCGTTAAAAATGTATTTAAACATGTGACGGTGTCACATGAGCTGGGACACGTTTTAATATTTATGAAAATTTTAAAATTTGATTAACAAAAGCTTTGGGAAACCTCATCCCGCTGATAAACACAAAGGCCGCTTGGCCTCTTCGCCTGACTGCCAACCATAAGGTTAGACGGGCAGCGTTAGCAATGACCTTAATCAGTTCCTTCATGGCTTTAATAAGCACCCGACCCCGGTGTGTGTCCGCCGGATGAAACATGGTGAGACAGCGCGATGACATCAGGACGCACGCCCGAAGTCATCGCGCGTCATTTTATGCATCAGTCTGCCCCCTGCACGCTGACTGAAAAATCCTGCCCTGTGTGGTGTATGGGAAAAGAGTGTGTTTTCTTACCCTCAAAGTGCGGATCCCAATTAAATAATTTCAGCATCAAGCTTCTGTGAGTTTAAAACAAAGGCGGTTATTAATCCTCCCACAGTTCCCCGGAATTAAGTCTCCCATTAAGGAAGGGTCTTATACAGCCAAGGCTGTGAGGTTTCTTGTAGTCAAATTTCTAGGAGACTGGTTCATAGATGAACTTGAAGTTGGAACAGATTGGGAGTGTCCTTCTCCCTGGTGGAATCTCCCACTTTCAAGGTACTGCTGTTAACCACCTTGGCTGCTTGGTGACTTGCAATTAGTTTGTGGTCTGACTTTCTGATCACTGAATCGTTGGTTTGATGGAACCTCCTGCAGACACCTCTTAGTTCTTCAATGTTCCACTTAACCTTTTTGATTGTTTCCAGGGAAAGGCATTGAATCACATTAGTCTGGAAGGTTCTTTTGTGTTGTCCCATCCTTGAATAAAGAGATGTGTGATTTCCCCAGATGGCTGTGTATGTTTATATTTAATTAGCTATTTGCTTGAGACGTGATACTGTCTGTAACTCAAAGGCCAAAGGTCACATGATTTGCAGCAGCCATTTTAATAGCCTCATTGTGTCCAGGTTGTATTGACTGAAAAGTTCCTAATATTTTGGGGCACGACAATAAATAAAAGTTTTGAAAAGAAGAAAATCATACCTTTGTCAAAATGTTGTCCTTGGATTTTCCACATTGCACTGATTTTTTAAAATCATAAAGCAAAATTTCACTTTCAGAGGACAAATAAGCTAGTCTAGTACCAACAAGTTAAAAACAAAACGGCTGAGAGAAGTTTGAATTACAACAGGGTTTCTCCGACGTTAAGGGGATCATAAGACCATAAGACATAGGAGCAGAAATTAGGCCATTCGGCCCATCAAGTCTGCTCTGCCATTCAATCATGGCCGATAAGTTTCTCAACCCCATTCTCCCGCCTTCTCCCCGTAACCTTTGATCCCCTTACCAATCAAGAACCTATCTATCTCGGTCTTAAATACACTCAATGGGATGGAGATTGATCGTGCTTAAAGGGAGTAAATATTAAAGGGGAGGGTTGATATTTTGTCTCAACCATGTGAAGAAATAGGACTTTAGTTTTTAAGTTGTTGTTTGTTCTCGGTTAATTGTATATTCATTTGGTGTTTAATTAGTATTCATAATGATGGACATTAACTGGGATTCACTTGTGTTCCTATATATAGGAGGAGATTGAAAATGTGCTTGTTGGGTTTGGAGGTGTATGTTTAGAAATGTGTGTTTCCATAAATTAAATCTTATTCATGTGTAAAGACTAGGCTCCAGATCTATCCTTCGCCACCTGTCTATCGACAGTGTAACATGGTAGCAGAGTGTGGTTGGATAAAGTGAAGATTGGAAGCTATCATTTTATATCAGAAAGAAAAATTGAAGTCCTGGCAGGAAATAGCAGATAGCAAGTGTAAATTGTCAGGGTATGATTGCCCTCAGATGTCCTTGGTATCTGAACCATATGGACTACAGAGAATGAGATGGAAATTTGAACATGGGCTATTATTTTACTGAGGAGAAAACAAAGTATGGCCAAAATTAGAAGTAAAGTATTTTCAAAGTACTTAGAGCACTTATAAAGAGAGACCGCTGGGACACAGGACAGGTAGGTAGAAGGCAGATATATGAAATGCTGCATTCTGTAAATAAAGGAGCTAGAAAGAAAAGGATTTGTGTCTAGATTGAGACTTCACCATCTGGCTTTAGATCTATGTAACATGAGGCATGACCAAAATGGGATAGATTTCAGAAGACAGACTTTCCATGGAAGAATATACCATGAATTTTAACAGATTGCATAAAAGATTGACAAAATTCATTTTGGGGATCCCTACACCAGTTATGAGTGTTTGAATTGCTAGATTGTGATAAGGTGCCTCAAGTCAGAAGGCCCCAACTGGTATTAGGTTCTCAGACAGGGAGACAACATCTGTTGGACCAGAAGTCTGCAGCATTAAAAAAACTGCTGAGGGGTCTTGACAGGGTGGAGAGGATGTCTCCTCTTGTGGAAAAATCTAGAACTAGGGGTCACTGTTTAAAGATGAGGAGTCGCCCATTTAAAACAGAGATGAGGCGAAATTGTTTCTCTCCGAGGGTCGTGAGCCTTTGGAAGTCTCTTCCTGAAAGGGTGGTGGAAGCTGAGTCTTTGAATATTTTTAAGACAGAGGTGGATAGATTCTTGGTAAGCAAGGGGGTGATAGATTATCGAGGGGAGGTGGGATGAAGATTTCAGGTTACAATAATCAGATATGATCGTATTAAATGGCGGAACAGGCTTGAGGGGCTGAATGGCCTACTCCTGCTCCTTGTCCATACGTTCATATGTTCCCTGGTGAATGGCCATTTCCTTCAGCTTAATGGAACAAATGAGATATTCGGCCATGAAATGAAGAATAAAAGACTCAGTGATTACTAGGTTTTAAAGTAGCCCAGATACCAGGCACAGGTGTCAATACAATGGAAGGATTAAAGGCTGAAAGATTGAGGATGAAAACACCTTCTGCAGATCTGGCTATTACAGCAGGAAACAACAATAATGGCAGAATGAATCCCAGAACTACCCAAAATTGCTTCAATTCATCAGAGACAGGTTCCTGGGCCCATCCATGTAACACTTGGTCTCTCACTCAAGTCAGGACTGGATCACGATTTGCCCAGTTTCTTATCTGCCTGGCGCAGATTGGTGAGGAATCAAGGTAATCCATCACTAGCACGAGCTCTTGGGGAATAAGGACATGGTCATTGTTCTCTTGCAAAGGAAGGTGACTTCGGACATCAGCATTGGCTATGTGAATCCATGGTCCACGCACAAAGGTGTATTCATATGCCGCTAAAATTAGGGCCCATCTTTGTATTTGTGAAGCTATGGGAGGTATAGCTTTTTCCTCGCTAAACAGACCCAAAAATGGTTTTTGGTTTGAAGTGTCGCCCATGCGTGTATTGGTGGAATTTTTTACTCCAAAAATAATCAACAGACCTTCCTTTTCGATCTGAGAATATCCTTTTTCAGCTGTGGTAAGTGTCCTGGATATATAGCCTCTCGGCCTCTCTGTACCATTGTCCATCCATTGAGATAGTACCGCTCCCACTCCATAGGGGGACCCATCGCTGGTTAGCACCAATTCCTTTGTCGGGTCGTAGTGCACTAACAAATTTGAAGAGCGCAAGAGCTATTTTACGTTCATGAAGGCTTCTTCTTGGGTAACTCCCAAACCCATTACCCAGTTTTTTCTTTAGTAGTGAATGTAGAGGGGCTAGAACCATTGATAAATTTGGTAGAAATCAGCCATAATAATTTATCATCCCTAAAAATGATTTAAGTTCAGAGATGTTCTTAGGTGCAGGTGCCTCTCTGATTGCTTTAACCTTCTCTTCAACAGGGTTTAACCATAAGAACATAAGAAATAGGAGTGGAAGATGACCATTCAGCCCGTCCATTCAATAAGATCATGGCTGATCTGCCCCAGGCCTCAGTTCCTCTTTCGTGCCAGCTCCTCATAGCCTCAACTCCCCGACATTTCAAAAATCTTTCTACCTCCTCTTTAAATACTTTCGGTGATCTAGCCTCTACAACTCTCTGGGGTAGAGAAGTCCAGACATTCACTATCCTCTGAGAGAAGAAATTCCTTCACATCTCAGCCTTAAATCTGTAACTATGCCCCCTAGTTCGGGATTCCCCCACTAGTGGAAACATCTTCTCAACATCTACCCTGTCAAGCCCCCTCAGAATCTTGTACTTTTCAATAAGATCACCCCTCATTCTTCTAAACTCTAATGAATAAAGGCCTAACCTGTTTAGCTGTTCTTGATAAATTAATCCCTTCATCCCAGGAATCAGCCTAGTGAATTTCTTTTGAACTGCCTTCAATGTCAGTGTATCCTTTCTTAAATACAGGGACCAAAACCGTACACAGTACTCCAGGTGCAGCCTCACCAACACCCTGTACAACTGTAACAAGGCTTCCCTATTTTTAAACTCCAACCCCCTAGCAATACAGGCCAAAATTCCATTTGCCTTCTTAATTATTTGCTGCACCTGCATGCTAACTTTTTGTGTTTCATGCACAAGAACACCCAGATCCCTCTGTGCTACACTATTCTCGAGTCTCTCTCCATTTAAATAATAGTCTGCCTTTTGATTCTTCTTACCAAAGTGCATGACCTCACACTTTCCTACATTAAACTACAGCTGCCAAGTTTTTGCCCACTCACTCAACCTGTCTATTTCCCCGTGCAGATTCCTTATGCCATCATCACAAGATACCCTCCCATCTATTGTTGTACCGTCAGCAAATTTGGATACATTACACTCTGCCCTCCAAATCATTAACATAGACAGTAAATAATTGAAGGCCTAGGTCTGATTAGACAGAAAACATTAAGCACACTTTTGTGTCTTCAGGCATCTACCTTGGGCATCTACCCGGTGCCCCAAATAAATGACTTCATTTGCCTGAAAAGTGCATTTTTCCTTCTTCTCCTCCTTCTAAAAATCATTTCAGGACTTCCTCTAGATTAGCCAAGTGTTCATTTCCCGTGAATCCAGTTATTAGAACATCATCCAGGTGGACCACAACTTGAGATAGTCCTTGTAACAAGCTCTCCATCGTCCTCTGAAAAATGGCACAGACCGAAGAAACACCGAAGGGCAGGCATGTGTATTTGTGTAACCCTTAGCGGGTGTTTATGGTCACAGATTCTTGGGAGGCATCATCCAGTTCCAGTTGCTGATATTCGCAACTCATGTCAAGCTTTGTCTACGTTGTCCCTCCTGCTAGTTTGGCATTGAGGTCTTCAATCCTGGGAGTAGGGTATCTGTCCGGTTTGACTGCTCTGTTGACAGTTAGTTTATAGTCCCCACAGGTCCGGATGGTCTGATCCGGTTTTAGGACAGGGACTGTGGATGCTTCCCGCTCTGAGAACTGAATGGCTTTTATGACACCCAGTCTCTCTAGCCAGGTCAACTCAACATGAACTTCTCTCTCAGGGCGTATGGCACCGGTCTTGATTTCAAGAAGCGAGGAGTTGCTTCTGGGTTCACGTAAATCTTGGTCTGTCGGCCTTGGATTTTTCCAGTTCATCCTTGAAGACGGTGTCATTTTTTTCAGCAGCTCTGGCAGTCCCCCTGCTCGCAGCTGAAAGATTTCGGACCAGTTTAATTTAATCTCTTTCAACCAATCATGACCTAGAAGACTTGGTCCTTCACATTCTACCACCATCACAGGTAGTTGTGCTGTTTGGTGTCTATAATAAACAGTTACTCTGGTGATACCCGGATTTCTTCGCCTGGGTATGTTTTCAATTTGGTAGAGGCTTGTTCCGAATTTAATTGTTGAGCACCTTTAGTTAAATATCTGAAAGTGTGTTTTCCTACTACAGTGGTAGAAGCACCAGTGTCTGCTTCCATCTTTAAGGGTTTATCATTCACTTGCAGTGTGACAGTAATTAGCTCTGTCTTCCCAACTTTCATGTTGAATAAGGAATAAATGTCAGAATTGGTTGTTTCTGGATCTTCCATACTATAGACTTCATTGGATTTCTTTTGTTGCCTGGAAGTATTTTTTAATCTTGGTTTGCAATGTTTCAATATGTGCCCACTTTTGTGACAAAAATAACACTCCACCTTTTTAAATTGCCAATCGTTAGGAGTGTGATTGTTACCACGTCGGTAAAAATTAGTTTTCAAATTTGCTGCTAAGCTGTTTTCTGCTTCGCAGCGGAGTCCCAGCTTTTCACGCCACTTTCGGCTGGCTGTTCCCGCCCAACCAGGAAAACAACGCCATTTTGCACAGCTAGAATCGCTTGTGAACCCCTTATAGTGCTTTCCATCGTAAGCACTGTTTCGAAAATCAAGATCCACTGCAGCCAGCAATCTTCATCAAATAGCATCCTCTTGCACCCAACAGTCCAAACAATCCCTGAGTATATCATTCACGGTTTCACCAAAATCACAATATTCTGTTTGTTGTTTTAATTTCTCCACATAGGTATCAATGGTCTCCCTGGGCTCTATTCTGTGAATTGAACCTGAACCTCTACATTGTGCCTGAGGGCTTAGGTTGAAAATGTCCCTTAACAGGATCTACTAATTCACTGAAGGTCTTCAAATCAGGGGCACTGGGACCATCAAGCTTAGAAGTAAACTCTAGGTTTTGCTCCCACAAATACTCAGGAGAATCGCTCTCCTCTTTTCCTCCCCCATGATTTTGTTGGCTTGAAAGTAGAATGCAAGATGTTCTATATATTGAGACCAGTCATCTGTGGCTGGTTCAAAGAGATCAATTCTGCAAAACTGTGGTATCTCGGATGAGTATATCTTCCTTTCTTTTTAATTATCTTAGATACTCAAATCGCTGGGCGAGGAACAGCATCAGATCTGATTTATCCTCATCACCAGTTTGTTATAGAATTGATTTTCCAGGCAACTTTTTTTGGTGGAAACTTTGAACTTTATTTACAAGACAGCAGCAGCAGCTCCGTGTGTGCATCTAACTCCATAACTAAAGAACTCCTCTCCTGTAGAGGTTCCCCACACTGCTAACTCATTGGTTTATACAGATCACGTGACCTTACAACACAGGATTATTCTTAAAGCTACAGTCCTAACATTTATCAAAAATATAATTGCTAGTTTCCTGTAAAGTTGTGCTTGTTGTTACACTGTCCCTTTAAGGAGCTGTCAATTAGCTAATTAATTTGTTGATGAATTTATTTTCACTGATTCTCAATAGAGTATAAAGAGAGTCTAGGGGCTGTTGGTTTAAATAGTTTATTTTGTTTTATTGGTTTCAAAGAGAGTGCAAAGAGCTGGAGTGCATCATCAGCTTCGGTAATGTTATTTTAATTTGCTAAGTTTTCTTTGTAGTCTTGTTGTGGTTATAGTGCTCCTTTAAGGGGTTGTTAATGAGATAATTTGTTATTGTTTGCTCTAAAGAGTATAGAGAGAGTCAGCTGGAACACAGAGTTAGTAGTTTGGCGGTAAGGTATATAATGCTGCACCCTGTGAATAAACCTACTTCCAGGGAAAAGAAAAATAGAGGAATGCAATGACGGTGGGACATGGAAGAAAATCTACTGGTAACTTTGAATATAGATTGAATATGCAGGATGATGGCTAAGAAGTGAGGCCTATGGACTGGCAAAATGGAGTGAAAGACCTCCAAACAGCAAAGCAATGGAAGGTGTCCTCAACAGTGATATCAAGCGGCACTTACTCAGCAATAACCTGCTCATTACTCGGTTTGAGTTGCACCAGGGCCACACGGGTCCTGACCTTATTACAGCCTTGGTTCAAACATGGACAAAAGAACTGAACTCCAAGGTTGAGGTTGGAGTGACTGCTCTTGACATCAAGGCAGCATTTAGATCCAGTGTGTCATCAGGTAGTCAGTGGGAATCAGGGGGAGAACTTTCCATAGGTTGGAACCATTCCTCACATAAAGGAAGATGGTTGTGGTTTTTGGAGGTCAATCATCTCAGTTCCAGGACATCACTGCAGGACTTCCTCAGGGTAGTGTCCTCGGCCCAACCATCTTCAGCTGCTTCATCAATGACCTTCCTTCCATCATAAGGTCAGAAGTGGGGATGTTCACTGATGATTGCACAATGTTCAGCACCATTCATGACTCCTCAGATACTGAAGCAGTCCATGTCCAAATGCAGCAAGACCTGGACAATATCCAGGCTTGGGCTGACAACTGGCATGTAACATTCACGCCACACAAGTGCCAGGCAATGACCATCTCCAACAAGAGAGAATCTAACCATTGCCCCTAGACATTCAATGATATTGGGGTGAATTTTAAGTGGGGTTTGTGGTGGGGTATCGCTCGCCTCGGCCATTATATAAACAAACCAATCGACTTAAAAATGTGCTGCCCTGCAGCAATGATGCGGCCTAAACAAGCAGAGAGCGGGACCTCCGCCCCTCAGTGGGAGGGTGTCCAGCCTTCAAAGGCTGCTGCGAATCTGACTGGCTGGCAGCTCCAGCTGTCTCAGCAGCGCCAGCACTCAGCAATGGGCACTGCTGCGACTGCAAGCAACTCCACAAGGAAGAGAGCAATGGACGCCGAAGGACCCAGACCTGGGGAAGGCTGAGATTTTTGGATGGAAGGGGTTTGGGCACCCAAGGTGGTGGTGGGGGCAGGAGTGAGTGGGGGTGGGGGGGGCTTGAGTTTTGGAGGCAGGGAAGCACAAAGGGGGGGGGGTATCATCTGGGTTGGGGAGGGGGGGTTTGACCCCAATATGCACAGGGAGTCTCCCAAAAGGATGTACCCCCTCTTCCTTCCCCTCCTTTTCACCTCAGACGGTGAAACAGAGAGCTCCCCATCCTCGTCCACCGGTGCCAACTGCAACATGGCATGGGTAACATAATGTTCATGCCAATTCGCTTGTTAACCAGCTCCATTGCCCGTTAATGGCTTTTTTTAAATGGCGGGGGAAGGGCGTGGCTGATTTCGGTGTCCATCCACATTCCGTATTGTGGAAAACCAGCGCCTTGCCTTCAGGGTCGTGACCCAACATCATCGTGCCACATTTAACGCACACTCAGCACTCCCAATTTGCAAACATAAAATCCAAGTTATTATCATCATTGAATTTTTTTTTAAATTGCTTATTATTTTATGGGATGTGGGAGTCACTGGCAAGGCCCAGCATCTATTGCCCATCTCTAATTGCCCTTGAACTGAGTGGCTTGCTAGGCCATTTCAGAGGGCAGTTAAGAGTCCACCACATTGCTTGGGTCTGGAGTCACATGTAGGCCAGACCAGGTAAGGATGGCAGATTTCTCTCCTCTAAAGGGCATCAGTGAACCAGATAGGTTTTTACATAATCAATTATAGTTTCAAGGTCACCATTACTGAGATGAGCTTTATATTCTAGAATGTTATTAATTGAATTTAAATTCCACTAGCTGCTGTTGTGGGATTTGAACCTGTATTCCCAGGTCATTAGGCTGGGCTGCTAGATTACAAGTCTAATAACATCACCACTGTACCACCATCTCTACATTCAATCTACAGTCTTGACCAGAAAGTAAGCTAGACTAGCTATTTAAATATTGAGGTTACAACAGCAGGTCAGAGGCTGAGAATTCTGCAGCAAGTAACTCACTTCCTGACTCCCCAAAGCCTGTCCACCATCTACAAGGCGTAAGTCAGGAGTGTGATGGAATACTCCCCACTTGCCTGGATGAGTGCAGCTCCCACAGCACTCAAGAGGCTCGACACCATCCAGGACAAAGCAGCCCGCTTGATTGTAACCCCATCCATATTCATTCCCTCCACCACTGACACACAGTGACAGCAGGGTGTACCATCTACAAGATGCAATGCAGAAACTCACCAAGGTTCCTTAGACAGTGTCTTCCAAACCCATGACCACTACCATCTAGAAGGACAAGGGCAGCAGTCACATAGGAACACCACCATCTGCAAGTTCCCCTCCAAGTCACTCACCATCCTGACTTGGAAATATATCACCATTCCTTCACCGTCGCTGGGTCAAAATCCTAGTACTCCCTTCCTAACAGCACTGTGGGTGTACCTACACCACATGGACTGCAGACGTTAAAGAAGGCAGCTCACCACCTCCTTCTCAAGGGCAATTAGGGATGGGCAATAAATGCTGGCCTAACCAGCAACGCCCAAGCCCCATGAATGAATTTTTAAAAGTGTCCCCCCAGTGCCTGTGCTGGGACCACTGTTTTTTTTTTGCTTCATATAAATGACTTGGACCCTGGAATAAAGTTTCAAAATTTGCTAATGATACCAAACTTGGAGAAGTGGCAAACAGTGAGGATGGTACAAATCCATTGCAACAAGACATGGACTAGCAGAATGGGCAGACATGTGGCAAATGGAGTTTAATACAGGGGAGTGAGAGGTGATGCATTTTGACAGAAGGGATAGGGCGAGGCAGTAGAGCCTTAAATCAATTCTAGAGTGTGCAGGGACAGAGGAATTGGGAGTTCAGGTGCATCAATCTCTGAAGGTACCAGAACATATTGTGAGCAAATCATATGGGATCTTGGACTTCATAAATAGAGGCATTGAGCACAAAAGCGGGGAAATTATGCTGAACCTTTATAAAGCTCTGGTTAGACCCCGATTAGAGTATTGCATCCAGTTCTTGTCACCACACTTTGGAAAGGGTGTGATGATCCTTGAGAGGGTGCAGAGGAGATTAACCAGAATGGTTCCAGGGATAGGGGTTTTTTAGCTCCAAGGTTAGTTTGGAGAAGCTGGGATTGTTCTTGCATGGCTACAGGGATCAAATGGGGCAATGGGAGTGTTCTAAGGGGAGCAGGCATGAGACTGATGGGCCAATTGGCCTCCTTTTGTGTTGTAAATGATGCCACAATTGTAGGTGGATTTACACTGAAAAGGCCCTTGTGGTTGGGATTTATAAGATTAAAGCGAGATTAATTGCTCAGGGTTTTGAAGTGATACAGATGTTAGACTCCACAGCTGGAAAAGTAATCTTAAAAATTGTTTTAGCTCTTAGGCCTCATATTCATGACAGTGTAGATCAATTGACATAAAATGTGCATTTCTGCAGGGTGATATTTTTCAGAGGAGTTAGTTTGAAGACACCCAAAGAAGCAGCAGATGGAGAAAGGAAATAAACAAACAGGCCTAGGACCTGAGTGATGTTTCCAGGATGTGACATTTTTTTAAAGTGAGACCTGTTTTGCCGAAAAAAGGGTGTGTTCATACGGACATACGAATTAGGAGCAGGAGTAGGCCATTCAGCCCCTCGAGCCTGCTCCACCATTCCATAAGATCATGGCTGATCTGACTGTAAGCTCAACTCCACATTTCCACAGGTTTCACAATGTTTAGCTGGCATTGTAGTGGAGATGGTGGCATAGAGATAATGTCACTGGGCTAGTAATCCAGAGGCCCAGTCTAATTCTCTGGGGGCATGGGTTCAAATCCCAACCAGGGCAGTTGGTGGAAGTTAAATTCGATTAATATAAATTTGGGGTGTGAAGTTAGTCTCAGTATCGCAACCATCAAACTATCTTCGCTGAAAAAGAGTCATATGGTCTTGAAACATTTACTCTGTTTTGATCTCCACAGATGCTGCCAGAACCATTGAGGTTTTTCCAGCATTTTCTGTTTTTATTTCAGATTTCCAGCATCCGCAGTATTTTGCTTTTAAGAAACTATCATCAATTGTCATAAAAACCCATCTGGATCACTAATGCCCTTTAGGGAAGGAAATTCTGCCATCCTTACCTGGTCTGGCCTGCATGTGACTCCAGACCCACAGCAATGTGGTTGACTCTTAACTGCCCCTCTGCAATGGCCTAGCAAGCCCCTCGGGGCAATTAGGGAGGGGCAACAAACGCTGGCCTTGCCAGTGACACTCACATCCCATGAAAAAAATCAAGGTAAAAAAAATTATAAAGAAAACCTTGGAAGCACCTTCATGATGCATTTCACACTGTAGCCTAGAAGAAAACAGGAAATGTGTTTTCATAAGAGGAGGGTAGAATTTGACAATTGGGGCTTTTAAACATATTGGGCAGGGTTTTACGCATCGGCGAGTGGAGGCAGGACCCACTCACCCACATGTAAAATGACGCGCGGTGAGGTCGGGGGGATCTCCTGTCGTCACCCCGCCCCATTTAAATTTTCAGGAAGGAGAGGGCTCAGCAAAAACAGTTACGTGCCCGCTGACCTGTCAATGGCCAATTGAGGCCATCGACAGGGTCGATTAAGTAATTAAAGGACCTACCTGTCCAACCTTATGGGCGGGATGAGGCTTCATGTAGATTTTTAAAAATTTAATAAAGGTTTAGTAAAAATTAAGCACATGTTCCAACTCGTGACATTGTCACACGAGGGGACATGTAAGGGAAATATTATTTTTCTATTCTTGTCTTTTTTGCATTTATAGCCGATCTCCCTGAGGCAGCACTTAGCCTCAGGGAGGTGAGTGCGCTCTTTCATGCTCATGCACAAAAGAGTGAAAGAGCGCACTCCTGATTTTGGGATCCCCCCCCAGCCCCTCGCCCGCACAGGGAGCACATAGCGCTTCCACGCGGACATCATGCTGGGCGGGCCTTAATTGGCCTGCCCACATAAAATGGCAGCGCGTCCCCAATCAGGGGTGCTGATCGGAAGCGCGCCTGTACACGCCCACCCATCAACTTCCCCCACGATGGGGGGAAAATTCAACCCATTGTTCTGATATTAAACAAAGTGGTCTTGTTGTAATAATAAATCAACAATCCTATTTAGAGTGTTTCTTTCATCTCACTTAATTGTACTAGGTCATTAGCGAAGAGTGATTTAATATCTGAAGAAGAGACCGAGCTTATTTTAATATCTGAAGAGACCGAGCTTATTTTAATATCTGAAGAAGAAACCAAGTTTATTTTAATATCTGAAGAAGAGACCGAGCTTATTTTAGTCCCTTTACACGATGCTGGCTAGGCCAGCATTTATTGCCCATCCCTAGTTGCCCTTGAGAAGGTGGTGGTGAGCTGCCTACTTGAACCGCTGCAGTCCACGTGGTGTAGGTACACCCACAGTGCTGTTAGGGAGGGAGTTCCAGGATTTTGACCCAGCAACATTGAAGGAACAGCCGATATATTTCCAAGTCAGGATGGTGAGTAGCTTGGAGGGGAACTTCCAGGTGGTGGTGTTCCCATGTGTCTGCTGCCCTTGCCCTTCTAGATGGTAGTGGTCATGACTTTGGAAGTTGCTGTCTAAGGAGCCTTGGTGAATTCCTGCAGTGCATCTTGTGGATGGTACACACTGCTGTTACAGTGTATCGGTGGTGGAGGGAGTGAATGTTTGTGGAAGGGATTCCAATCAAGCATGCTGTTTTGTCCTGGAAGGCATCAAGCTTTTTGAGTATTGTTGGAGTTGCACTCATCCAGGCAAGTTAAACCTTTCTTACTGTTATGGGGATCATGTGACTGTACAGACGAATCAGCCCTAAGTGTAGGGAATCTTCAGGGTGGAGCTTTTTTAGCCTTGATCTTGGAACAAGTACGTAGCCTCATCAGGAGTCTGTAAATAAAGTTTTCTGTTTCTAACAAGAAAACCTGCCCGGTAATCCAAGTTTATTATAATTGGCTACAAGGATAAATAGCACTGATGCAGCACCTCACCTTGTGACTGTGAATATTCCGATTTTTAAGGGAAGAGAAAAAAGTAGACTCGCTAGCAAAAGCTCACTTTAGCAGAATAGACCCATGTGGCTCATCCATCGAGGACTGGAGTCAGTACATAGAGCACCTAGGTTTCTATTTAGTGGCTAATGAAATAATGGTGGAGAAGAAACAGAAGCTAATTCCCTTAAGTATCTGCGGAGCAAAACATATAATTTAATTTGTAGTCTGACAGCTCCAGACACGACAAATTCCAGATCCTTCACCGAGCTAGTCGACCTTTTCAGTCTAAACCCTTGGTGATCATGCAAAGATTCAAGTTTAAGTTTCGAGTAAGGGCCCTGGTGAGTTGATCGCAATGTACATTGTGAAGTTAAAACAGTTAATGGAGCATTGTGACTTCATTGATACTTTAAACGACGTGTTGCCAGATTTTTGGTTTGTGGCATAACCGACAACACCGTTCAGCGCCGTTTGCTTGCAGAAGTTGAGATAGACCTGGAGCACGCCAGGGAGATAGCGCTAGCAATGGAGAGGCTGAGAGGGACTCACAGGCTCTGCAGAGTGTGCAACATGGTGGCAGTTTACAGTTAGGGTGGGAACCTGCCGCCGGGCGTGGTGCAAAGATCACGGAGGCTACTGCAAAGAGGGACACGGTTCCTACCATTAGAAAAATGAAAATAAATACTGGAAGCAGCTCACCAGTAACTCAGAGGTTGAAGTATTACTCTTGTGAGGGAAATGATGCAACTGAAACCTACAGATTTAAAGAGGCAGAATGCCATCACTGTCACAAAAAAAGGGTATATTGTTAAACAATGTAGGACAAGATCAAGGCAGCCATTCAGGCAGCAGGTTGAATTAAATGAAGTGCACAATGTAGAAGAGCCAGAAGTTACTGAGACTGATGTTTATTCCTTACACAATCTGGAGGCCAGGAAAACTGAACCAATCGCTGTTACACTTCAAGTAAATGGAAAGCCTTTGCTCATGGAGGTTGACACAGGAGCATCAACCACAGTGATGGGAGGAACATCTTTACATACCTCAGAGAACATACCCAGCCATTGAGTTTGGAGAAAACCACAGCTCAGTTAAAAACATAAACTGGAGAGGCAATACAGGTGAAAGGCATCACCTCTGTACCTGTATCATACAGACAACAGACAGCCCAGCTGCCAATAATTGTTGTAACAGGAGAAGGACTTAGCCTTCTGGGCTGCGATTGGTTAAAGGAAATCAAATTAAACTGGTCAGAAATGTTTTGGGTCAGGACAGGGGGAATTCCAGAGTTGCTGAAAAAGTATGACCAAGTATTTCAAGATGAGTTGGGGAATATCAAAGGTCTACCAACTAAAATATACGTTGTCCCTGAAGCAACATCCCCGTTTTTTAAGGCAAGACCTGTGCCTTACCCCCGAAGGGAGAAGGTAGATGCGGAATTGTGTCATTTGGAGAAGTTAGGAATAATCCAGACAGTCCAATTTTCAGAATGGGCAGCACCCATAGTCCCTGTGCTGAAACCAGACCAAACCATTCACATCTGCGGAGATTATAAATTAACAGTGAACAAGGTGGCAAAATTAGACAAATACCCAATCCCAAGGATTGAAGATCTGTACGCTAAACTTGCAGGAGGAAGATCCTACACTAAACTGGGCATGAGCCATGCATACCAACAGCTAGAGCTGGACAACACATCCAGAAGGTATGTCACCATAAACACGCACAAGGGCTTGTACCAGTATACATCCCTACCCTTCGGTGTGTCATCTGCCTGTGTGATTTTCCAAAGAACCATGGAAAGCTTAGTACAAGGACTTCTCCGAGTTCTAGTGTACCTGGAATACGACCTGATCACAAGATCCATGGAAGCAGAACATTTAGCCAACCTAGAAGAGACTCTGAAGAGATTTTTGGGGGCTGGCATACATTTGAAAAAAGAGAAGTGCACTTTGCAAAGGACCATGTATTCGGGTCATTGAGTGGATCCCCAAGGGTTGCATCTATTAGAGGAGAAAGTCAGGTCAATCAAGGAAGAGCCCTCTCCTACAAAACGTCACTGGGCTAAAGTCTGTTTTGGGCATAGTAATTTATTATGATCGGTTCTTGCCTAATCTATCTGCAGTGTTGGCCCCTTTACACTTATTATTGCTGAAGAACCACAGATGATCATGGAAAGCACACCAGGAGGAGGCCTTCAGAAGAGTCAGGAAGGCTTTACATTCGCCATGTCTGCTAGTGCACTGTGACACACCTAAGGAATTGATACTAACTTGTGATGCAGCTGCCTACAGAGTGGGAGCAGTATTGTCACACAAGATGGAGGATGGATCTGAAGGACCAATAGGATATGTATCCAGAACCCTTTCTGCAACCGAGAAAGGTTACTCACAAATTCAGAAAGAAGGCTTATCTATCGTAATAACAGTAAAGAAGTTCCATCAATATTTGCACGGTCGACACTTCACCACAGTGTCAGATGACAAACCACTGTTGTATTTGTTTAGTGAAGATAAGGCAATCCCACTGATAGCTTCCGCTAGAATTCAATGATGGGTTTTAATTTTGTCGGTATACAAGTACAATTTTATGCACCATCTGGGTGCGCATATAGCAATTGCAGAAGCCTTCAGTTGTCTTCCTTTGCCAGATAGCATTACACGATCTTCAGTACCTCAAGAGGTTGCACTTGTGTTGAATTTCCTGGACTCCTCACGAGTCTGCATGAGACAGATAAAGAATTGGACCATTGGGATCCAATTTTAGCAAGAGCCCGAGAACAGGTCTAACAAGGATGGTCAAATGCACAAGTCCCTGAAGAATTAAAAACCATTTGTAAACCTGCTCGTAAATCTGAACTGAGTTGTCAAGGTGGCGTCTTGTTGTGAGGAGCAAGAGTCATTGTCCCTTTGCAAGGAAGAGAACCACTATTGACAGAGCCTCATACTGCGCATCCTGGTGTTTCAAAAATGAAGATGCTCGCACTAAGTCACACCTGCTGGCCAGGTATAGGCAGCAAATAGAAAAACTGGTAAAACACTGTCTCCGGTGCCAGCAACAGCAGTAGTTGCCCATTTCAGCCCCGCTGTATCCGTGGGAGCAGCCTGGTCGATGCTGGGTTAGATGACGTAGGCCCATTTCTAGGTACCATTTTTCTTCTGATCATTGACGCACATTCGACTGCCCCTCAGGGAGGTTTCCAAGCATGGACTCACACGCATGTGTGAAACTCGCACTCACCCCACTTACCGTCTGCCCCCACCCCCACCCCCACCCCCACCCCACACAGACAGCGCTGAGCGCTGCTGCTTACACCTCACACTGAGTGGGCCTTAATTGGCCCTCCGGCGTGAAATCGCCTCCCAGCCTCGATCGCGGGCAGCGCTCAGCTTACCCACCGCCCTGGACCACCACAGCCGAGCCTGCCCGGCAAGGGCTAGATTCCGCCCCAATTAATTACAATCTCCTTCTGCGCTGTAACAACTCTGTCAAACTTCTGAGTGACTGTGACAAAAGTGAACTGTTCCCAATCGTCCTCCTCGGCCTGTCTGACGTCCTTTGGCACAGCCTCCTCCTCCGATGCCCGTGTTTATGACAGATCTGGTCTCATCACCTGGTTAAAGTTTAACCCGATTATTGATCATCTGTGCTAATGATGTTAATATTTACCTATATTTCATACAACCATACTAAATATAAGCGATCATTAATCATCTGTGTTTAATATAGATCCAAATATAAATCAACCGAGCTTAATGTGTATTTAATTATTAAAGAACTGTGTTTAATATGTATGAATATTAATGAGCTGCATTTAATAGGGGCACGATTATTGATTATATCTGTTATCAACTGTTTAGTATTGATGTGACTCTTCATCCTTAATGTGGGTGTGATTAATAATCCTGTGTTTAATATAAATATGATTATTAATAATTTGCATTTAATTTGAATCTGATTATCAGTACCTGTGTTTAATATGGATCTGATTAATGTGCATATCAATATGAATATTGATCGATGCATATTAAGTACAGGTAATTAATAACCAGATTCAAATTAAACAGTGATTAATAATCATATTCATATTAAATGGATGATTCATGTGATTCACATTAAACACAGATGATTATTAATCACCTGTTTAAGAATAATCTGATTAATTGCCAGTGTTTAATGTGCTTGTGATTTTAAATCACATTAATCCCCTGTTTAACAATAATCAGATTATTAAACACCTGTATTTAATATTGGTTTGTTTATTAATCATCTGTGTTTGATGCTGATCTGGGTATCACCTGCTTTTTTCATGTTTCTGAATTGTGAAAAAGAACAATTAAAAAACAGATCCCTCCAAAAAATGTTTTAAAAATAATCAGGCAACATCTCTCAGTACGTCCTGTCATTCTAATGGAGCTCCTGTTCCCTCACCATTCCTAACCCGAGAAATACTTTGAAAGTTGACTTTTTAAGTCTAATGTGATGGAATCCATTCATTAAGGAGTTACAATACTGACATGTGGATTCTGTCATCTGGGTCTTCCCAGTATGTTACTGTCATAGTGTCTCCTGGAGTGTGGAGTTGTGGTACAGCTTGGAGTAAAGAAACAAAGTGTTGGTCCAGAGTGAGTGTGAAGGGTAGAATAATGACAAGCTCTGTCTGAAAGTGTAGTAATTATGGTTTATTTAGTGTGCAATGTACCTTTTAAGAATAATACTGATTAGGCAGGATCACATGGTCTATAATAACCAATAGGAGAGTGGCATGGGCTAACTCAGCAGTCAGTGTAGAGTTAGAGTTGGAGTTGAAAGAACATGTATAGTTGCTGCTGAGTATATTGTAAATAAACCTAAAGTTTCCACCCGAGAACTGTCTGCAGTTGAACTCTATCATTAATAGTACAACTCGGTCACCCTACAACAAACTGGCGATGATGATAAAACAGGATTGAACAGAAGAAATCAAGTTAAAAACAAATTGGCACTGTACCTCACCCAGTGATTGTAACTATCAAGCTCCATTAGAATCAAAGAAGTTATCCTCGCTCAAAATTCCACAATTTGGGAGAATTGATCCTTTTGAACCAGCCACAAATGATTGATCTCAATACATAGAACACCTCATGCTCTTGTTTCAAGCAGAAGAGTTTCTGTGGGAAAAGAGGCGAACGATCCTCTTGAGTACATGTGGGAACAAAACCACAGTCTGAGTCAAAGTTTGATGGCACTCAGTGCCCCAGACTCGAAGAATTTTGATGAATCGGTGGAGCTCATAAAGGGTCACTTTCAACCCAAGCCCTCAGTCATGATGCAGAGGTTCAGGTTTGATTCCATAAATAGAGCCCCGGGTAAGACAATTGCATGCTATGTGGCAAATTTGAAGTAGCTAACGGAACATTGTGATTTCGGTATGACTCTGAACAACGTGCTCAGAGATCGTTTATTGTGTGGTGTGAAAAAGGACACTATTTAGAAAAGATTATTGTCCGAAGTGAACCTGGATTTCAAGAAGGCGCTAGAGATAGTGCTGGCCATGGAAAGTGCAGTAAGAGATTCAAAAGCAATACAGGATGCGCAAAATGGTGCCATCCTCCACATTGGGTGGGAAACCTCAGCTGAAAGTGACGTGGAAAACCGAGACTCAGCCAAGAAGCGGGAAACAGCCCCCGCTAGCTGAAGAATAAAGGAAAATAACTCAGCAGTGAAATCGAAGAGGTGGAAACAATGGGCAGAATTTTCTGTCTGCTGGGTGGGCCTGACCCAATCTCCGGTGGGTGGGGAGCCAATCCCCGCTGGAGAAGCGGGCCCTGCCGCCATTTTATGTGAGCGGGACAATTAAGGCCCGCCCAGCGTGATGTCCAGCGGGAAGCGCTATGGGCTCCCTGTGCAGGTGGTGGGGGGATTCCCCAAACGCGACAGTGCGCTCTCTTTCGCACATGTGCATGAACGAGAGCACATCTCCCTGAGGCTAAGTGCAGCCTCAGGGAGATCGCTGACAGCTTTATAAATACTAAAAATGAAGAAGAAAAAATCTTTAACATGTCCCCCTCATGTGACATGTTCATAAATTGCACTGAAACTTTATTGAACTTTTTAAAACCCTACATGAAACCTTATACCGCCGGTCGATGAGGTTTCATGTTTTATCTATTCCCCACCGGGGCTCTGGGCCTTCCTGACAACCTTAAGGTTGGGTGGGCAGGTCCTTTCATCGTTTCAATGATCCTGTCAATGGCCTCAATTGGCCACTGACAGGTCGGCAGGCGGACAGCTGATTTCGCTGTCCGCCCCGCCTTCCTGAAGATTTAAATGGGGCGCAGTGACATCGGGGGTTCCGCCCAACATCATCCCGTGTTATTTTGTGTGTCAGTGAGCGGGCCCCACCCCCTGCTCGCTGACAGCAAAATTCAGCCCAATCAGTCTTTTAGCGATTGGCAGTTTAAAAAAATCGAATGCTACTATTGTCACAGAAATGGACACATGATGAGGCAGAGCAAGGAAAGGTTCAAGCAGGCTTGTAAACTAAAGAAGAAGCCCAATGAAATCTACAATGTAGAAGAGCCTGAAACAACAAATTCAGACATTTACTCGTTGTTTAATCTGAAAGTTGGAAAGACAGAACCAATATTTGTTACAGTGAAAGTAAATGGCAAACCTGTTAGAATGGAAGTGGACAAGGGAGCTTCCACTACAGTAATTGGGGAACAGACCTTCAGATATTTGAATAATAGTGAACATCAATTAAGTTTAGAAGAAACAGCCGCCAAACTAAAAACATATACGGGTGAAGACATTCAAGTAAAAGGCATAAGCAGAGCAACTGTCCATTATAGAAGCCAATCGGCAAAGCTACCAGTGTTGGTATTGACAGGGAGATGACCAAGCCTTCTACGGTGAAATTGGTTAAGGGAAATCAACCTCGATTGGCCACTGAGATTCCAAAAGGAAGCTGGAAGCGTTCCTGTTTTGAAGAAGGAATGTGTAAGGGCTCAACAACCTGGAGAATTGCGGCTGTCTTAAGCCGAAACCTGGGAGAACAGTAGAAGGAATTCGAGGAGACCTGCTCCATGACAGAGTTCAAGACGAGGTGAGCAACCTTCACAGGAAAAAGAAAACCTGCTGAAAGACCTTCACACGCGACAAGGTTCCCTCAGGTCAAAGTTTGTATCTCTGGAAAAGTATGAAGAGAAACAGAAAGAATTCAGCCCCTCTCTGAACAAACTGGCAGAGAAGGCACAACAATGTTCAATTTTCCAGGAGGCAGCAAACAAATATAAAAAGGAAACTAAGAGCTGAAGAATCAGCTAAACGAAGCCAAAGAGGCTTTGGAAGCAAAAGTCGCAGAATTTTCCAAGAAGCAGACAGATAATGAAATTTTGGGAAACTCAATCACTGAGCTCAGACAAGATGAGCTTGCGTCTGGGAGAAGTCTGGCCAACAGTGAGGTCAAAAACAAGGCCGAGATTAAAGTCTGCACTAGGAAGAACAGTGCACCTTCCAAGTGAGGGAGGTAATCTATTTGGGTCACCGGGTAGATTCACAGGGCCTCCACCCAGATGAGGAGAAAGTGAGAGCCATAAGAAAGGCACCAGCGCCAAAGAACATCTCAGAGCTCAAATCATTCCAAGGAATGATCAACTATTATGGGTGATTCTTAACCAATTTGTCTACAGTGCTGCCCCCCCCCGCATTCTCGACTCCAAAAGAACCAACGTTAGTCCAGGGAGGTACCCCAGAAAGAAGCTTTCATAAAGGTGAAACAATTGTTGCACTTGTCCAATCTATTAGTGCATTATGACCGTACAAAAGAACTGGTGCTGACATGTGACACATCTCCCTACAGAGTGGGAGCAGTGCTCTCCCATTGGACGGATGATGAAATGGAATGGCCAATCGGTTACATATCAAGAATGCTCACCATAGCAGGAAAGGATACTCGCAGTTGGAAAAAAAAGGCCTGTCCTTCATCTTTGGTGTCAAAACATTTCACCAGTACGTACAGGGCCACCATTTTACAATCGTTTCAGACCACAAACCATCGCTAGGATGGTCTAGTGAGGACAAGGCTATACCACCCATAGCCTCAGCAAGAATACAACAATGGGTTTTAATTCTGGCAACATACGAATACATTTTTGTACATAGGCCTGGCAATCAAATCACAAACACCAATGACCATGGTCTTTACAAGAAAATGATGAGCATGTCCCAGTTCTACAGGAACTTGTATTACTGTTAAATTTCTTAGATTCCTCGATGGTATGTGCTCGACAGATCAGAGACTGGATAAGTCAGGACCCATTCTTATCTCAACTTTGAGAACAAGTGCTATATGATTAGTCACGGGAGCCCGTATCTAATGAAATGAAACCATACTTCAACAGAAGACATGAAATAACCAGCCAGGACAGCATATTATTGTGGGGAGCACGAGTGATAGTTCCTCCAAAGGGAAGGGAGCCACTTTTAATTGAACTACACAGTGCCCATCCATGAATTTCTGGAATGATAACCATAGCATGCATCGATCTAGTGGCCTGGGATGGATGGCGAAACAGAGAGTTTAGTAAAGCACTGTGTGCAATGTCAGCAACTGCAAAAGTTGCCAGTGGCAACTCCGTTACACCATGGGAGTGGCCAGGTAGACATTGGGTGTGGTTACACATTGACTACATGGGACCTTTCCTGGGAACAATGATTCTGCTCTTTCTCAATGCCCATTCAAAATTGTTGGATGTGTATGAGGTGAAGTCACCAACGTCGGCTGCTACAATTGAGAAACTACGTCAGAGTTTTGCCATTCACGGACTACCAGAAGTAGTTGTTTCTGATCACGGCACAGCATTTACAAGTGCTGAGTTTCAATGGTTTATCAGCCTCAACGCAATCACTCTTGTAAAAACTGCACCGTACCAGCCTTCCTCAAACGGACTGGCCAAAAGGGTGGGTTAAACGTTCAAGGCTGGCATCAAAAAGCTAACTGGTGATTTCTTGGCAACTCAGCTAGCACACTTTCTCCTACCTTTCACCCAGCAACAGGTGTCACACCTGTGGAGTTATTGTTGAAGCGTTGTCTCAGGAAGCGATTGAGCTTAATAATTCCGAATTTAGGGGGGAAAGTGGAAAGGAGTCAGGGAAGACAGAAAACTGGATATGACTGGCATAGTCACAAGAGGAAACTTACCGTGAGAGAGCCGGTATATGTGAAAACCTTCGGGAAAGGACCAAAGTGGGTGAAATAAGTGCGGTGACTGGACATCTATCTTAACACTCTGGAGGTGGAAAGCTGGATCATCTGTAAACATCTGGACCATTTAAGGAAGAGAAAGACAAATCACAAGATTTGGTTCCACCAGTGATCATGACCGGGTCTGCATTTCCTGTTGAGGATACTCAATCCAGGACTGACATGTCTGATGTTCCTGTAAGAGTTGAGGATACAGAACTACAAGTGCCCACCGAAGCACCTGATGTTCAGGCAACTCTGGAAAAAGAATCTGACAAAGAATCTGAGGTTATGGAACTACAACGTTCCACACGGACTAGGATACTGCCTGCAAGACTGAACTTTACCAGTGTAAATATTATCCATCTTGAAAAATATGTACTTGTAAATATAATATGTAAAGCCAAGTTAAAGGGGGAGGAATGTAGTGACTATGGTTTTATTTAGTGTGTAATGTACCTCTAAGAATAATACGTGTTAGGTAAGATCACACGATCTGTAGTAACCAATAGGAGAGTAGCATAGGCTACCTCTGCAGTCCTTGTAGACTTAGAGTTGGAGTTGAAAGCCCATGTGTAGTTGCAGCTGAGTATATTGTAAATAAACTTAAAGTTTCCACCCAAGGAGTGTCTGCAGTTCAACTCTATCATTAATAGTACAACTCAGCCACCTTACAACTGAAAGCAAAATGCATGACCAGCAAAATTCAGACCGGACTTAGGCTAAAGAAAAAACAAAACGGAGGATAAAGCTCATAATCTGAAGTTGTCGAACTCAATGCTGAGTCCAGGTCGCTCCGGACCAACACTTTGGGTGGGGTTTTCCCTGCCCGATGGTGTCAGGCATGCTCAGCGGTGTGAGCGGACAATATGGCAAGAAGGCCAAAGATCAGTTTCACAGAGCTGTGAAAACCAGTTTGCAATCGTCCGCTCTGCCCATCAATGGCGGGCCGCATTACTAGCCATTGGACTTTGGGAAACTCATTGTAATATATTTGCATATCATTATAACCCTATCCCACCAGCATCATGGCCCCACACTGGATCATCACGCCAACATGTTTCACAGCAGCGTATATAAGGCATGTACTTGGCAGGCTGCATTTTGAGGGGAACTTGAAGGTGAGTGCCCAGTAACTTGACACAGTGCTCACGAGGGTCGCCTATTGAACCTCAAGTTTGAGATGAGTTGCAGGGGTGGGCAAGGACTGACCTGCAGTTGAGGCCAGTTGGGGATGGTGTAAGGAACATACCTTTTTAATTTCTGTTGGACTGTAGAGTATAGTTACAATAGCTTCAGGTTGAAAGACATGTCCACTGGAACAAGATGAGAGATATATACAGTGTCGCATTTCTGGAACAGAGTGTGCCATGAAAGACAGGATGGTGCCGGAAAGGAGACCCAGACCAAGGGAGCTGCCTGGCAACAACTTTTTAATTGGCTCCTGACCAGGTGACCAGGTTTCATGTGAGAAGCAATGCAGCAGAATAGCTCCTAGCATGAAAGGAACAAGACCTAAAACCTCTCTCTCCTGTGTGTGGAAGATTCCAGTAATTCTACAAGAATAGCTAACTGGCTTTTTCTCCTCATATCTCTATAACCTGCTCTCTCTCTCTGAAAACCCCTGTCAAGAAGCAAAGGGGAAAATCACTATTAGAGACATTGAAAAGTAAGTGTGCAGCCAGTGAACTAAATACTGAAAGTGCTGGAAGACCACCTCATGTCATCAACAAGAACTGAAAGGAATTTGGAAGACATCGATCAAATTCAACCCATCGAATCCCATACTCCGGATTGGTGCTATTGAACTGTTTTATCCCACCCTTAAAATCCATGTGTATAGGGATTTAAGAAGGGGTAGAGTTTAAGTTTGTTCAATGAACAGTTATTTACTTGTTAAGTTTACAAACCTGGTGCTGGTATTCTGTTAACCTAAATTAAACAGTCAGGTAGAATTGGGGAAATCTGGAGGTTTGGTCAAACTTTTTTCACATTTATCATGGCTCAAGGACAGTGGGGCTGATATTACAGCGCACAGCCAGTGCTGTCACCTCAGAATGAAGGTGGACGGACTCCTCCATCGTGCTTCGCAATCTGAGGAGTGCAGCGGACATCCCTTTCTGATGTTCCCGAACTTGCATTTGCAGCTCCAGCAACTGTGACATGACAGAGTCCAGAGGCTCCTCATCTGACTCAGACTCAGCAACGTTTTGGCCTCCAGCAGATCCTCCGAGTGCCGGAAACCTGTGGATCAGACAGTGAGGTGTGCTCACCAAATTGTGACCCCGAGGCTAGTCTAAAGCTAGATCCCTCCAAGGTGTGTGTCTCTGCACTGGTGGAGGGTGTGGGTGAGCACAGTTATGGATTTTCAATGAAGGTGCCTTCAGATTCCTCTTCAGAGGTTTCTTCAGGGCTTGACTGGAGACCCTGGGTAATGGAACCCCTCAGCTATCTCCCAGATATGCCTGCGAAAGCAGAGGGAGATAATTAATGCATGGCAGTGGCCTGTGAAAGAGGACACATCACTCACAGCATGGGTGTCTGATGGATGTTGCACTGCTGGGTCCTCACTTGGTAGAGCAGCACCAACCTCACTGTCAGCACAGGAACAGTCCAGATCCTCACCGCCCAGCTGGATGGCTCTGTTTTCAAAGTCTCTGAGGACCTTGATTTCGGGCATTCCTCCACCAGCCTGTGACCTCTCCCTCTTGTTGTGTGCCAGCTTGTCCTGCATGAATAGAGATGGAGAAAATGTAAGCAGGATGCCTGCCAGGCCAGATGATAAGTATGCCTGGCATGTGTGGGTGGTGAGTGGTTCCATGGAGAGGATGTGGACAATAACAGTGAGTGTGAGAGAGTGAATGGTGATGTCCCTTCCACTGGCAGTGAGTGAGGGCCCTGTGGGTGTGTGATGGGTTTGTGAGGGTGTGAGTTGAGAGTGATGAGAAAAGTGACTTATCCTGGTGGAACTGAAGAGATCATTCATCCTCTTGCAGCACTGGGTGGCTGTCCTCTCTTGCAGGGTGTTGGCGCTGACCATCACTGCCACCGCCTCCCCTGCTGGGTTAGTGAGGTTGCTGCCCATCCTGCAGCCAGAGCGGGGGGTAGAGGACATCACGGGGAGCCTCCACTGTGTCCAAAAGGCGTTCGAGGGACACGTCATTGAACCTGGGCGCTGCAATCTTCCTGCCTTTCAGGGCCATGTCTCCAGTACAGCAGCCCTGGGCTGGACACTCTGAGACGTGTGTGCGCGGCTGGACTTTAAACATGGCGGCCGGCGTGATGAAGTGGTGAGGTGATGACATGGCGGGGAATGAGAGCCCACCCACCATGGAAACGCCGTGTTTCCCAGGAATGTGTGATCAGTGCGGTGGGATTGGGGTGATACAGTGTGAAAACTGCCAGTGTGGCCAGGGCTGTGATAAAACGCCCATTACCCTGCCCATTACCCTCACAATGCAAATCTGGGATGATTCTGCCCTTTGTTTCTTTACTCCAACCATTAACCCCCCCTTTGCCTTTTGTTCCATGACATCTTTGTTATTTAATCTCTGCCCTCTACCCTATCCCAGAGCTTCCCTTTTGCTCTTTCTCCTCCTCCTCCCTCTCAACAGCAGAAAACCTGCTGCATTTCTACCTCCCTCCTATTCGGAAGAAGAGTCTTATTCAACTCAAAACATGAACTTTGCTCCTCTCTCTCCACAGGTGCTTTCAGGCCGTTGAGTCTTTCCAGCACTTTCTGTATTTATTTCAGATTTTTTTCTTTCATTACAAAAACGTTGGCTGTGTTCCTTTGAGTTTGGAAGGTTGTAGTCTAGCCTTGATGTTGGAAAAAGGCATTGAAGTGTTCAATCAGCCATGAATGGGGCAGAATGCTCGATGGGCTGACTGGCCTTCTCCTGTTCCTATGTTTCTGAAACGATAGAGCTTTGACAGGGAGAAGCCATCTCCTCTGACGGGAGAGGCCAGAATAAGGAGACATATCCTTAAAAGTATGGCTGGGTATTTAGGAGTGAATTTAAGAAACATTATTTCGCACAATAAGTGTTGTGGAAATCTGGAATTTACCCCTCAAAAAAGCTGTGGATACTGGGGGACAATTGAAATTTTCAATACTGAGATTAATAGATTTTTGTTTGAGAAGTGTATCATGGGAAGCCTTGTGGTGCAGTGGGTAATGTCCCTGCCTCTGAGACAGAAGCTCTGGGTTTGACTCCCACCTCAGGACTTGATGGCCAAGGAAGATGTGTTCATGATGCAGCCAAACAGGTCGAGTATTAACCTGTAAATCCTTCCAACACACCCCAATGGCAGATGGTAAGAGCAGGAGAGATTCCTGGTCAGCCATGTTGCAGAAGACAAGAGCAGCCCACTGCAGTGCCTCACCAAATATTGACATGGAAGTCCATGGTTGTCAATGCCCTCCTAGGGCATGGTACCTGGAGAGAGAAGGGTATCAAGTGATATGGGGCAAAGGTGAGTATATGGAGCTAAAACACAGATAAGTCATGATTTAACTGGACGAGGGGGTGAATGGTCAGTTCATGTTTTTATATGGACACAGGTTATGCTGGAATTTTATAATGTACTGAATGGACCACCTGGATAATTGTGTTTGGTTTTGGTCACCACATTTCAAAATAGTGTCCATGCATTGGAGGAC
The DNA here is from genome assembly GCF_017639515.1 of Carcharodon carcharias. Lineage (NCBI taxonomy): Eukaryota > Metazoa > Chordata > Chondrichthyes > Lamniformes > Lamnidae > Carcharodon > Carcharodon carcharias. Next base: position 26,148,568 of record NC_054497.1, on the reverse strand, counting down.
CTGCTGGGAAAGAGGAATAAGAGTTAAGCAAAGGATTATGGCAATGAACCATCAGGAGAAAAGTAAGATGGTCAAACTCCTAAGCCTGAAGAGAAGGGAGGGGGTTGGAATTCCTGTGGGACCCTCCCTCCCTCCCTCCCATTCCTGATGCCAAGACTCTCAATCAGGCACCGAGTGCCTGAATATGAGGGACTCCCACCCCACCCCACCAGAAGGCCCGAGCAAACCTGACAGGGTGACCCACTGCCTGGGGAGCCCCTCACAGCCACAGGCTGAATGCCATAGGCCTCATGATGAGGCCTGTAAGTGGCCACTTAAAGGCCTCAATTGGCCTCTGGCAGCTGGTCTGCCCACACACCTTCCCATCCCAAACATAACTTGAGGCCGTGACAGGAGGGGTGTGGGATCTCCAACCCACAGCCCCTCCCGCCCAATCACATGACCACCCCCTCCCCTCCCCCCACACCCACCCCCACCCCCACCTCCTAACTTGCCTGTGAGGAGGTGTGGGGCATTCAATTCCACCCAACAGTTAATGAGCAGAGTGTCCATGCTGAAGCGTGTAAAACAGCTTTTTTATATCGTGTGCATAAAATGAGTCAAGAACAGCAGGGCACAGGTTGAAATAAATGGTAAATTCAAAACAGATCTTAGAAAAAAATGCCTTTATGCAACTGTGCAGATCACCCAGCAATTATCTCCACTGTTATCTCCACATAGACAGCAGCTCACTTTAACTTGCTTACAATTTTCATGAAGTTACTGAATTGCACATTAATTACCTGTTAAATCCTTCCATGGCCTCTTACCTCCCTAGCTCTGTCATCTCCTCCAGCCTCACAGCCCTCCGAGATATCTACCCTCCTCTAATTCTGGCCTCTTGTGCATCCCCAACCTGGACCCCAAGCTCAGAAATTCCCTCCCTCCACCTCCCCACCTCCCTACCTCCTTTTCCTCCTTAAAACCTACCTCTTGACCAAAATATTGGTCACCTAACCTAATATCTCCTTATGTGGCTCAGTGTCAGACTTTGTTTTATAATTGCTCCTGTGAAACACCTTGGGATGTCTCATTACGTAAGGGTGCTATATAAATATACATTGTTGTTAAACTCATCACAGAACATTGTGTAGTAGTTATCGGCAGAAGTACCCTTTTAACAATGTCACAATTAGTTATTTGGTAATGCAGAACTTGAGTATTGCTTGAAAAAAAAAGACGTTTTTTGTTGAAACTTTTTTTCAACAAGTTTTGATTAAAAAAAAGTCTCTTTTCAGCAATGTGGTAATTGTTAAGAGAGTCAAACTCTCCTGCTCAGGAGGTGAACATTGGTAAGTCTGGAGTCTCAAGCCTTTATGTAGTAAATTGTTTTAGGAAATTTTTGAAATGTCCGTTTTTGGAAAAAAAATTATTTCGCTTCCTTTTCTCCCACTTAATCTGATCTCTCTTTCTCTTTCTTCACTCACTCTAATTAATCCTCCTTCTCAGTCCATTCTCTGTTTTTTTTTCATTCCTTTAATGTGAAGTTATCCACTTTGGTGGGGAAAATTAAAAAGCAGGATATGTTTTGAGTGGTAAGAGACTGGGTGATTCATTCAGGGGGACCGGGGTGAGCTAACACATGAATCACAGGAAGTTAACATGAAGGTGCAGCAAGAAATTAGGTAAATAAGATGTTAGCATTTGTTAGGAAGGGATACAGAATTAAAGTTAAAAAAACTTTGCCACAATTATAGAGTACACCTGGACCACTGCATGCTGTTCTTGGTGTTACCTAAAGAAGGACATGCTTCCCCTTGTGGGAGTCCAACAAAGGTTCACTAGACTGGGCTAATTGTATATCAAAGTGTTTAATTGTAGCACGTGATGGGTATTAACTGGGGCTTCACTTGCGCTCCTATAAACCGGTCCAAGTCAAGTGGAATGCCTGAGGTGGCAGCTGCAGCCAAGGGTGGTGCATCCCGCCAGGCATCGAAACAGTCGCTGACTAAACTCACCAAGAAGCTGCCTAAGGAGCAGAGGAAATCTCACAAGCAGATCTATTCCATTTAACGTGCTGACCAGGTCCACCCTTCCACCAGGATCTCCTCCAAGGCCTTGAGTGTTATGAATTCCTTCATTGTCGACATGTTCCGGCGCGTCACCTCTGAGAGACTTCGCACCCTCATTCGGAACAACGAGCGCCCACACCATCTCGGCCAGGGAGATCCAGAGCGCCGTCCGCCTCCTGCTGCCAGGGGGAACTGGCCAAACACGTCATCTCCAAAGGCATTAAAGCGGTCAGCAAATACCTCAATTCTGTCTAGGTCTATCATTCTAAAAATTATAAATGGACACTGGCCTTCAGTGCCTGGTGGAGACCGTGGGACCAGGGCCCTTTATTAACCCCTTTAATCACATTTTAATTTGATGTTTGTAAGTTTCCTTTAAGATTTTGCTTTTCTTTCGCAGTTTCCCTTTATGGGGCTGCTATTTACCATGCCCCTCTTTTTGTTAATTTGGTTCACTTGATTTAAACAAAAGAGTTATAAATTGACACTGGCCTCCGGTGATCAGTGGGCACTGCAGGGACTGGGGTGCATTATTGACCCGCACAATCACGTTTTGATTTGATTTTTGTCAGTTTCCTTTAACATTTTGTTCTTTGTACCCCTTTAAGGAGTATCCACTTTTGTTAGTTTATTTGTTCTTTTGTTAATTTGTCCCCCTTTTCATTGATTTAATTCAGAAGAGCTTATAAATAGATACTGACTTAAACTGGTTGTTAGGTTAAGAGAAGCTTGCTTACAATCACGTAAATAAATGCTTCTAAGAGTGTGTAAAGATTAGCTCCAGTTATATCCTTCGCCAGGTCTTGTGGTGCAGTAGGTAGCGTCCCTGCCTCTGATCCAGAAGCTCTGGGTTTGAGTCCCACCCCAGGACCCAATGGCCAAGGAAGGTGTGTTCATAACGCAGCCAAACAGAATCACAGAACGGTTACAGTACAGAAGGAGACCATTCGGCTTGTCATGTCTGCACCAGCTCTCTGACTGAGCAATTCACCTAGTGCCATTCTCCTGCCTTCTCCCTATAACCTGCACATTCATCCCTTCTAGATAATCGACATCCTGGGGGTTACCATTGACCAGAAACCTAATTGGACTAACCATATAAATACTGTGGCTACAAGAGCTGGTTAGAGGCTGGGAATTCTGTGGAGAATAACTCACCTCCTGATTCCTCATAACCTGTCCACCACCTACAAGGCACAAGTCAGGAGTGTGATGGAATACTCCCCACTTGCCTGGGTGAGTGCAGCTCCCACAACACTCAAGAAGCTCGACACCATCCAGGACAAAGTAGCCCCGCTTGATTGGTACCACATACACAAACATTCATTCCCTTCACCACCGTCGCACAGTAGCAGCAGTGTGTCCAATCTAGAAGATGCAGGAACTCATCAAGGCTCCTTAGACAGCACCTTCCAAACCCGCGACCTCTACCATCTAGAAGGACAAGGGCAGCAGACACATGGGAACACCACCACCTTCAAGTTCCCCTCCAGGACATTCACCATCCTGACTTGGAAATATATCGCTGTTCCTTCACTGTGGCTGAGTCAAAATCCTGGAACTCTCTCCCTAACAGCACAGTGGATGTACCTACACCACATGGACTGCAGCGGTTCAAGAAGGCAGCTCACCACCACCTTCTCAAGGGTAATTAGGGCTGGGCAATAAATGCTGGCCCAACCCACATGCCATGAATGAATAATAAAAAAAAACAAAATTCAATTCCCTCTTGAATGTCCAAACTGAACCTGCCTCCCCAATACAGGTGCGTTGTCAACCTTACCCACTCGCTGCAAGATGACATGGCTTATTTTTGCCAATTATCGTAAATCTGTGCCCTCTGGTGAGTATCAACCTGCAAATCCTTCCAACACACGCCAAAGGCAGACGGTAAGAGCGGGAGAGATTCCTGGTCAGCTATGTGATGGGAAGAACGTTGGAGCCTCTACCATCACTATCCATAGCTCCAGACTACAATGTGCCAGTATCAGTGTATGTTGCCATAGCAACTCGGACTCCCTGAGGTGAACTGTGAGACACCACTAATTGTCTTGCTGGGCTAAACCAGAGGATTGTTGTCTAAAGCTGAAGCTTGGGAGCTAAGGGAGAAAAATGTAAACTCCAGTCCGAGAGAGAGAGATGTAAATTGGGCTCTGAATATCCTCTGGTGTCTTTGGAATCTGAACCACATGAGCAGCAGAAGAATGGAGTTGAGATGTGGTCACAGGCCCCTTCCCAATCAATGAGGAAATGGAGTATGACCTTAAATAAAAACAGCAAGTGCTGGAAAAAACTCAGCAGCATCTGTGGAGAGGGGCAGAGAGCGGAGAGTTCATGGTTCGAGTCAAATATGACTCTTCTTTGGAAGTATTTTGCTTTTATTCAGGGTTTGGCCTTGGCATTTTTGCTTTCTACCAGAAGTAACTAATTTTGGAACCTGGGTCAGGTTCCAGGTATTGATGCAGTTTTGGACTTTCTGCTAGAGTTGTATGAAATTTACACAAAAGGTGACTTGTTAAAAGCCTAGCGGGGAGTGGTCAGACTCTGAGAGATTTTGGAAACAGGGCCTGCATCATCCAGTCGGCGGGCAGGCTTGGCGGGAGCGGGCAGGGGGTGGAGCTGACCACCACCCTCCATCGGCTCCGCGCCACCATTTTACGCGGACGGGCCAATTAAGGCCCAACCAGTGTAAGACGTGAGCGGTAGCGCTAGCTGTGCGGGCGGGGGGGGAGGGGGAAGAGGGAGAGTTGGGGCCAGCGCTCTGTCGCACATGTGCATGAAAGAGCCCTTCAATCTCCCTGAGGCACGGAGCTGCTTCAGGGAGATTGAATCACGATTGAAATAAATACCTAAATGGAGAAAGAATGTAATTAAACATGTCCCCTCATGTGGCTGTGCTACATGAGATGGGACATGTTGTTATATTTCAGAAAACTTTTTCATTTGATTCATAAAAACTTTAGGAAGCCTCTTCCCGCTCGTGGATGAGGTTCAGTACAAAATGTAAAGGCCGCTTGACCATTTCTCCTGTCCCGCCGACGGTAAGGGCAGCGTAAACATGACGCTAATTCATTCGTTAAAGGCCTTACTAGGGCCTATCAATTATCGGCGGGCGCGCAGCCAATTCCGGCATGCTCCCGCCAAATGAAACATCACGAGGCAGCGCGACAATGTCAGGATGCAAGCCTGATGTCATCACCTGACGTTTTACCCATCGGCTTGTCAGGCCTGGCCCCCGCTCGCCAACTGAAAAATCCCGGCCCAGGGGTTTTTTTCCACATAGGAATATATCATGGACGTTAACGGGTTGTAATAAAGATCGGCAAAATTCAATTTGGGATCCCGAGATCAAAACTGGAATCTAAACTGCAGGAGTGGTGATGACAAAAGGTCATAGGTCTGAAACGTTAGCTCTGTTTCTCTCTCCACAGGCGGGCTGAGTTTTCCAGTTGCTGGATTGTGTTAAGGTGTCTCCTTCCTGTGCTGGTGTCTGGCCCTCGGAGAGGGAGTCCCTGTTGTGTTAGATACCCACCACCTTGAGGAACATTCATTTTATTAAAGTATTCGGGAAACACGTGGGACATTCAACTGTGGCACAAAGAATGGGGAACTCGACGATTGCTGGATTTCAAAATGCCCCAGGTGCTGGATGCAGGCGTCAGTGCAGTGGAAGGGTTAGAGTCAGGCGGAGTGGAAATGAAAGCACCCTTAGCAGATCAGACTATTTCAGCAGAAGATTCACTGTTGGTCTCATTCTAGGCCAAGCTCCCAGATGTCCTGTCGCACTCACCTGTGCCGCTATCAGCTTGTGCTCCCAGAAATTGTCTGGGCATAAAATTGCAAAACTTTAATGTACACATTCAGCACTAACTAATAGGGCAGTCCGGGGGGAGATGCTGCACACACAACCTGGCCCAGTATAAATTGGACTGGGCACTGCAATACAAACGTGACCATGTCAAAACTGTTAAAAACAAAGTTTCAAACATTGTGAATGACTTCTGACAGAATGATTTAACAGCAACAATAGTACCTAAAATAAAAATAACAATAATTAACACAGCAGCATATATGTAAGAGGAATAACAGGAACACAAGGAATAGGAGCATGAGTAGCTCACACAGCCCATTGAGGCTGCTCCCCCATTCAATATGATCATGGCTGATCCTGGGCTCAACTCCACTCTCCTGCCCACTCCCCATATCCCTTCGTTCCCTGAGAGACCAAAAATCTGTCTAACCTAGCCTTAAATGTATTCAACAATAAAAACAAAAATACCTGGGAAAACTCAGCAGGTCTGACAGCATCTGCGGAGAGGGATACAGTTGACATTTCGAGTCCGTATGACCCTTCATCAGAACATAGATCAGATCATAAATATATTCAACAATGGAGCACCCACAATCCTCTGGGGCAGAGAATTCCAAAGATTCACAACCCTTTGAGTGAAGAAATTTCTCCTCATCTCAGTCCTAAATGATCGGCCCATTACCCTAAGACTGGGGAAGGCTGTAAAATGCCTAGTTCCGGACTAAATATGGAGTTCAACAACTTTAGATCTTGAACTCCCTCCTCCATCCCCACCCCCTTTCCGTTTCTTCCCCCTCCCTTTTGTTTTTTCCAATAATTTATATGGATTTTTCTTTTCCCACCTATTTCCATTATTTTTAAATCTATACCTTTTATGCCCTTATAGTCTTATTTCACCCCACCCCCACTATAGCTATCTGCACCTTGCGTGTCCTGCTATCCATTCTTAATTAGCACATTCTTTTAGATAATATCACCACCTTCAACAACTCTTTGTTCTTTTGTCTGTGACATCTTTTGGTTATCTCCACCTATCATTGCTTGCTTGTCCCTACAACCACCCCCCACCCACTTCTCCCCCCACTCCCCCACCTTAAACCAGCTTATATTTCACCCCTTTCCTATTTCTACTTAGCTCTGTTGAAGGGTCATGAGGACCCGAAATGTTAACTCTGTTCTTCTCCGCCGATGCTGCCAGACCTGCTGAGTTTTTCCAGGTAATTCTGTTTTTGCAGCAGAAACAATCTCTCAGTGTCCACCCTGTCAACCTCCCTCAGAATCTTGTATGTTTCAATGAGATCACCTCTCATTCTTGTAAACTCCAGAGAATATAGACCCAATTCACTCAGCCCTTCATCACAGAACAATCCCCTCATCCCAGGGACCAATTTACTGAACCTTCACTTTACCACCTCCAGTGCAAGTTTATCCTTTCTTAAATGTGGAGAGCAAAACTACACACAGTATTCCAGATGTGGTCTCAGCAAAACCCTGTACAATTGTAGCAAGACATCTTTATTGTTGTGCTCCAGTCCCCTTGTAATAAAGGCCAACATGCCCTTTGCCTTCCTAATTTCTTGCTGCACCTGCCTGCTAACTTTGTGTTCCTTGTAGCAGCACACCCAAGTCTCTCCGAACATCACCATTTACAAGTTTCTCACCTTTTAAAAAATATTCTGCTTTTTTATTCTTATAACCAAAGTGAATAACTTCACATTTCCCTACGTTATACTCCATCTTCCACTGACCTAACCTGTCTCACTGCAGCCTCTCTGTGTTCTCCCCGCAGCTTACCTTCCCATCTCGCTTTGTATCATCAACAAACTTAGATACATTACTCTCTGTTCCTTGATCTAAGTCATTAATATAGATTGTAAATAGCTGAGGACCCAGCACTGATCCTTGATGTACTCCACTATTCACTGTCTGCCAATTTGAAAATGGCCCATTTACAGCCACTCTCTGTTTTCCAGCCATAACCAATCCTCTATCCATGCTAATATATGACCCCAACTCCATGAGCCCTTACTTTACCCATTATCATTTTGCATGGCACCTTATTGAATGCCTTTTGGAAATCCAGGTATACCACATCTACTGGTTCCCCTTTATCTACCCTACTAGTTACATCCTCAAAAACGCTAATAAATTTGTTAAACAGGATTTCTCTTTAGTAGAACCATGTTGACTTGTTCTAATCATACTATGCATTTCTACGTGCATTGTTAACACTTCCTTAATAATAGCTTCCAGCATTTTACCAACAATTGATGTTAGACTCACTGGCCTGTAGTTCCCTATTTTCTCTCTCCCTCCTTTCTTGAAAAGCAGTGTAACATTTGCCAACTTCCAATCCAGAGAGACTGCTCCTGAATCGAAGGAATTTTGGAAAATCATTGCTAGAACATCTATTATGTGCTATATGAACCCTCTGAGTTTCACGGTGAGGGAGACAGCGACGAGGAGGTGAACTATGTACAAGAGGGGCATTGGGGTTGCCAGCTCTGGTCAGATGCAATCCTGGAGGTTTTAATCAGATGACCACCTTCCTCCAACTGCTCCACCCCTACTCTCCCGCTATTGGTCCCCCCATATGTCCATCATCACCTTCCAAACTCAATTGGAAAGCAAAATGACTGATAGTCAAACAGCCTCCTCCCATTTTAAATAGAAATGGCTTGTCTCCAGCGCCATGTAAGTTACTATGCTTGTCTCCCTCACCATACAATACATTTCCAACACAGGCAACAGTTATTTTAGCTGAATCTGCAGCTCTCTATCAACAGCCTGTGTTTCTCAGTCCCCGACTCTCCCACCTTCAATAGCATTCTACCCAGCTGGTGCCCAGTTCTACATGAACTATTCTGCATTCTATCCACCTGAGGAATGCCAAGAGCTTGTGCATGCACATGACCAAGCCAGGACAGTGTTCACACATCCCAAAGAATGGCTCTGTATTTAAATGGCTCATGAGCTAGACCTCTTGGAAGAGAAGGCTGTCCAATATTCTCATGACGAGTAAGCAAAAGAGTTCAAAGATAATTTTTAAAAGCACCATTTTTTTTCAGTGCCATTTAACCTTTCTCCCCAGTGGTGCTCACAACAGTGACCTGGAGACTTGTGGTTAATTCCTGCATGCTCCAGGGCAATCCTGGAGGTTTGGCAACCCGCAGGGGCACCATAATTCCTCTCTACATCTCGCACCTCCCCGTGCATGAACCCTGCTGCCTGTGGGTTGGGAGCAGGGAGCTGGGTTTCTGATGCTGCTGGGGAGAAGATGTGACTGCTGGCTGCGTCACTGGAGGGTCTTCCTCACTGTCGGGTACAAGGCCTGTGCCATCAGGCACTGAACTGAGTGGGTAGAAGAAAGTGGCTCTGGCAACCACTGGCTTCCTGCTGGTCAGCATCATGTCTCATGTGGGCCTGGACCGTATTTGTAATAGCTGTCACTGTTGGGGTGGTGGGGACACATGAGCATCAGCTATATACACTGGTACTCACTGCACAGATGCCAACTACCCATGCAACAAGCTGGCAATGGTTGGCTACTTTCTGGTCAAGGTTGTCCACACTCTGCCCAAGTTGAGCCACTTGCTGCCCAATAGTCTAAGGAGCTATGCTCCTCAATTCCCTCATGTGTCTCCACAATAGTCCTGCTACTCATCCTCATGGTCAATCCAACACCAACTCTATTTTTAGGGGGGATTGGGATGCATCTCCACCACCTCCCAGTGACCTCTCACCATCTGCAGGAAGGTACATAGAATTTTCTGAGAACGCTTTCCTTACCTTCCTTGGTCAGATCATTGTACCTCTTCCTGCACTGATCTGCTGCCTGCTGGATCATGATTAAGATCAGTTATCAGGTCTATCGTATAGAGAGCCCTGGACCTTTCATTCCCCAATAGTCACAGATTCTTCATCTCTGCTTTGTTCAAGTGTGCCCACATCTCATTGCCCACTATTTCTGGGACATCTTCCCACCTCTCCTGACACTCCCCAAATACTTCATTCTGCAAAGAAGTGTATATGCAAATCATTATAAATTTATTTCAGAACTGTGAAACTTTGTACGGGTTTGAATTGTAATTGTGTAAAAGGTATTAAAAATTACTTCAGTTACCGATATATAGGCATGAAGGATAATTACGTTACTTTGCAAAATTTGGATTAATCTGCGATTATCTCACGTGTCTGGAAATGGGAGCTATACAGTTACAGTGTGTTAATATCAATGACAGTCCAGTGAATTAGTTGCTTATAACCAAGGCTCAATGACTAGTTGCAGTAATTAAGTATTAGCTTCGCTATGTGGGGAGATGGTGGTGCAGTGGTGATGTCACTGGACTGAATCCAGAGGCTAGGCTAATGTCTGGGAGCTGGTGGAATTTAAATTCAATTAACAACATCTAGAATTGAAAGCTTGCCTCAGTGATGGTGACCATGACAACTACCATCGATTGTTGTAAAAACCCATCTGGTTCACTAATGCCCTTACCTGGTCTGGCCTACATGTGACTCCAGACCCACAGCAATGTGGTTGACTCTTAACTGCCCCTCTGAAATGGCCCAGCAAGCCACTCAGTTCAGGGGCAATTAGGGATGGGCAACAAATACTGGCCCAGCCAGTGACGCCCACATTCCATGGAAGGATAAAGGGAAGAAAAATGGCTGCTGACCATGGTTAAGGCAGGAATGCTGGACATGCTCAGGTGTCAATCCTCAGTCTGCTGTTCAATGGAGGTTTTAACTCTTTAAACATTGTCCATTACAGTCACCAGCTGTGGTTTCCGGTACTGGATTCTCCTTCATTGGTGAGATAGCAGGGGGTGGTTAGAAATACCATTCACTCACATCAGCCTTCTGCAGTGTTCCCCTACACAAAAGGCAGGTTTACCGCAGAGGGTCAACATTGCTGGGAGGGGAAGAAACATAAGCCCTGATTTTACCCCAATGTGCCCAGAGGGAGCGGGCAGGTTAAGGGTCAAGCTGAAAGGCATAATGATGGAATTAGGCAGAAATGTTTGAAAGTGAGGGAACTTGCATTGTTGTAAGAGTGGGGAGGAATGGGTTAACCTTTATTCACTGAGAACACTGGGCTGTGAATGGTGCACTCCTTTCTTGGGCTGTAGGCTCAACTACTCCATATCCTATCTATTAGAAGAGGTTTGAAGGGCTGAATGGCCTACTCCTGTTGCTATGTTCCTTCATTTCCATCTTCTGCACATGGGAGGTTCTTCTGCTTCTGCTTCTAGAAGTAGCAAACCTTTCTTCATTGAGATGCAGCGTGAAGTGAATTATAATGATTCTGGAGATTGTCACTGAGCTATATGGCAGAGATCCACCATATTTGTCTGGGCACCCAACACGGCCCTCGAGAGCAGCTGTGTTGTATATTTGATTTTCCTCAGGGCTATGCAGAGATGACACTAGTTTCTATGTTTTATTCACAGTGCTTCAGAATGTCTGCTCTGTGCTTCAGCTCTGGCTTCTAGCCCTGTCTACAGTGTTATTTACTTTCCTCTGAGTCCACACCCAGGCCTAAGAAATCAAACAGAGTGTGCATAGATTAGTTATGAGATTATCTTAATCAGACACAGAACAATTGAACCATCGAACTCTGCAGTCTGTGCTCACTGACACTTCTCGAGGCTGCAAAGGCATGTTTTTTCTCAATGTCTGTGTAAGCTGCACTGATGTTAATCGCCCTGACAGTGGGGCTATAATCCTGACCATCGAAGGAGCACCCTGCTACATGACTCTGAATGATCTGAGCTGTTTAGTGCATTTTTGCATGAAGAAGGAGTCATGACAGGTTTGTGGATATTTGATACTCATGCACAAGATAAAGTGATGGAAATTGCAATCTCGCTGCATTATTAGAATGAAAACCTTTCCTGTTCCTGAAATTGAGGAAGTTGTCAAATGGCTTTGAGTGGAATTGGTGCTCCCTCAGTCATTCTGTCTCATGAATGCTACCAGTATGTAATACCAGATAACTTTCTCTTTCTTCCTCCGTTTCCATTTGAGGAGTGAAGTGTTCAATGGTTTAATTGTTCTGTATTTGATTATGTGAGTCTGGTAACTGATCTATGATTACTGTGCTTCATTGATTAGGCCTAAATGTTGACTCAGCTAAAGTAAACAGACACCACAGAAAGACCTAGAGCTGGGATAAGCATGGGTACAGGCATTTTGTGATTTCAGAGATATTTTAAAGCACTGTAAATAAAATCTGTTGCACACTTAGAAACTAGTATCATCTCTGCATAGCCCTGAGGTAAATCAGATATATGAAATATTCAACAAACTGGCAAAACACAACAAGAAGGATACACATTACATTTCACACCTGAGTAGAGAACCAATGATCATCTTGATGCAGTGGTGAACAGCTGTCTGACTAACATGGCAAAAGGAAGGATCCAGTTGCAAAGAAATTCAGGGCAGCTGGAAACGTGACTATCACCGATATGAAAGGTAATGTCAGCAGTGGCTCAGTTGGTAGCACTCTGGCCTCTGAATCACATGGTTTCCAGGTACAAGGCCCACTCCAGGGCTTCAGCACAAAAATCAAGGCTGGCACACCAGTGCAGCACTGAGGGAGTGCTACACTGTCAGAGGTGCCATCTTTCAGATGTGATGGTAAACCAAAACCCCACCTGCCTGCTCGCGTGGAAATAAGAGATTCCATGGCATTACTTTGATCAAAGAAAGAGTGGGGGAGTTCTCCCCGGTGTCCTGGCCAATATTTATTCCTCAATTAACATCACAAAAAACAGATTATCTGATCTCTATCACATTTTTGCTTGTGGGAGCTTGCTGTGCACAAATTAGCCACAGTGTTCCCTACCTTCCAACAGTCACTGCACTTCAGAAAGTACTTCATTGGCTGTACAATGCTTTGAGACGTACGGTGGCTGTGAAAAGTGCTACATGAATGCAAGTCTTTCTTTCTATCCATAGGGCAGGAATGTTAGGTTGGTGGGCAGGCGTGATTGGCCGGACCAGGATCGGCTGGGGAATGGACCACCAACCACGATTGGCCTCCGACTGTGAATTCACGGCCAATTAACAAGCAGACCAGCCAGTGTGAAGCGTGCACTGAAATGCTCAGCGCTGCTGGGGTTGGGGTGTGGGGGGGGTGGTTGCAGGAGGAGGGCGAGCGCTGACGTCAGTGTGGGTGCAGGGGGTGAGGGCGAGCGATGGGGTAGTGAAACCTCCCCGGAGGTAGAGAGCTGCCTCAGGGAGCTGAAGACCTGAACAACCTAGAATAAAGGTCACAGACACCAGTTAAAAAAGTGGTCCGAGCTTCATAATCAGTCACCTGAAAATGTAGCTGATGAAAATGCAGTCCGCAGAAATTTATTTTAATTTATCGCAAAAACTTCGTCCCCGCCCGTGGATGAGGTTTCATGAAAGTTGCAAAGGCTACCTGGCCGATTCACCCACCTGCCAACTGTGACGTTAGACGGGCAGTGAAAACTCTCTGTTAAGTGCACTGTCAGTGGGCTTGACTGCCCTCTTAGCTGTCAACGGGCACACGTCTGACTTTAACACGCGCCCGCCGACCGAAATATCGCACAAGAGCGCGGTGACATCGATGGACGCTCGCCCCACCGTCACCACGTGGTATTTTACACTCCAGCGGGTCGGGTACGCGCCCACCCGCTCAAAGGAAAATTCTGCCCATTGAGTCATTGTGGCACAGGAGGCCATTCAGCCCGTCAAATCCATGCCAGCTCTCTGCAGAGCAGCGATGGGCAACCTAGGCTAAGTGAGTGGGCCGCATGAGTGGCCCTCCCGGATCTCAGTCGGCCGCAAAACTGAAATCAGGCGTCGTAGCAGCGCTTGGATTGGACGCAAAGGGAGCGCACGGCTCTCACAGACAATGTTGTGTGCAAGCAGCACACGCCTCACTTCATGGGCCCTTGCTTTGCGTGTGTATCACTTTAGTAATACTGGTTAAAAACTGAACTACGCGGACAGAAACCAGCGCAATCTGACAGCCCTACGCATGGGCAACAGTTAACAAAATGTCTCGTGGCCACACTCAGAACCCTGATGACTCACACCCATCACTGCTGGAGAGAAATCCAGTCAGTCCCGCTCCATCCCCATGGCTCTACAAGCTTATTCCCAACTCAAAGTGGGCTCCAGGTTTTCAGCCAGGATTGAGTCTGAGTTATTGAGGACCTTGGTGACATGGAGACATTGCAGAATTTGGAGTCTCTCAGTCAAAAGCCAGGCCGAAGCAATCAAACACAGTTTGCATAGGCCAGTTAGAAGACTCACCTACTCAAACACAGAACAATTGAACCATTGAACACTACAGTCTGTGCTCGCTGACACTTCTTGTGGTTGGACAGGTTTCATGGTAACTTTGTCGCCTCTTCATGTCTGTGGAAGCTGCACTGATATTAATCACTGTGGCTAAAGGGAGATGTCACTGAGGTGTTCGAAACCATGAAGGGTTTTAGCAGAGTAACTAAGGACTGGCAGAAAGGTCAGTGGGTAATTGACAAAAGAACCAGAGGTGACCTTGCTCATTTTTCCTCCTAAAATGCAACATTTTGCACTTCTCTGCATTAAATCTCATTGGTCATGTGTCCACTCTTTTCACCAATCCACCTGAATGTCAAGGGGCAATGGTTAGATTCTCTCTTGTTGGAGATGGTCATTGCCTGGCACTTGTGTGGCACGAATGCCACTTGCCACTTATCAGCCCAAGCCTGGGTATTGTCCAGGTCTTGTTGCATACAGGCATGGACTGCTTCAGTACCTGAGGAGTTGCGAATGGTGCTGAAGGATGGTCATTGATGAAGCAGCTGAAGATGGTTGGGCCTAGGACACTACCCTGAGGAACTCCTGCAGTGATGTCCTGGAGTTGGGATGATTGACCTCCAACAACCTTTATGCTAAGTATGACTTCAACTGGTGGAGAGTTTTCTCCCTCATTCCCATTGTCTCCAGTTTTCCTCAATGTCACACACTGTCAAAGATGTTGATAAGGAAAACTTTGCAGGGTCCTTAGGGCTGAGTTGGCCATTGCCATTCCCATTGCCTAGGCTGATGCCGGGTAGTCTGCCTGATTTCATTCCATTTTTTTCCAGTATTTGTAGCAGTTTGATACAACTGAGTGGCTTGCTAGGCCATTTCAGGTGACAGTTAACAGTCAGCCACAGGATAAAGAACCCTGCAACCTTCCTTTCAAGTCTTACCAGTTGGAACATTTAACCATCTTGGGAACCCAGACAGGGAATATACATCCTTTGTCAAAGAGGTAGGAGTAATGTGACATGGAATCTCCTAGATTGTGTAATCAGTAATATTGCCTTGCTCTACTGAAAAAACCTTAGTCCATTATTTGACCATCGACAAGCAGCAGCCAGGAAAGAGGCTCTGCCCAGATTGAATGCCTGGCCCCACCTACACTGTTTCTACTAGAACTTCTGTACCACCACCTACAAGACTGATTCATCTTCTTATGCCTACATCATTGTGGAAGTTAACTCTAGTGGAAAAGTGAATTATACAGCATTGGGTTTCAACCTGCTGATCTCTGTGAAGGAATACCTCGTTGGACTTTGATGCTGGATTGCGGACACAATTTTCTCTGTCTTCTTTGCCCTGTAAATCTTTCTTTCTCTATCCCTCTTGTACGTACGAGTGAAAAGGAGGCAACATTGCTACCTTCCTCCCACGTTTGAGTGTTTACAAATAAACTAACCCTTTGAGTTCACCCTATCTCAAGTTTGCTGTGGGGTTATTAACAGAAATTGGATCACACCAAAACCGAGGTATTGGGAAAAATCCACCGCTTATAAATAGAGAAACAAATTAAAATCAAAAGCACCTTTCCCTTTATGGTGAGAGGAGAAATCAGTGTGGTTTAAGTTAAACGTCCTATACATAATAACAGTCACTACATTCCAAAAGCAATTCATGCTGTGAGATTATTCTTCATCATCATTCGTATATAATAACAGAAGGAGGCCAGTCAGCCCCTCGAGCTTGTTCCGCCCATTTAATTAGATCATGGTTGATCAACTCCATCTTAATTCCAGCCTTAACACTATCTGCCTGCCTCTGAGTCCATAATCCTTAATACCCTTGCATTCTGACCACTACTCTGAGCTCCAATTTTAACGCTATGCCCCTTGCTCTGTACACTTCTGCCAGAGAGACGAGACCGTGGCATAGTGGTAATGTCACTCTGGGGACAGGGGTTCAAATCCCACCTAGTCCGTTAAGCTGGTCTCAGTAATGGTGAGCATGAAACTATCATCGATTGTTGTAAAAACCCATCTGGTTCACTAATGGCCTTTAGGGAAGGAAATCTGCCGTCCTTACCTGGTCTGGCCCACATGTGACTCCAGACCTGTGGTAATGTGGTTGCCTCTTAACTGCCCCCGAGAATGGCCAGGAAAGGGCAATTAGAGATGAGTAACAAACGCTGGCCTTGCCAGCACTCCCACACCCCATGAAAAAGATGAAAATAATTCCTCTCTATCATTTCATAACAGGAAATATAAACCTAATCTGAGCAATCTGTCCTCATAATTTAAACCTTTTAACCCTGGCATCATTCTGGTGAATCTGCACTGCCCCTCTAAGGGCAATATCTCCTTCCTGAAGTCAGCAGGCTGAAACCCGATGCTGTATAATTCACTTTTCCAGTAGAGTTGACTTCCACGATGATATAGGCATGTGGATATGAATCAATCTTGGAGGTGATGTCACCCAGAACGGAAGAGATAAAGGATTTCAGTCACATGGATCAGAGAAGCTGGGGTTGGTTTCCTTGGAGAAGAGCAGGCTGAGGGGAGATTTGATAGAGGTATTCAAAATAATGAGGGATCTGGGCAGAGTAGATAGGGAGAAACTGTTCCTGTTGGCTGAAGGATTGAGAACCAGAAGGTACTGAATTAAGGTGAATATCAGAAGATATGAGGAAAACTGTTTTTGTGCAGCGAGTGGTTAGAATCTCAAATGCACGGCCTAAGAGAGTGATGAAGGCTGATTCAATCGTGGATTTCCAAAAGGAATTGGATAAGTGCCTGAAGAGGAAAAAGTGCAAGGCTATGGGAGAAAGTGAAGGGGAATGGGACTAGTTTGCGACTGTCTGCTCAGCCCACCGATGGTGGGCCGCATTTCTCACCAATGGACGTTGGGAACCTCATTGCAATACATCTGCATATCATTATTAGGCTCGCCCACTGGAATCGCCCCTCCCTCCACTTGATTTTCTGCCCATATTGGCGGGAAAATACACCAACATGTTTCACAACAGCATATATAAGATGTGCACTCAGCGAGCTGCACTTTGCTTGGGACTTCATGGTTTGTTTGCCTACCTTGCTTTGGGCAGCTCTCGCAGTCATCAGCGCCAGGCTTCACACACAGCACCACATCACTTTTAGGGGGATTCATGGCAGGTCTCTACCTACCAGATCAGCCATACCTGGGCGGTTTTTCAATGGCTACAGGGCTCGGGCCTGCTTGGCGAAGGGGGAGAAGGGGCCTCAGGCAAGTGAAGTGGCTGCAGGATGAGGGCTGGACTGGGGAAGGGGGGTATCCCAGGGTGTGTGTGTGTGTGTGTGTGGGGGGCACATGTTGATCTTTGCAAGTGGCCTCAAGATGGTGAGGGCTGAGGAGGCAGTCTCCAGAGGAGATGAGGCCAGATGGAGATGTGAGGGTGTGTGAGAGAGAGTGAGTGGTGATGTCCCTTGAGCTGGCAGTGAGTGAGATGCCAGTGAATGTGTGATGGGCTTGTGAGTGTGTGAGTTTAGAGTGATGAGATGGTTGCCTTACCCTGGCAGCACGGATGAGATCATTCACCCTCTATCTGCATTGGATGGCAAACCTCTTCTGTGCAGCATTGGCACTGACCAGCTCTGCCATCGCCTCCCAAGCCAGAGTGGTAAGGTTGCTGCCGCTCCTGTGGCCAGAGCGGGGGTAGAGGACATCACAGTAGAGCCTCCATGGCATCCAAAAGGTGCTTGAGGTCTGCAGTCTTCTTACCTTTCATGGCCACATCTTGTTTACTGCAGTCCTGGGCTGGAAGCACTGAGCACGGCTGTACTTTAAATATGGTGCCTGGCGTGATGAAGTGGTGAGGCAATGGCATGACGGGCGAATTGGAGCCCGTCGGCCACCGAATCGGTGAGTATAGCGGGAATGCATAATTAATACGGTGGGTTTGGGACGATGCAGCATGAAAACCCACAACTGCGGCCGGCAGGTAAAATGCCAATTTTCTCGCCTGCTACCACACCGAGTGCAAATCTGGGACGACTCTGCCCATCATTTCACTTAGCCCAAGTTAAGTACCGTAAAAGTGAAGCCTCTTTTCTTTGTTCAAACTCACGAAAACATGTCTGATCGTGTCTTTTACGCTCATGGCATGTAAACAGTTAAATGCTCACTGAATTGGCGAGTATATCCCTTTCAAAAAACCTGTTGCAATCAAACGAGGAGTGGGAAAGGAGGGGAGCTTCAGTTGGCCAGGCCTGGCTCAGGAAATGCAGGTGGCCTTTGTACAGTTCTCTTTCAATTTGGTATCTGCTGCCCACAGGGGTCATTAGTGCCTCTTCAGAGATAACAAGGGTCAAGTTTCTGTGATAGCTTCCTTTGTTAGGGTCACAGACAGACATAGCTTCAGCCATTTCAAGGTCTTTGTCCAGTTTTTAAAGCTTTAGAAATTAGCCATGATGAAATCTACATACCTTTTATAAAAATATACAGTGTGAAGTCTTAGCCCCCTGACACTTGTGATGTGGGCAACTATTGTAAATTCCCACAATTGGCTGGAGGAGTAGTGTTGACTGGGACATTGGAGAGGTTTGGATCATGCTTTGGAATGTCATCTGAACGACTGGAATAGACAGGAGAAGCTGCTGTTTAGTCTCAGATCTGAGGGAGTGGCCTCTCTGTCAGGCAATGGTCAATAGAATTAGTAGGGATAACATTTTGAAACAAAAATGCAGACATTTCTATTTGAAATGATCATTGATCAGGAATAAAAGGCATTAAAAACAAAAAACTGCAGATGCTGGAAATCCAAAACAGAAACAGAATTACCTGGAAAAACTCAGCAGGTCTGGCAGCATCAGCGGAGAAGAAAAGAGTTGACGTTTCAAGTCCTCATGACCCTTCAACAGAACTGCTTAAAAAATATTTTTGTTATGACGTAAGGTGTCAGAGGAATCACGGATGTAGGTGGGAAGGGACTGGACAAGGGTCGAGAGAAGGGAGTCAAGATAACGAGAAATGAGTTCTGTGGGGCAGGAGCAAACTGAGACGATCGGTCTACCGGGACAGTTCTGTTTGTGGATTTTGGATAGGAGGTAGAAGTGGGCTGTCCGAGGTTGGGCAACTATCAGGTTGGAAGCTGTGGGAGGAAGATCTCCAGAGGAGATGAGGTCAGTGACAGTCCTGGAAACAATGGCTTGATGTTCAGTGGTGGGTTCATGGTCCAGGGAGAGGTAGGAGGAAGTGTCTGCGAGTTGACGCTCAGCCTCCGCGAGGTAGAGGTCAGTGCCTCCAGTTCTGTTGAAGGGTCATGAGGACTCGAAACGTCAACTCTTTTCTTCTCCGCCGATGCTGCCAGACCTGCTGAATAAAAGGCATTGGTTCATTAAATAAGGAAGTGGAGGAATAATTTTACCACCTTGCACTTTGTTGGTATCAAGGCCTTCCAAGCATAGTAACGTGATCACTATCAGACTATTATCAGGGTGGTAAAAGTACTGTAATCAGTGATTAACTCATATATTAGCTCAGCTGTTACTGGGGAACGGCACGGGACCTTTGTTAAAATAGAGTGTGTTTATTGAGTACTTTGTCCTTTGTCTCGCTGTAACGTTATTGCAGAGAGCTGCTTTGTCACAACACAGTGGAAATTATTGTTAGATCCACCACGATTTCCAAAGAGGGAGTAATGTAGGGGTGTCCTGGCATCCTGTATACAGCACGGCTGGGTCACAGCCCCCCAGCTCCTGGTCTGGTCTTGGCCTTAAACCCAGCAGTAGCCTCTGTATTCCATGTGTATCCTGTTTCCATTAGTAGAGGGGTCAATGGTTCAAAGAAATTGGTAGATGAATTAGAGGGGAGTTGAGGAGGAATATATTCGCCCAGAGTGTGGTGGGGGCCTGAAGTTCACTGGCTGAAATTGTCAGAGGGACAGAAATCCTCATTGCATTGAAAAAAAAAATGGTCATGCACTCGAGTACCAGAATTTATAGGACTATGGACCAAGAGCTGGAGAGTGAGATTAGGTTGGTACAGACAGGAGGGGCTGAATGGCATTCTTCTGGGGTGTAAATTTTTACCATTCTATCTGGTTATTTTTTGGTCCATGAACATGGTGCCTGTGGTGTTTTGGCTTCTTTCTGTCCTTAAAGCATCTTTCACAAGATTCCTAATTGGTTAAGGTGTTCCCACTGCTACATATAATTAATAATATCTATATATAATTAGGGGAGACAACGATCCAATCAGACGTTGGAAAAATCACTCTCCGCTTTTGTTCACTGCGAAGCAATCTGATTCAGAGAGAATCAGGCTGAACTAGCTTCTACAATACTTGTTGGCATGTTCCTCAACCCATGACTATTAGAATTCCTGACCATTTCCTCCCTATCATTCCTCCCTATTGGTTTGTCTGCCCTTGCCCCCTGTCTAGCTTGTCTGCCATTCCCACTAGACCCCCTCAAACATCTTTGCCTACTGACTCTCTATTCAGTCAATTGCTTTCATTTGAGACTTGCTCCCAGCCCGGCCTCCTGCTCGGTTTCAAGTTGCAAAAAAAACAATGTCTATATTCCTGTGTTCAAATTTTGGAAAGTCACTTTCTGAAAACCCAGGTGTATGTCTTGCATTGTTTCTTCATGAAGACTAGAGGAGGCCATTCTGCCCATCTAGAGCCCCAGGCTAATGCTCTGTGGACATGGGCTCAAATCCCAACTTGGCAGCTGGTGGAATTTCAATTCAAATAACTAAAAAAACACATCTGGAATATAAAGCTGGTCTCAGTCACGGTGACCATGACAACTATCGTTGGTTGTTGACTAAACCCATCAGTTCGTTAATAATGCCCCTTGTGGAAGGAAATCTGCCACTGTTACCCGGTCTGGCCTATATGTGATTCCAGATCCACAGAAATGTGGTTGACGTTTAACTGCCCTCTGAAGTGAACAAGCAAACCTTTCAGTTCAAGGGTGATTATGGATGGGCAACAAGTGATGGCCTTGCTAGCGACACCCACATCACCACCCATGAAAGAATTAAAAAAATGTTAAGCCCACAGGTCTCTCTGTCCCTGCACCTGCTTTCATATTGTGCTATTTAGTTTATACTGACGACCCTCATTCTTCATTCCAAAGAGCATCACTTCACACTTCTCTACATTAGATGGCAGCTGCCTGGGTCTACTGCATTCATCCATGTCCTCCTGCGGTCTTCCAGTATCCTCCTCACTGTTTACTTTCTTTCCAAGTTTCATGTTATCAGCAAACTTTGAAAGTATGCGCTGTATACCCAAGTCCAGGCCAGTAATCACAGAATCACAGAATCACATTGCAGAAGAGGCCCTTCGGCTCATCGAGTCTGCACCGACACGTGAGAAACACCTGACCTACCTACCTAACCCCATTTGCCAGCACTTGGCCCATAGCCTTGAATGTTATGATGTGCCAAGTGCTCATCCAGGGACTTTTTAAAGGATGTGAGGCAACCTGCAGGCAGCACATTCCAGACCCTCTGGGTAAAAAAGTTTTTCTCACATCCCCCCTAAACCTCCTGCCCCTCACCTTGAACTTATGTCCCCTTGTGACTGACCCTTCAACTAAGGGGAACAGCTGCTCCCTATCCACCCTGTCCATGCCCCTCATAATCTTGTACACCTCAATCAGGTCGCCCCTCAATCTTCTCTGCTCCAATGAAAACAACCCAAGTCTATCCAACCTCTCTTCATAACTTAAATGTTTCATCCCAGGCAACATCCTGGTGAATCTCCTCTGCACCCCCTCCAGTACAATCACATCCTTCCTATAATGTGGCGATCAGAACTGCACACAGTACTCCAGCTGTGGCCTCACCAAGGTTCTATACAATTCCAGCATGATCTCCCTACTTTTGTAATCTATGCCTCGATTGATAAAGGCAAGTGTCCCATATGCCTTTTTCACCACCCCACTAACATGCCCCTCTGCCTTTAGAGACCTATGGACACACACGCCCAGGTCCCTTTGTTCCTCAGAACTTCCTAGTGCCATGCCATTCATTGAATACTTCCTTGTCAAATTACACCTTCCAAAGTGTATCCCCTCACACTTTTCAGGGTTAAATTCCATCTGCCACTTATCTGCCCATTTGACCATCCCGTCTATATCTTCCTGTAGCCCAAGACACTCAACCTCACTGTTAACCACCCAGCCAATCTTTATGTCATCCACAAACTTACTAAACCTACCCCCCATATTGTCATCTATGTCGTTTATATAAATGACAAATAATAGGGGACCGATCACAGATTCCTGTGGTACGCCACTGGACACTGGCTTCCAGTCACTAAAGCATCCTTCTGTCATCACCCTCTGTCTCCTACAACTCAGCCAATTTTGAATCCACCTTAACAAATTACCCTGTATCCCATGTGCATCAAAAGGAGCACTGGTCCCAACACTGAGCGCTGGGGGATATCGCTGTACACTACCCTCTGAAAAAAACAACTATTCATCAACTACTCTTTGTTTCTGTCTCGTCACCAATTTCATATCCACATTGCTGCTGTCCCTTTCATCCAATGGGCTTTTATTTTGTTAACAGGTACATTACCTGGCACTTTGTCAAAGGCCTTTTGAAAGTCCTCATACATAACAGCACAGCCCTCAACAACCCCTCCCTTTTTACATCAAAATCTAATTACTTTTTGGCCATCCCTGTCTTTGCCTCAGTCCAGTTTCTGGTGGGACTCTGCTACCTCTGACCTTTCTGCTGGGTCTCTGCTACCTCTGACCTTTCTGCTGGGACACTGCTACCTCTGACCTTTCTGCTGGGACACTGCTACCTCTGACCTTTCTGCTGGGACTCTGCTACCTCTGACCTTTCTGCTGGGACTCTGCTACCTCTGACCTTTCTGCTGGGACTCTGCTACCTCTGACCTTTCTGCTGGGACTCTGCTACCTCTGACCTTTCTGCTGGGACTCTGCTACCTCTGACCTTGACTATTCCAATACTCTCCGAGTCATCTGCCCATCACCTACTCTCCAAAAATTTCAACTTATGTTCCCCATATTGTAACTTATATCAACCCCCCATCCAGCCACCACCCCTGTGTTCACTCACCTATGTTGGCTCCCAGTCTGGCCCTAAGCTTTGAAAATCCCTTCCTAATCCTCTCTCTCCACTTCCCCCTGCCCCTTTAAGACGCTTCTTAAAACCTAAGTCTGTGGCCAAGCTTTTGGTTCCCTCTCTTAATATCGGCTGATGTGTTTGATAATCGCTCCTGTGTAGTACCTTGAGATATTTTACTGCATTACAGCTGATATACCAATGCAAGTTGTTGTTGTTGTTTATTCTGGCATAAATGACAAGAGACCAGATGTTCCCTCAGTCAGGTGAACAGCCACCATGCTAAACAGATGTGTTTGGGTTAAAAAAAAAACTAACATGGAGTAAGGGACATGAGAACATAAGAAACAGGAGAAGGAGTAGGCCATTCAGCCCATTGATCCTGCTCCATCATTCAATACGATCATGGCTGATCTTTGGCTTCAACTCCATTTTCCTGCCCGCTTCCCATTTCCCTTAATTCCGAGACCAAAAATCTGTCTATTCCAACCTTAAATATATTCAACAATGGAGCATCCACAACCCTCTGGGGTAGAGAATCCCAAAGATCCACAACCCTTTGGGTGAAGTAATTTCTCCTCATCTCAGTCCTAAGTGATAGCCCCCTTATCCTGAAACCATGTCCTGTGTTTTAGATTTTTTTTTAAAGTGTATTAGTTCATAGGATGTGGGCTTTACTGGCTGGGCCAGCATTTGTTGCCCATCCCTAGTTGCCCTTGAGAAGATGGTGGTGAGCTGCCTTCTTGAACTGCTGCAGTCCATGTGGTGTAAGTACACCCACTGTGCTGCTAGGGAGGGAGTTCCAGGATTTTGACCCAGTGACAGTGGTGATATATTTCCAAGTCAGGATGGTGAGTGACTTGGAGGAGAACTTCCAGGTGGTGGTGTTCCCATCTATCTTCTGCCCTCGTCCTTCTAGATGGTAGAGGTCACGGGTTTGGAAGGTGCTGTCGAAGGAACCTTGGCGTATTCCTACAGTGCATCTTGTAGATGGTACACACTGCTGGAACCATGCGTGGATGGTGGAGAATTTGAATGCTTAAGGTGGTGGATGGGCTGCCAATCAAGCGGGGCTGCTTTGTCCTGGACGGTGTTGAGCATCTTGAGTGTTGTGGGAGCTGCACTCATCCAGGCAAGTGGAGAGTATCCCATCACACTCCTGACTTGTGCCTTTTAGATGGCGAACAGGCTTTGGGGAGTCAGTAACTCACAACAGAATTCCCACCCTCTGGCCTGCTCATCTAGCCACAGTATTTATATGGCTGGTCCAGTTCAGTTTCTGGTCAATGGGAACCCCCCCAGGATGCTGATCTTGTTTCCTAGCCAGGGGAAACAACCCCTCAGTGTCCACTCTGTCAAACCCCATCAGAAATCTACCATGTTTCATTGAAATCACCACTCATTCTTCTAAACTGTAGAGAGAAGATGCCCAATGTACACGACCTCTCATCATAGGACAACCCTTTCCAGCCAGGAACCAGTCGAGTGGTATCATCTCCAATGCAAATAGATCCTTTCTTAAATGGAGACGAGTACTGCACACAGAAGGAAAGACTTGTATTTATATAGAACGTTCCATGAGCTCAGTATATCACACTGTACAGCCAGTAATATATACAGCTCTAACTTGCAGTGCAGTAATGTAGGAAATAGGACACCCAATTTGCACACAGCAAAATCCCACAAACAATGCCGAATTAGTGACCAGGGTATCCATTTTTAGGTGTAGTTTGAGGGATAGCTAGTGGCCATGTCACCAGAGACAACTTGCCTGCTCTTTTTCAAATAGTGCTGTGGGATCTTTTATGTCCACTTGAGAGGGCAGATGAAGCCTTGGTTTAATGCCCCATCTGAAGACAACGGAGGGAAGGTAGTGTCTATACCAACAGGTAGAAAAATAACCCAGATAAATTAAATATCAACTTAGTTCAGTCAGAGAACTCTGTTACTCTCCGCACAGAAACTGTCTGATGTGCTGAGTTCTCCCATCATTTTCTGGTTTTATTATGTATAGTTTTAGCTATTTCAATCACACAGTCCCAGACAGCAGCTGTTATAAGAAACCCATGAAAAACAACAATATCAGTTGATCTGCAGTGCCACAGTAATTCTGCTCAGGACAGGAATACATAGTTAACTGGCTCCCATACTGAGTTTGCTGTGCTGCATGCACAAAGTCACCTCTTTCAATGCTCTCTGGGCTGACCTCACCTGCTGTGAGACTGAGCTCATCCAAACACTGCTGCCTGTATCCTAACTCACACCAAGTCCCATCAACCCACTCCTCCCTGCCATCACTGACCTACATTAACTAGAAGGACAAGGGCAGCAGAAAGATGGGAACACCACCACCTGGAAGTTCCCCTCCAAGCCCCTCACCATCCCGACTTGGAACTATATCACCATTCCTTCACTGTCACTAGGTCAAAATCCTGGAACTCCCTCCCTAACAGCACTGTGGGTGTACCTACACCACATGGACTGCAGCGGTTCAAGTAGGCAGCTCACCCCCACCTTCTCAAGGGCAATTAGGGATGGGCAATAAATGCTGGCCCAGCCAGTGATGCCCACATCCCACGAAAGGATTTAAAAGCTCCTTGAACTGCAACATCTCACTTTCAGAACCCCCAGCATTGTTTTCAAATGATCTCGCCCTTCCCTATCCCTGTAATCTCCTCCAGCCCCACAATCCTCAGAGTTATCTGCACTCTTTTAACTCTGGCCTCTTGTGCATCCCATTGGTGTCCGTGCCTTCAGCTCCCTGGGCCCTAAGCTCTGGAACTCCCTCCCTAAAAACCCCTCTCTCTCTCTCTACACCTCAGGCTCCTACTTTTGAGACATTCTTTAAAACCTACTTCCTTCACTAAGATGTTAGCCAGATGTGCTAATTTCTCCTCTTGCAGGTAACAGCCCCTTAGATATTTTACTACTTGAAAGATACTACATAAATACAAGTTGTTGTTGTAGATACGCACAATGTAAATTTAGAAGTTTGTGTTGAAGTAAATCCACATTAATTAGTGTGCACCCCAGAAATTCCAACCAGAACTCTTTTCTTCTCCGCCGATGCTGCCAGACCTGCTGAGTTTTTTCCAGGTAATTGTTTTTGTTTTGAAAATGGTGTCGCACACAATGACTTGTGGTTCTGGAGGAAGCTGCATTTTCCCTTATTCCCTGCTCAGCAGCACTCAGTTCAAGGGCAATAACTGCTGGCCTTGTCAGTGCCACATCCCGTGAAAAAGATTTTTAAAAACTTCAATCCTTGGTGTAGTTCAAGTCTTGTATTTCATCACCCACTGGATTTTCTTGGCCATAAGTACCATACAACAGGTGAAGTGGGGCCCTCTTGCTCCCCTACCCATTCTACATTAGCTAGCGGCTCTGCAGGAGTGTATTGTAGAATCATTATGGCACAGAAGGGGATCGTTTAGCCCATCGAGTCCATTCTGACTCTCTGTAGAGCAATCCATTCTGTCCCATTTCCCCACTCAATTTCTGGTGGCCGCAAAGCCCTTATTTGCCGCCCCTTCCCACCCCACTGTGTAAGACCAACAGGCAGCCTCTTTCAAATCAAGATGTAGCTTTATTCATTATAAACATACGAAGGTGCAGGGGCACCCTGTAAATACAGCACAATATTGTCCGTGTGGCCATCCATTTACACAGATGCGATGACAGTTTATGGATTACAGTCAGTCTTCAGATAGATTCAGCTAAAAACAATTAAACACCAGGACAGGCATAAAACAATAAGTGAAGTTATGATTATTTGCATCAATTAAAACCATCATGTATATTTAAGAACTTAAAGCGGAATTTAACAATAAAGAATTCACCGTGCGAGTAGGAATGTCCCAATATGATGGCAACATCATGGAATAAGCAGACATCATTAACGATAAATACAAACTGCTTGAACGGAGGGAACACCCCAATGATTAAAATACAGCGATTTAGTTAAAAACACACACACACACACACACACACGTCACATTATTGGAGCCACATTATAAGTGAGTGCCTTTCAGTCAGGAAATGTCCACCTTTCTTTGGCCAGGTTAAACTGATAAATGTTTAATTCATATTGGGTTTTTTTTTCCATATCCTTCACTTTTACCTCTGTAATCACACGTGATTATCAGAATTTCCGGCTCGCGGTTAATGCAGGCCCTGCTCTCCCTGGGAAACCTCCGTGACACCCAAAATTATTCCAGGCTGAGAAGTCTCAGGGCAGGGGGATCTAAGTACTTGGAAACAGTTACTACACTGCTGGGACCTCAGCAGGTTCTGAAATCTTTTAAACTATTACAGGCAGTCGCCAAACTGCCAATCGCTGCATTTTGCCCCTTTGGAGTGGTGCCTTCAAATGTTAATGCGGCGATGGGTCAGGGTTGTGCCCTGGTAACTGCATCGCCTTGCGAGACCCCCTCCACCCAGTCAGAGGCAGATAACAAGCTGCTTCAGCGACACGAGATCATGATCTATCTCTGCCGCCCCATCAATGACACAAACTGTTAAAATCCAGGCATTTTGTTTAAAAAAAAAGGGAACTCTGCACTATGAACAACATAACCGAATTTTCAGAAATTAGCAGTGCAGTTCTAGGCTGTTTTAAAAGTCGAAAACAAATCCCTTGCATAAAGTATTTGGAAACTAAAATGCTGGACTATGCAATTAACTGCTGTGATCGGCAAATGAGTTGTCCATTAGTAGAGTCTGGCTTTCCTCAGCAATTGGATGTGGATTTACACCTTCCTTCAGGACTAGAAGCACTGTATACACACGCGCACACACACACACACACACACACACACACACATACGTGTACTGCCCACTCCTCAACAGGGCAGTCACACAAAGCTGGGACAGTTCTGAGCAAAGGTTAACCATAGCAATGCACAACAGTTAATTTGCTTGTCCGCAGTCTTGAAGTGACCATTTCGAACGCATGATTACTGCATCCACTCCTTTTCAAGCGTAAGACACAAAGAGCTGCTGACAAAATAAAAAGTCTCCTCATTGAATTCAAAAAAAAATTTAAACTGTATGTACACAAAGTTTCCAGAGAATTAAAATGGAAACCCAAAGACCAGTCCACGTTTTCATGGAGCGACGGCGATCACTTCCTGGCTTTCTTCCCTTTAGGTTTCTGGCTGTTGGATTTCTTCTTGGTCTTGGCCTTGGCTTTTGCTGGTTTTGCCTTCTTGGTCTTTTTGGGTGTGGCCACCTTCTTCTTCGGCGTCTTGGCTTTCTTCTTCTCCACTTTGGCCTTCTTCGGCTTGGCCGTCGCCTTGGCCGCCTTCCTGGGGGCCGCGCCCGCCTTCCTGGGCGAGCGGGCCGCCTTCCTCACCGCCTTCTTGGGCTCGTCGCCCTTGGCCAGCCGGAAGGAGCCTGAGACGCCGAACCCCTTGGTCTGCTTGATGGTGCCGTTGTGGACCAGCTTCTTCAGGGCCATCTTGACCTGGACGTTGGCGTTGTCGCCCACCCGGTACTTGCCGGTGATGTACTTCTGGATGGCCTGGCGGGACACGCCGCCGCGGCTGTGGAGAGCCTTGATGGCGGCGGTGATCATGTCGGTGTACTTGGGGCGGTCCGGGGCCTTCTTGGCCGCCTTGGCGCGCTTGGCCTTGGGGGCGGCCGGGGCGGAGTTCTCGGTCATGGCTGCGTCCTGGGTGGGGGGGTGGGGGTCTGGGTGGTCTGGGGGGGTTGGAGTCTGGGGGGGAGTCTGGCGTCTGGGGGGGGGGGAGTCTGGGTGGACTGGGGGAGAGTCTGGGGTCTGGGTGGTCTGGAGGGGGAGTCTGGGTGGTCTGGGGGGAGTCTGGGTGGTCTGGGGGAAGTCTGGGTGGTCTGGGGGTGGGGTCTGGGGGGGGGAGTCTGGGTGGTCTGGGGGTGGGGGTCTGGGTGGAGTCTGGTGTCTGGGTGAGAGTCTGGCGGGGGAGTCTGGGGTCTGGCTGGTCTGAGGGGGCGGAGTCTAGGTGGTCTGGGGGGGCAGAGTCTGGCGTCTGGGGGGAGTCTGGGTGAGAGTCTGAGGTCTGGGGGGGAGTCTGGGGTCTGGGTGGTCTGGGGGGGGGGGAGTCTGGGGTCTGGGTGGTCTGGGGGGGGGGGAGTCTGGGGTCTGGGTGGGGAGTCTGGGGTCTGGGTGGTCTGGGGGGGGGGAGTCTGGGTGGGGAGTCTGGGTGAGAGTCTGAGGTCT
Source organism: Carcharodon carcharias (assembly GCF_017639515.1). Taxonomy (NCBI): domain Eukaryota; kingdom Metazoa; phylum Chordata; class Chondrichthyes; order Lamniformes; family Lamnidae; genus Carcharodon; species Carcharodon carcharias. The sequence goes on along the minus strand of NC_054497.1, from coordinate 26,119,158 downwards.
GGGGGGGAGTCTGGGGTCTGGGTGGTCTGGGGGGGGGAGTCTGGGGTCTGGGTGGTCTGGGGGGGGGGAGTCTGGGGTCTGGGTGGGGAGTCTGGGGTCTGGGTGGTCTGGGGGGGGAGTCTGGGGTCTGGGTGGTCTGGGGGGGGGGAGTCTGGGGTCTGGGTGGGGGGAGTCTGGGGTCTGGGTGGTCTGGGGGGGGGAGTCTGGGGTCTGGGTGGGGAGTCTGGGGTCTGGGTGGTCTGGGGGGGGGGAGTCTGGGGTCTGGGTGGTCTGGGGGGGGAGTCTGGGGTCTGGGTGGTCTGGGGGGGGGGAGTCTGGGGTCTGGGTGGGGGGAGTCTGGGGTCTGGGTGGTCTGGGGGGGGGAGTCTGGGGTCTGGGTGGTCTGGGGGGGGGAGGGGTCTGGGGGGTGGTGCTGGTGCCGGGTGAGGGATGCAGCAGGTCTTTGGCGGCAGGGCTGAGTGCGGGGGTGCAGCAGTGCCGCGCGGGGCTCTCCGCTCCGGATCCTCTCCCAGTCGCGTCTCGAGCGGCTCCTCGAGCTCGGGCCGGGGATGTAATAGGCTGGGCGCGGACCTCAGGGAGAACCGGGCAGCCCCGGCCAGGCGGCAAATGGCGGCGCCGCGCCCGCTTTCTGTGTTTCTTCGGCCGGCCCGAGGCCCGATCCCGGCCCCTTGGCGGCGGCCCCCGGGCCCGGCTCCCCCCTCGGCCGCTGGCCGCAACCCCCGGGCGGCGGCCGGGGCGGCGATTCCGCCCCCCGGGACCCCCCACCCTCCCCGGGCGGCCCCCGAAGGGCGGGAGGCGGCGGCGGGCGTCGGTCAAAATGGGGCTTCGGGCCGGAAAATCGGGCCGGGCGCCGCCCGGGGGGACCCGGTCCCGGGCCCGGAGCCGAATAGGGGGCCGGACCGAGGCGCCCGGCCGGGCTCAGGGCCGCTGGCATCACCCGCCCGGCGGCTACAGAGCGAAACATTCGGGCAACTAACACACGGAGAGTCCCGGGGACGCCATTGGGGTCGGGGAGGCCGGGGAGACCCTGCAACCCCCGGGGGGGGGAACCCGGCCCCTTGGAGAGACCGACAGCTACTGACCCCCCCCCCCCCCCAAAACCCCCGTCCCTCCTACCCTACCCTCTCCCCCTCACTACCCTCTCCCCCTCCTTACCCTCTCCCCTCACTACCCTCTCCCCTCACTACCCTCTCCCCTCACTACCCTCTCCCCTCACTACCCTCTCCCCCTCACTACCCTCTCCCCCTCACTACCCTCTCCCCTCACTACCCTCTCCCTCCCTCACCCTCTCCCCCTCCCTACCCTCTCCCCTCACTACCCTCTCCCCCTCACTACCCTCCCCTCACTACCCTCTCCCCTCACTACCCTCTCCCTCCCTCACCCTCTCCCCCTCCCTCACTCTCTCCCCCTCCCTACCCTCTCCCCTCACTACCCTCTCCCCCTCACTACCCTCTCCCCTCACTACCCTCTCCCTCCCTCACTCTCTCCCCCTCCCTCACTCTCTCCCCCTCCCTACCAACTCCCCTCACTACCCTCTCCCCTACCTACCCTCTCCCCTACCTACCCTCTCCCCCTCCCTACCCTCTCCCCCTCCCTACCCTCTCCCCTACCTACCCTCTCCCCTCACTACCCTCCCCTCACTACCCTCTCCCCCTACCTACCCTCTCCCTCCCTACCCTCTCCCCTACCTACCCTCTCCCCTCACTACCCTCTCCCCCTCACTACCCTCTCCCCTCACTACCCTCTCCCCTCACTACCCTCTCCCCCTCACTACCCTCTCCCCTCACTACCCTCTCCCTCCCTCACCCTCTCCCCCTCCCTCACTCTCTCCCCCTCCCTACCCTCTCCCCTCCCTACCCTCTCCCCTCCCTACCCTCTCCCCTCACTACCCTCTCCCCCTCCCTACCCTCTCCCCTACCTACCCTCTCCCTCTCCCTACCCTCTCCCTCTCCCTACCCTCCCCCTCCCTCACCCTCTCCCCCTCCCTCACCATCTCCCCCTCCCTCACCCCCTCCCCCTCCCTCACCCTCTCCCCTCACTACCCTCTCCCCTCACTACCCTCTCCCCTCACTACCCCTCTCCCCTCACTACCCTCTCCCCTCACTACCCTCTCCCCTCACTACCCTCTCCCCCTCCCTCACCCTCTCCCCCTCCCTCACCCTCTCCCCCTCCCTCACCCTCTCCCCTCACTACCCTCTCCCCTCACTACCCTCTCCCCTCACTACCCTCTCCCCTCACTACCCTCTCCCCTCACTACCCTCTCCCCCTCCCTCACCATCTCCCCCTCCCTCACCCTCTCCCCCTCCCTCACCCTCTCCCCTCACTACCCTCCCCTCACTACCCTCTCCCTCACCCTCTCCCCTCACTACCCTCTCCCCTCACTACCCTCTCCCCTCACTACCCTCTCCCTCCCTACCCTCTCCCCCTCCCTACCCTCTCCCCCTACCTACCCTCTCCCCCTACCTACCCTCTCCCCTCACTACCCACCCTCTCCCCTCACTACCCACCCTCTCCCCTCACTACCCACCCTCTCCCCTCACTACCCACCCTCTCCTCTCCCCTCACTACCCTCTCCCCTCACTACCCTCTCCCCTCACTACCCTCTCCCTCACTACCCTCTCCCCCTCCCTACCCTCTCCCCCTCCCTACCCTCTCCCCCTCCCTACCCTCTCCCCTCCCTACCCTCTCCCCTCACTACCCACCCTCTCCCCTCACTACCCACCCTCTCCTCTCACTACCCACCCTCTCCTCTCACTACCCACCCTCTCCCCTCACTACCCTCTCCCCCTCCCTACCCTCTCCCCCTCACTACCCTCTCCCCTCACTACCCTCTCCCCTCACTACCCTCTCCCCTCACTACCCTCTCCCCTCACTACCCTCTCCCTCACTACCCTCTCCCCTCACTACCCTCTCCCCCTCCCTCACCCTCTCCCCCTCCCTACCCTCTCCCCTCACTACCCTCTCCCCGCGCTACCCTTTCCCTCCCTACCCACACCCTCTCCCCCTCCCTACCCACACCCTCTCCCCCTCCCTACCCTCTCCCCCTCCCTACCCTCTCCCTCCCCCCTCCCTACCCTCTCCCTCCCCCCTCCCTACCCACACCCTCTCCCCCTCCCTACCCTCTCCCTCCCCCTACCCTCTCCCTCCCCCCTCCCTACACTCTCCCTCCCCCCTCCCTACCCTCTCCCTCCCCCCTCCCTACCCTCTCCCCTACCTACCCTCTCCCCCTACCTACCCTCTCCCCCTCCCTACCCTCTCCCCTCACTACTCTTTCCCCCTACCTACCCTCTCCCCTCACTACCCTCTCCCCTCACTACCCTCTCCCCCTCACTACCCTCTCCCCCTCACTACCCTCTCCCCCTCACTACCCTCTCCCCCTCCCTACCCTCTGCCCTCACTACCCTCTCCCCTCACTACCCCCTCTCCCTACCCTCTCCCTCTCCCCTCACTACCCTCTCCCTCACCCTCTCCCCTCACTACCCTCTCCCCTCACTACCCTCTCCCTCCCTACCCTCTCCCCCTCCCTACCCTCTCCCCCTCCCTACCCTCTCCCCTACCTACCCTCTCCCCCTCACTACCCACCCTCTCCCCTCACTACCCACCCTCTCTCCCTCACTACCACCCTCACCCCCTCACTATCCCTCTCCCCTCACTACCCTCTCCCCCTCCCACCTCTCCCCCTCCCTACCCTCTCCCCCTCCCTACCCTCTCCCCCTCCCTACCCTCTCCCCTCCCTACCCTCTCCCCTCACTACCCTCTCCCCTCACTACCCTCTCCCCTCACTACCCTCTCCCCCTCCCTACCCTCTCCCCCTCCCTCACCCTCTCCCCCTCCCTACCCTCTCCCCTCACTACCCTCTCCCCTCACTACCCTTTCCCTCCCCCCTCCCTACCCTCTCCCTCCCCCCTCCCTACACTCTCCCTCCCCCCTCCCTACCCTCTCCCCCTCCCTACCCTCTCCCCTACCTACCCTCTCCCCTACCTACCCTCTCCCCTCACTACCCTCTCCCCCTCCCTACCCTCTCCCCTCACTACCCTCTCCCCCTACCTACCCTCTCCCCCTCCCCCTACCTACCCTCTCCCCCTCCCTACCCTCTCCCCTCACTACCCTCTCCCCTCACTACCCTCTCCCCTCACTACCCTCCCCCCTCCCTACCCTCTCCCTCCCCCCTCCCTACCCTCTCCCTCCCCCCTCCCTACCCTCTCCCTCCCCCCTCCCTACCCTCTCCCCCCTCCCTACCCTCTCCCCCATCTCCCCCTCCCTACCCTCTCCCCCTCCCTACCCTCTCCCTCCCTCACCCTCTCCCCCTCCCTACCCTCTCCCCCTCCCTCACCCTCTCCCCCTCCCTCACCCTCTCCCCCTCCCTACCCCCTCCCCCTCCCTACCCTCTCCCCTCCCCCTCCCTACCATCTCCCCTCCCCCTCACTACCCTCTCCCCTCACTACCCTTTCCCCTCCCTACACACTCCCTCTCTCTCGCCTCCCTACACCCTCCCTCTCTCTCGCCTCCCTACACCCTCCCTCTCTCTCCCCTCCCTACACCCTCCCTCTCTCTCCCCTCCCTACACCCTCCCTCTCTCTCCCCTCCCTACACCCTCCCTCTCTCCCCTCCTTACGCCCTCCCTCTCTCCCCTCCTTACGCCCTCCCTCTCTCCCCTCCTTACGCCCTCCCTCTCTCCCCTCCCTACGCCGTCCCTCTCTCCCCTCCCTACGCTCTCCCTCTCCCCCTCCCTACGCTCTCCCACTCCCCCTACATTCTCCCTCTCACCCCTACCTACCCTTTCCATCACCCCCCTCCCTACTCTCCCCTGCCCTCACTCTCTCCCCCTCCCTACCCTCACCCTCTCCCCCCTCCCTACCCTCACCCTCTCCCCCTCCCTACCCTCACCCTCTCCCCCTCCCTACCCTCACCCTCTCCCCCTCCCTACCCTCTCCCTCTCCACCCTCCCTACCCTCTCCCTCTCCACCCTCCCTCCCTACCTTCCCTACCCTCTCCCTCCCTACCCTCTCCCCCCTCCCTACTCTCTCCCTCTCCACCCTCCCTACCCCTCCTCCTCCCTACCCTCTCCCTACCCTCTCCCCCTCCCTACCCTCTCCCCCTACCCTCTCCCCATCCCCCCTCCCTACCTTCTCCCCCTCCCTAAGCTCTCCCTCTCCCCATCCCTACGCTCTCCCTCTCCCCATCCCTACGCTCTCCCTCTCCCCCTCCCTACGCTCTCCCTCTCCCCCTCCCTACGCTCTCCCTCTCCCCCCTCCCTACCCTCTCCCCATCCCCCCTCCCTACCCTCTCCCCCTCCCTACGCTCTCCCTCTCCCCCCCTCCCTACCCTCTCCCCATCCCCCCTCCCTACCCTCTCCCCCTCCCTACGCTCTCCCTCTCCCCCCTCCCTACCCTCTCCCCATCCCCCCTCCCTACCCTCTCCCCCTCCCTACACTCTCCCCATCCCTACGCTCTCCCTCTCCCCATCCCTACGCTCTCCCTCTCCCCATCCCTACGCTCTCCCTCTCCCCATCCCTACGCTCTCCCTCTCCCCATCCCTACGCTCTCCCTCTCCCCATCCCTACGCTCTCCCTCTCCCCATCCCTACGCTCTCCCTCTCCCCATCCCTACGCTCTCCCTCTCCCCATCCCTACGCTCTCCCTCTCCCCATCCCTACGCTCTCCCTCTCCCCATCCCTACGCTCTCCCTCTCCCCATCCCTACGCTCTCCCTCTCCCCATCCCTACGCTCTCCCTCTCCCCATCCCTACGCTCTCCCTCTCCCCCTCCCTACGCTCTCCCTCTCCCCATCCCTACGCTCTCCCTCTCCCACCTCCCTACGCTCTCCCTCTCCCACCTCCCTACGCTCTCCCTCTCCCACCTCCCTACGCTCTCCCTCTCCCACCTCCCTACGCTCTCCCTCCATCCTCCCTACCCTCTCCCCCCTCCCTACCCTCTCCCCTACCCCGTCCCTACCCCCTCCCTCCTTCCCCCCCCCCCCCCCCCTCAGAGAATTAAAGTGCCTCTTTTCCTAAAGGAAACGACTTGGGGGGGTGTTTTGTTTTTGCACCTGAATTGGGTGTCTATTCTGCCCTGCAAAAAAAAACAACAGTAACAACTTATCTCCCTCCCAAAGCCAACATTTGATCGGTTTCCAGCTGCTGGTCAATGCTTTGGGGTTTCAGTCTCTCTGTAGTTGAGTTTAATCCAGTGTCTGAAAAAGTCTCCCAAACTCCCCTGAGCACCAGATTTAATATGGGGGGGAGGGGGGTAGTTCAGAGCTTCCAGGGGCTTTTCTGTGAGAGTGTCAAGGCCGAGTAGACCCAGCCTGTCCCTGTCACTGTCAGCATCCCTTAACGGGGCGGGTTGTGGGGGGGCGGGGGGGGGCGGTAATAAACAGGTTACGGTGGAGATTTGACTCAATGGTAAGTGGAGGCGTTTCCGTGAGTGGCGGAGAGGTTCCAGAATCAAACCTTTGCAAATCCAACAACTTCATTTTGAGAAGCCCCCACTTGTTCAATGCAGAATTGCAATTCGTTCGAAACGGATGCATTTATTTCTGGGGGGGGGGGGGGGTGGGGTGTGAACAGTTAAGAGGAGAATGGAATATTCAACCTCTTCTTCTGGAATCTTTCGCCATCTTGCATCATCTTCCTGATCCTTTAGCGAGAGCCCCCGGGTTGAACACACAGCCTGTCCTGTGAGGCACACCCCTCCCAGCTGTAATGCTGTGTCTGGCAATGGGCTGGTGCTGAAGGGAGATAGTTACAAAGATCAGTTGGGGGACAGGGGGGTGGGGGTGGTGTCTGTCAATCGGTCCTTCAGAAAGGCACCGGTTATTTTGTTCGGAGTATTTTAAAAAAAAAGTGGAGGTCGAAGGTACGTCATTTATTTGGGACGGATACTGTGTTCCAGGTATTTCAGAAACAGCACCGTAAAGTTCTGTCACGTCCACGTTAATTCCACAGGACAATGATCAGAACATTTTGAAACCGTATCCAGGCAGCTTGCACCACAGTTAAATCCCAGCAGCTCCTCAAGATCACACACTGGAATCCCACCTACCATCTTCAGAAGTGAAAACTTTCTGTTACTGATTAAAAGTGTAATGTTACTACATTTATGAAGAGGGGATACATAGATTATTAAATGTGCTTCTCAAGTGTCTCTCACCCTAACCTTTCTCTAACATCTCTCCCTCTCACGCTGTCTACTTTAGAATTTGCTTCTGTTTTTCTGTTTGTTTTTTTTAATCCCAATTCCTTCTAGATCCCGTTCCCCTTCTCTCTCTCTCTCCACTTCTTTATCTCCTGTCTTTCCATCTTTGTCACTGTACCCATTCCCCCCCTCCCTCTGTTTCTCTTACAGTCTCTCTCCCTACCTCTGTTTCTCTTACTGTCTCTCTCTATTCTGTTTCTCTTACTGTCTCTCTCCCTACCTCTGTTTCTCTTACTGTCTCTCTCTATTCTGTTTCTCTTACTGTCTCTCTCCCTACTTCTGTTTCTCTTACTGTCTCTCTCCCTATCCTGTTTCTCTTACTGTCTCTCTCCCTATTCTGTTTCTCTTACTGTCTCTCCCTATTCTGTTTCTCTTACAGTCTCGCTCCCTATCCTGTTTCTCTTACTGTCTCTCTCCCTATTCTGTTTCTCTTACTGTCTCTCCCTATTCTGTTTCTCTTACAGTCTCGCTCCCTATTCTGTTTCTCTTACAGTCTCGCTCCCTACTTCTGTTTCTCTTACAATCTCTCTCCCTACTAGTTTCTCTTATTGTCTCTCTCCCTACCTCTGTTTCTCTTACTGTCTCTGCCTACTAGTTTCTCTTACTGTCTCTCTCCCTACCTCTGTTTCTCTTACTGTCTCTCTCCCTACCTCTGTTTCTCTTACAGTCTCTCTCCCTAATAGTTTTTCTTACTGGCTCTCTCCCTACCTCTGTTTCTCTTACTGTCTCTCTCCCTACCTCTGTTTCTCTTAGTCTTTCTCCCTACATCTGTTTCTCCTACTGTCTCTCTCCCTACCTCTGTTTCTCTTACAGTCTCTCTCCCTACCTCTGTTTCTCTTACTGGCTCTCTCCCTACCTCTGTTTCTCTTACAGTCTCTCTCCCTACCTCTGTTTCTCTTAGTCTTTCTCCCTACATCTGTTTCTCCTACTGTCTCTCTCCCTACCTCTGTTTCTCTTACTGTCTCTCTCTAGCACCTGATCTCCTTCCCCACCCACTGGTTTCCCACTTTCGTTTACTCATTCATTCATGTTCTCTTTCTCTCTCTCTCTCTCTCTCGTACGTCCTGACTCCCTACAACCCCCTCTTATCCTTTTTGAATGCTGCTGTCACCCCCTTTCAGTGAATGCAGCGACTGTTCCTCCATCCAATGGCTGCTGGTGAATGAAGAGCCGGCGCATTTCTATTGGCCCAATCCCCGTCCAGGTTACACATCGAGTGGAGGGAGGGCCCGGGGACACTTTGTTGTGGTGGTTGGTGGGGTGGGGGGTGGGGAGCAGTTTGGTTAAAAGTTGTGCAGCGTTTTGGGGGTTTGACTCCACTCGGCTTTGTTCCAAAATTCGGCAGAAATATTCAGGGGCGGGAGGGGTTTAAACTGTTCGGGTCAGTGCAGAGCAACGGGAAATGGGATAAAGGTTTGACAGGGAGACCGTTAGCAGGGGTGTGGGTGAGGAGCATTGGGTCTGTCAGAGGTGGGGGGCTAGCACACACAGGATGGGCCGATTGGCCTCCTCCACCAGAAGATTCCCTGTCTGAGTGGGGATTTGAAAACATGCAGCAAATTATAAATATAAAAACAAAAAAACTGCGGATGCTGGAAATCCAAAACAAAAACAGAATTACCTGGAAAAACTCAGCAGGTCTGGCAGCATCGGCGGAGAAGAAAAGAGTTGACGTTTCGAGTCCTCATGACTCATAGTTCTGTCGAAGGGTCATGAGGACTCGAAACGTCAACTCTTTTCTTCTCCGCCGGTGCTGCCAGACCTGCTGAGTTTTTCCAGGTAATTCTGTTTTTGTTCAGCAAATTATAAAGTTCAGTGTGGACACAGGGGCAGGTTGCAGGCTTGTGGTGGGGGTGGGGGGGTGGGGGGGCTCGGTTATGTGGATGAGGTGGTCGCCCTGAGGTTTCCCGCAGTCCCCGCCGCACCCCTGGCTCATGGCTCCGACTTATCTTCCTTGCGGGAAGTTTGCTCCGGGGGTTTTACGCTCCACCCACCGCCACCGACGTCGTAGCCTTCGGAACCCCCACCACCCCCCACCCTCCACCCACGACAGTTTTGCAGTTAAAACCCGCTGGAAGAGGGTGAACTGGGGATACAGTCAGAAACTGACACTGCACATCCACCTGTCCCGGGGGGCTTGGGGGGTGGGGGGTGGGTATCGTGAGCCTTGACATTTCCTTTTGCCAAAGGGATGAATGAGTTGCAACCCCGGCAAAGTGCCCTGGGATCTGTAGGACTCCAGGATGGACTACAATTCCCACCGCAGTTTGCCCAGCTCCATAGAGGGAGGGATGCCCAGCTCCATAGCAGCCCAGACCCTGACCATGAACCCTTCAAATGCAGCCCCTCCTCCCCCACTCCATCCCCACTCTCCTGCTGACTCTCATTTTTAAAAACGAGTTGCCTTTATTTCATGGCCCCTGCAACCAGGAGCCGCACCTTTCATTTATGTAGCGCCTTTAACATAATAAAAAAAAGCACCAAGGTTCCACTGGAGCATTATACAACATCTCCAATATTCTCCCTCCACCTGGACCCCTCCCTCTGGATTCTTACCTTCTCTCGATCTTTTTATTGAGAACTGTCGGCGCGACATTAGTCGTCTCAATTCCTCTGCTCCTCTCACCCATTCTAACCTGTCTCTCTCTGAACTTACTGCACTCCATTCTCTCAGGTCCAACCCTGACATTGTCATCAAACCCGCTGACAAGGGTGGTGCTGTTGTTGTCTGGCGCACTGACCTCTACCTCGCGGAGGCTGAGCGTCAACTCGCAGACACTTCCTCCTACCTCTCCCTGGACCATGACCCCACCACTGAACATCAAGCCATTGTTTCCAGGACTGTCACTGACCTCATCTCCTCTGGGGATCTCCCTCCCACAGCTTCCAACCTGATAGTCGCCCAACCTCGGACGGCCTGCTTCTATCTCCTACCCAAAATCCACAAACAGAACTGCCCCGGTAGTCCGATCGTCTCAGCTTGCTCCTGCCCCACAGAACTCATTTCTCGTTATCTTGACTCCCTTCTCTCTCCCCTTGTCCAGTCCCTTCCCACCTACATCCGTGATTCCTCTGACACCTTACGTCACATCAACAATTTCCAGTTCCCTGGCCCCAACCGCTTCCTCTTCACCATGGACGTCCAATCCCTCTACAACTCCATCCCCCACCAGGATGGTCTGAGGGCCCTTAGCTTCTTCCTCGAACAGAGGCCCAAACAATCCCCATCCACCACTACTCTCCTCCGTCTGGCTGAACTTGTTCTCACGCTGAACAATTTCTCCTTCAACTCCTCTCACTTCCTCCAAATAAAAGGTGTGGCTATGGGTACCCACATGGGCCCCAGCTATGCCTGTCTCTTTATGGGGTATGTGGAACATTCCTTGTTGCAGTCCTACTCTGGCCCCCTTCCACAACTCTTTCTCTGGTACATCAATGATTACTTCGGTGCCGCTTCATGCTCTCTTCGGGACTTGGAAAAATTTATTAATTTTGCTTCCAATCGCCACCCCTCCATCATTTTCACGTGGTCCATCTCTGACACTTCCCTTCCCTTCCTTGACCTCTCTGTCTCAATCTCTGGTGATAGACTGTCCACCAATATCCATTACAAACCCACCGACTCCCACAGCTATCTCGACTACAGCTCCTCACACCCCGCTTCCTGTAAGGACTCCATCCCATTCTCTCAGTTCTTTCGCCTCCGTCGCATCTGTTCCGATGATGCTACATTCAAAAACAGTTCCTCTGACATGTCCTCCTTCTTCCTTAACCGAGGTTTTCCACCCTCGGTCGTTGACAGGGCCCTCAACCGTGTCCGGCCCATCTCCCGCGCATCCGCCCTCACACCTTCTCCTCCCTCCCAGAAACATGATAGGGTCCCCCTTGTCCTCACTTATCACCCCACCAGCCTCCGCATTCAAAGGATCATCCTCCGCCATTTCCGCCAACTCCAGCATGATGCCACCACCAAACACATCTTCCCTTCACCCCCCTTATCGGCATTCCGTAGGGATCGCTCCCTCCGGGACACCCTGGTCCACTCCTCCATCACCCCCTACTCCTCAACCCCCTCCTATGGCACCACCCCATGCCCACGCAAAAGATGTAACACCTGCCCCTTCACTTCCTCTCTCCTCACCGTCCAAGGACCCAAACACTCCTTTCAAGTGAAGCAGCATTTCACTTGCATTTCCCCCAACTTAGTCTACTGCATTCATTGCTCCCAATGTGGTCTCCTCTACATTGGAGAGACCAAACGTAAACTGGGCGACCGCTTTGCAGAACACCTGCGGTCTGTCCGCAAGAATGACCCAAACCTCCCTGTCGCTTGCCATTTTAACACTCCACCCTGCTCTCTTGCCCACATGTCTGTCCTTGGCTTGCTGCATTGTTCCAGTGAAGCCCAACGCAAACTGGAGGAACAGCACCTCATCTTCCGACTAGGCACTTTACAGCCATCCGGACTGAATATTGAATTCAACAACTTTAGGTCGTGAGCTCCCTCCCCCATCCCCACCCCCTTTCTGTTTCCCCCTTCCTTTTTTTTCCAATAAATTATAAAGATTTTCCTTTTCCCACCTATTTCCATTATTAAAAAAAAACCCACTAGAGCTATACTTTGAGTGCCCTACCATCCATTCTTAATTAGCACATTCGTTTAGATAATATCACCAACTTTAACTTTAACACCTATGTGTTCTATTGTACTATTGTTGTTGACATCTTTTGATGATCTGCTTCTATCACTGCTTGTTTGTCCCTACAACCATACACCCCCCCACCTCTCTCTCTCTCTCTCTCTCCGCCCCCCACACACACACCTTAAACCAGCTTATATTTCAACTCTTTCTTGGACTCGACCTCAAGTTCTGTCGAAGGGTCATGAGGACTCGAAACGTCAACTCTTTTCTTCTCCGCCGATGTTGCCAGACCTGCTGAGTTTTTCCAGGTAATTCTGTTTTTGTTATACAACAAAGCCTGACACCGAGCCACATAAGGAGGTATTGGGTCAGATGACCAAAGGCTTGGGTCAAAGGTTGGATCAGAGGCCCCACTTTGGCCACAGGACAGTCACAGGAAGTACTTTTGTTTCCCAGTTTTTACTGGGTTTTTTTTGTTTCCGGGGTCCTGGCAGTTCACTTCAAATTGCTCGAATGCCCCAGTTTTCAGCTCCCAGCCTCACCTCTAACCTGCCCATGGCATCCATTTACTGTCGGCGAGCTCCCAACAATTGACATCCTCCCGGGTTGTGCTGCACCCTGGGAATCAGAACGGCGACTCTTCACCAACCATTCAGCGAATAGACTGGCTTAATCTCAGACCGTTGCTAAGGAAAGGGATGGAGTCGGTAGTTAGGGAATGGAGTTTGTGTTGGAGAGTGAGAACGATAGCTTCAGTTTTCCCAGTATTTAAATGAAGGAAATTTCTGCTCATCCTGTACTGGATGCCGGATAAGCAGTCTGATACATTAGCAACAGCGGGGGAGTCGAGAGAGGTGGTGGTGAGGAAGAGCTGGGGGTCGTTGCGTACGTGTGAAAACTAACGGATGATGTCACCGATGAGTAGATGAGAAATAGGAGGGGGGCCAAGGATAGATCCTTGGGGGACATCAGAGGGAATGGTGCCGGAGTGGGAAGGGAAGCCATCGCAAATGATCCTCTGACTATGATTAGATAGATGATAATGAAACCAGGCGAGAGCAGTCACACCCAGCTGGACGACAGTGGAGATGCATTGGAGGAGGATGGTGTGGTTAAACATGTCAAAGGCTGCAGACAGGCCTAGAAGGACGAGGAGGGAAAGCTTACCTTCGTCACAGTCACATCCGATGTCATTTGTGACTTTACTAAGAGCTATTTCAGAACTGTGGCAGGAGCAGGACCTGATTGGAGGGATTCAAACACAGGGTTCCAGGAAAGATGGGAATGGAGTTACAAGAGTTAATGGAGAATTCCAAGTTCTAACCAACCTCTGTGTAAAGATAATTTATACAGCCCCTTTAATTATTTACGGGATTAACATAAGTTTTTGCTCTGGGTGTCAGCCACAACACTCTTATCTCTGAATGAGAAAATCACGGGTTCAAACCCAGACACTGGAGCACAAAATCCAGGGTGACGCTATAGTGTGGTACTGAAGGAGAGCTACACTGTCAGAGGTGCCATCTTTTCGGATGCAACGTTAAACTTAGGTCCTGCCTCGCGTCTCAGGAAGACATAAATGATCCCATGATTGTATTTTGAAGAAGAGCAGTGATGGTCTCTCCAATGACCCAGCCAATATTTATCCCTCAACCCGCATCAATCAAAAAACAGCTGCTTATCTGGTCATTACCATCTTGCTGTGCCCTGATTGGTTGCCCCAGTTCCTGTGTTAAAATAGTGATGATACTTCAGAAGTAGTTTGTTGGCTGTTAAACACTTTGGGATGTCCTGAGGTTGTGAAAGGCACTACATAAATGCAAGTCTTTCTTTGGTCCTGCCTTACCAATGTAAATAAAGTAACCCAATAGTAACCCTTTATAATCTTGGGAACCTCTAACAGGAGTTTAACACTCCCAATGATAGTAAGAAAATCCTAACTTCTCAAATCTTTCATTAACTCTAGCATCGTGTCCCAGTGATCAAAGTCTGTGCTTTAAAAAGAGATAGATTTACAAAATCTTAGGAACATTCAAGGCTATGGGCCAAGTGCTGGTAAATGGGATTAGGTAGATAGGTCAGGTGCTTCTCACGTGTCGGTGCAGACTCGATGGGCCGAAGGGCCTCTTCCCTGTACTGTGTGATTCTGTAATTCTGTGATTCTGTGAATAGGAAGCTCAGCTCCCTGAAATCTCCCCCACTACCATGAGCACAAATCTGACACGTATTTTTAAAACTGCAGTTATTTAATTGAGCAGCCTGTTAATAAAAAGTAAATCTGTGCTGATTTCTTCAGATGCTATTTCAAGTGAAAGCCATAAAGAAATTTATGGTGCGTTGGGAAGAATTTATTAACGTCAGCGGAGCGGGGGTGCGGGGGAGTGTGGTGGGGGTCCGGGGGAGTGTGGTGGGGGTCCAGGGGAGTGCGGTGGGGGTGCAGGGGAGTGTGGTGGGGGTGCGGGGGAGTGTGGTGGGGGTGGGGGGGAGTGTGGTGGGGGTCCGGGGGAGTGTGGTGGGGGTCCGGGGGAGTGCGGTGGGGGTGCAGGGGAGTGTGGTGGGGGTGCGGGGGAGTGTGGTGGGGGTGGGGGGGAGTGTGGTGGGGGTCCGGGGGAGTGTGGTGGGGGTCTGGGGGAGTGTGGTGGGGGTGGGGGGGAGTGTGGTGGGGGTGGGGGGGAGCGTGGTGGGGGTCCAGGGGAGTGTGGTGGGGGTGTGGGGAAGCGTGGGCTTCACCCCATCCAATGTGTTAATAGAACCCCTAAGCCAGTTGATAAAGTCAAAACCAAGCCACAGAGCTTTTCTTTACTGAAAGAGTTTATTGACTTTATTCAGTCTTCTACCACTCCTCACACACATCCAGTGTCCCAGTGGTCCCCTATTTATATGTGCTCAAAGCATTTAATTAAACAACATCCTTCACCTGTGTATCTCAACAATAGAATTAACATTCTAGTAACACAATGGAATGCTACAGAACAGGAAATTGGTACGTATAACAGGCTGTCAGTTTTATCCTCCACCCCACCCCCATTCAATGAAGTTGGAAATTTGACCCATTATTAAGAATTTTATCACGGAGGTGGCCATTCAGCCCATTGTGCCTGTATCAGCCCTTTGAAAGAGCTTCTCAATTAGCCTTGCTCCCCTACTCTTTCCCCATAGCCCTGCAAATTTTCCCTTTCAAGTGTTTACCCACTTCCCTTTTGAAAGTTAATTTTGAATCTGCTTCCATTGCCCTTTCGAACTGTGTATCCCAGATCATAGCAACTTGCTGAGTTAAAAAAATTCTCTTTTTAATCACCTGACATTTTAAAAAAAATCTAAAATGATCAATTATCAAAATTACTATGGTGCAAGGACTGCTATTGTGGGTTTGGACATCCTGGAACAGCCACATGGCATGGGTATGTCTATATAATTAGTGGTCAAAACTCCTGTACTTCAATCCCAGCAATGCCTCTGACTGATGCTGTCATTTCCCTCCATATCTATCAGTCATGGCTCAGTGGGTAGCACCCTTACCTGAGTCAGAAAACTATGGGTTCAAATCCCAGCCCAGTCACTTGAGCTTAAAAACCACCTAATACAGAGGCAATGCTGCACTGTTGGAGATACCCATCATTCCGATGAGGCACTAAACCAATGTTATCCCTCTAACAGGATGTAATGATTTCTGTGACCCTATCTGAAGGTGGTCTGGGCAATGTTTATCTCTCAACCACTGTGTCACAAGTGGCACTGATTGGTTGGCAAGTTGCCTCTGATTGGCCAAGATGTTGTCATGGCAAATGCACCAGGGAGCTATTGCCCCTATGCTTTTGTTATTCAAAAATGGTGCAATGTCTAGACTTGTTCCTTTTGCCTGCAGAGGACAGGTCCTTTCACATGAATATGTGTAGCTTCTAGCAAGCATAAGTGGGCTACATTGCGAGCCTAAGTGATAATGTTAAATTGATTGTTAGTGGAATTCTTAGCACACTCGGAATTGTTCAGCAAGTACTGTCCAGTCACAGAATCACATCTCATGTTAGACATCATGTTCTGAGTTTCACAATAGATCATTAACTCAGTGAAAGATCATCTTTTGGGATATCACAATGGAGTAGAAGACCTTGAGATAGATTTTAGGAATAGCAGAAATATGTAAGGTTTTGGTGGGAGTTGGCACCAGACCTCCTGATAGCAGTAGTAAGATGCTGAGGGATGCACCAAAGCCTAGGGCAGCCGCTGCAAAGGCCCAATAGGGAAAGGCTATGCCTATGGCTCTGCTGCCCCTTTGCGCTGGGAGGGGAGGGAGTGAATGTTTAAGGCGGGTGTCGATGGGGCGCTGATCAAGCAGCTGTTTTGTCCTGGATGGTGTCGAACTTCTTGAGTGTCGCTGGAGAGTGTCATCCAGGCAAGTGGAGACTATTCCATCACACTCCTGGCTTGTGACTTGTAGATGGTGGACAGGCCTTGGGGAGTCCAGAGTTGAGTTACTCGCTGCAGAATTCCCAGCCTCTGACCTGCTGTTGTAGCCACAGTATTTATATGGCTAGTCCAGTTCAGTTCCTGGTCAATGCTAACGCCCAGGATGTTGACATAAAGAACAGCAAAGGGATACAAAGCAAGTATTAAGAGCTGCAAAAAGAGGAATTGTGAGAAAAAGGATTGCGAGGAATATCAAGGGCATACTAAAAGCATTTACGAAAGGAGAGCTGGAGCCCTATAAAGAGCAGGAGCAGTTCTTATTAGGATTGGAAATTAGGGAATGGTAGTCTTGTGAAATGTCCACTTTGTATCAGGTTTCACAGGAGAATCACAAAATTGTTACAGTGCAGAAGGAGGCCTTTCAGCCCATTGTGTCTAAACCAGCTCCTTCAAATGAGCAATTCACCCAGTGCTGTTCCCCCATAGCCCTACACATTCTTCCTTTTCACATAACAGTCTCTTTCACGTTTGAATGCTTTGATTGACCTTGTCTCCACCACACTCTCAGGCGGTGCATTCCAGATCCCAGCCATTTCATTGACCCTGTCTCCACCACACTCTCAGACAGTGTATTCCAGATCCTAACCACTCAATTGACCCTGTCTCCACCACACTCTCAGACAGTGTATTCCAGATCCTAACCACTCGATTGACCCTGTCTCCACCACACTCTCAGACAGTGCATTCCAGATCCTAACCACCCGATTGACCCTGTCTCCACCACACTCTCAGACAGTGCATTCCAGATCCTAACCACTTGATTGGCCCTATCTCCACCACACTCTCAGACAGTGCATTCCAGATCCTAACCACTCGATTGACCCTGTCTCCACCACAGTCTCAGGCAGTCCATTCCAGATCCTAACACCTCGATTGACCCTGTCTCCACCACACTCTCAGGCAGTGCATTCCAGATCCTAACCACTCGATTGACCCTGTCTCCACCACACTCTCAGACAGTGCATTCCAGATCCTAACCACTCGATTGACCCTGTCTCCACCGTACTCTCAGGCAGTGTATTCCAGATCGTAACCACTCAATTGACCCTGTCTCCACCACACTCTCAGACAGTGCATTCCAGATCCTAACACCTCGATTGACCCTGTCTCCACCACACTCTCAGGCAGTGCATTCCAGATCCTAACCACGCGATTGACCCTGTCTCCACCACACTCTCAGGCAGTGCATTCCAGATCCTAACCACTCGATTGACCCTGTCTCCACCACACTCTCAGACAGTGCATTCCAGATCGTAACCACTCGATTGACCCTGTCTCCACCATACTCTCAGGCAGTGCATTCCAGATCCCAACCGCTCAATTGATCCCATCTCCATCACACTCTCAGACAGTCCATTCCAGATCCTAACCACTCGCTGCATGAGACAAGCCGGAATTTTTAGGAACATTATACAGTCGGGCCCGCTGGCCCTGGAAACAGAGTATAGGTGGCCCCCAGGGTGGGTGAATGCTAAGGCAGGTTAGATACAAAGCCGGCCTGAGCTGTCTGGGACTTTGCCCCAGTTGTTTTACAAGTTGTTAGGCCTTCACTCCTCACATCCCCACACCCACCCACCTATGCCCAAGACCCTTCGTAGTCTCCATGCCAACTCAATGCCAACTCAAGCCCCTACCCTCTCTCCCATACCCTCTCATAGCACCCATGCCCTCCATGTCCTCCATCTACTCTCATGCTCTCTCACAGCTTCCATACCAACTCCATAACCACCCACCCAGTCCACCAGGGGCAGACAGGAGCCACATGGAGATGAAAAAATAAACTAACCATCTAATACAGCTGTCATTCATAAACATTTGATAGTGCAAAAAAATTCTCCTTCATGAAACCCATTCAGAGGTTCTAAGCCTCTTCAAGTGGTTAAGCTCTTAAGAAAACAAACAAATTTCTGTATGAACCCTGCATTAAAGACAGCTAATCCTTTGATAGTCTCTTTGAACTATCAATCAAGCTGTGAACTCAGAACCCACCCCCTGATGTAGCTGTAGATTTTGAAACTCAGCCAAGCATTCATAACACTTAATAATTGCCCTTGGGGGAATGTCAACAAGGAACTCTATTGAAATTGCACAAACACATGCTAATGTTTTTCTTTCTTACCCGCACCAGATGGCAATGCCAATCGAAGAAGTCCAACAGAAGTTTTATTTCTCAGCCTTCTTTTAATCTTTAAAGAACAGAGCATTTAAAAAGCTTCAGATCATGACAGGTACATAGACCTTGTATGCCCTTCAAGAGCATTATGTCCACTCTATCAATCTGTCACTCCCAACACTGCGTGTTAAGGCCCTTAGCACAGTCAAACTGGGGTCTGCGATATAAGGAAAAAAACTTAGGGCGGAATTTCCCAGGACCTCCCACGGTGGGGAGGGAGGTGTTGAAAATGACGGTGATATCTTGTGCTCCCACCCACCATGGCAGGTCTCTATCCCCACCAGAGGCCAGCGTGAAACCGATTTACATCCCACTAAGGGGATGCAGGTGAAGGCCCGACTGGACTCAGCCCCCACTGCCCAATGGTCCTCGATGTCAGCGGGAAACCACACCGATCCAGAAAATGTCCGGACCAACGTGACGTATAAATGTCGGCCGGTGGAACTGCTAAGTGGCCTCACCCTCCGCAGAGCTGGCAAACAAATCATCCTTTACGCCTGGTCTGACTGCAGAGACACCCACGCCTGACGTTGCTGGTCCCAAATCATACTAACCTCTAACGCACGTGGAGTTCCAGTTTCTGGAAGTGCGAGGTTCCACGATGGGGCATCTTCATCAACGCTGTGCTGTTGCTCCCTCTCTCTTTCCCCTGGGTGGGGGCTGCTGTGACCGGGCACCAGGGGGGCGTGTGAGAGCAGAAAATCTGAGGGAGATTGTTGATGTGAGTGAATTTGGGGTGGGGTGCGGGGTTGGATGAGAAGCAAGAAGCCCACATCAACAGCTTACTCACCGTGCCAGGTAGTGGAATGAGGGCGAGCTGCCCTCAGTCAAACACGCACAGATGAACGTGTGTTCAGCAGCAGGAGGGGGTCTTTAAAGGGGGTCATTAAAACTTGTAGCACGGTTGCTGTTTACTTTCCACCGACTCTGCTTTGAGTTCATAGAGGTCTTGGGCGCTTTTAAAAGCTAGTGAACCTTTCACCGAGCGGTGCCACACAGTGGGGGGATGGGGACTGCCGGGGGAAGGTGTTAGTTGTGACCTTAAGGGCTCCAGATAATCACTTGCTCCCAGTCATGGGTGCTTTAGTTGCAATCTCTCTTGGGCTGCAGTATGAGAGGAGGATGGCACAGAAGATAGGCCAGGGAGGATAAAGGGACGAGGGACTCTCAGCAGAAGGCCTTACCCAACTAGAGTCTCCCAGGAGCACTTCCCTCACCTCCACATTCACCAGGAACAAGGTGCGCATCATCTGCAATTCCCAAAGCAGGTCATTTGCCATCTCTCAGAACCAGACCTGCAGTCTCAGTGCAGAGCGAGAACGGCATTCCCAGCAGCTGTGAGTGTGACCCTGGCCCTGAATTTCTTTGCATTGAGACCATTCCTGGACTGGAGCGGCTGACATATTTAACCACTCCTAGGATGCTGACCAGTGCTACACCACTTTAACCATCCTCCTAAATCCAGCAAACTCAAACAAGCCCTACGAGCCCTAAATGGATTAATAAGCAAATTGAAAGCAAGAGAAAAATTACCAGCAAACTTACCAAAATGAATGATTTTGATAGAAGTGAGATGGAATTCTCAATAAGCTAGAAATTCTCGTAAGACAAGAGAAATGGACAGCCTTAATTGGAGAGTGCTAGAGAATATTTGGGGGCAGATTTGTGAGCTGCTGACAGTGGTTATTTGACAACAATGATTTTAGCAACAGAGAAAGAATGAAGGAACATTGAATGAAGGAATGATTTGCATTTACACCCTTCATGACTACAGAACATCCCAAAGCGTTTTACAGCCAATGAGGCTTCTTCGTGTTGTCATGTCGGAAATGTGGCACTCAATTTGCACACAGCAAGCTCCCACAAACAGCAATATGATGACGACCAGCTAATCTGTTTTACTGATCTTAGCTGAAGATCAAATGTTGATGGAGTAAGAAGATCACCTCATTCGATTGTGGCTGATATTCCATCCTGCATGAAACACTGGTGGATGGGAAAGAGGTCAATGTGACAGCCATATTTATTATGGGCAATGTGACAGCCATATTTAATATGGGCAATGTGACAGCCATATTTAATACGGGCAATGTGACAGCCATATTTACTATGGGCAATGTGACAGCCATATTTACTATGGGCAAGAGATCGGAAACTGGTGAATATAGAGTCATTAGTCTGACTTCAGTTGCATGTAAACCAATGGCATCTATAAGGAATGGTAACCATGACGATTATTTGTACACTAATAATTAATGGCTAAAGGAAACACAATAATGTGACCAATGTCCATCATATCTTTGGCAATGAAACATTCTAAATCTTCAACAAAGTTCCACATGAAAGATTGCTGGTTAGGCACAAGGCTGTGGGGATGCAAATCCTCGTGCCTGAAATTGGGTCTGTCATGTTAACCTTCTTCGGATTCAGTCGCTCCCTTAGGTTGGGTGCATGCCTGCCCTTCATGACTCACAGTGCCCGCTAGCAGCTGGTGTACGAGTCACATCCAGGAGCGTAGCAATGAATCTCGGTGACCCAGATCGCATCTCTGTGCCTTACAAACAGGAAACTCTTTCAATATCATCTAAGGACAGACTGAATTAACACTGGGTCATGAGGAGTTTGATTGTGAAGCTGATCCAGTCCAATTCCACATCAGATAAAACCAAAGTGATGTAAGCTGCACTGTGCAATTAGTGTTATTTCAGTCACCATTACAAAAGCAAAGGACATGCAGGCACTTCTTTTATATTCACTTATGGGATGTGGCTGTCACTGGCTGGGCCAGCATTTATTGCCCATCCCTAATTGCCCTTGAGAAGGTGGTGATGAGCTGCCTTCCTGAACCACTGCAGTCCATGTGGTGTAGGTACACCCACAGTGCTTAAGAAGAGACTTAAGAACTTCTAGGGGCAGAATCTTCCGGATGGTGTGTGGGGGCGGGGCCCGACACACCGACATGTAAAATGATGTGCGATGACATCAGGCGTGTGTCCCAACATCATCGTACACCATCGCGAGACTTCATTCAGTGGGCGTGCACCAGAGTCAGCTGTGTGCCCGCTGAAATGTTAAGGGCCTATTAAGGCCATTAAGAAATTAATTAAAGTCATTAAGAACGCTGCGTGTCCAACCTTAGGGTTATCGTGGGGCAGGCAAAGAGCCCAGGCGGCCTCCGCATTTTTCAAGGGACCTCATCCACAGGCGGGATGAGGTTTCCTGAAGCTTTTAAAAAGCAAATAAGTAAATTTTCCCACATTTACAAACATGTCCCAACTCATGTGACACAGTTGCATGAGGGACATGTTTAAATAAATTCTTTATTCAATTCTGTCATGATTTTAATATACATTCAATCTCCCGAGTGCAGCTCCGTGCCCTAGGGAGATTCCTGCGCTCTTTTGAGCACATGTGTGAAAGAGCTCAGGCCCCAACTCTCCCTCCTTCCCCTACCCACACAGGTAGCGCTTGGGGTTACAGGCTGCACATGACACTGGGCTGGCCTTAATCAGCCCGTCCGTGTAAAATGGCGGCATGGAGGCTTTCGTAGGTGGCGACTGTCTGTGCGCCCACCTCTGCCCACTCCCACCCAGCCCGCCTGCCGTAGGAAAAATCCTGGCCCAGGATTTTGACCCAGTGACAATGAAGGAACGGCTGAGGTATTTCCAAGTCAGGATGGTGAGTGACTTGGAGGGGGACTTGCAGGTGGTGGTGATCCCATGTGTCTGCTGACCTTGTCCTACTAGGTGGTAGAGATTGCAGGTTTGGAAGGTGCAGTTGAAGGAGCCTTGGTGAGTTGCTGCAGTGTATCTCGTAGTTGGTTCACACACTGCTGCTACTGTGCGTCAGTGGTGGAGGGAGTGAGGGTTGAAAGTGGTGGATGGGGTGCCAATCAAGCCACTTCTTTGTCCTGAACGGTGTCAAGCTTCTTGAGTGTTGTTGGAGCTGCACTCACCCAGGCAAGTGGAGAGTATTCCATCACACTCCTGACTTGTGCCTTGTAGACAGGCTTGAAGATGATCAGGCATATGTTCTGAAGGAGTCACATCTGCAATGTGAGGTTATAGGCAGCACTGCTGCACTATCAAGAACAATGGATTAGAGTCGGAAAACCATTAAGAAAAATAATGAGAATATCTAAAGCCTTCATCAGAATCTAACTGGAAGATACATCAATCAACAGTGATTCAGAAAAAATTCTTCACTATTGGGAAGGAGTAGTGCCGGAATAGCTGCAAATGAATCAGAAATATTCAAATTGTCCAGAAGAGTTCAGGGTAATAGAGGCAATAGTCTACAAGGAGAGTGACATAATAATAGAGGCAATAGTCCACAAGGAGAGTGACATAATATTAGAGGCAATAGTCTACAAGGAGAGTGACATAATAATAGAGGCAATAGTCTACAAGGAGAGTGACATAATAATAGAGGCAATAGTCTACAAGGAGAGTGACATAATAATAGAGGCAATAGTCTACAAGGAGAGTGACATAATAATAGAGGCAATAGTCCACAAGGAGAGTGACATAATAATAGAGGCAATAGTCTACAAGGAGAGTGACATAATAATAGAGGCAATAGTCTACAAGGAGAGTGACATAATAATTGAGGCAATAGTCTACAAGGAGAGTGACATAATAATAGAGGCAATAGTCTACAAGGAGAGTGACATAATAATAGAGGCAATAGTCCACAAGGAGAGTGACATAATAATAGAGGCAATAGTCTACAAGGAGAGTGACATAATAATAGAGGCAATAGTCTACAAGGAGAGTGACATAATAATAGAGGCAATAGTCTACAAGGAGAGTGACATAATAATAGAGGCAATAGTCTGCAAGGAGAGTGACATAATAATAGAGGCAATATTCTACAAGGAGAGTGACATAGTAATAGAGGCAATAGTCTACAAGGAGAGTGACATAGTAATAGAGGCAACAGTCTACAAGGAGAGTGACATAGTAATAGAGGCAACAGTCTACAAGGAGAGTGACATTAAAAGGCTGAAAAATTTCAGCAAAGAAATCCTGCTTGAAGATTCATGAGGAGCATATTGGCACAGAAATGTAAACTAGGAAAGGTCATGTATCAGCTCAAAATGAAATAAAGACATCTGTTACCATCCCCACAGAGACCGATAATATTTTAAAAAGAAAGGGATTGCCACAACACTAGCGAGAAGAAACACAATGGACAAGATTTCATTATTTAAAATTTTTATTGCAAAAAACTAACTAAAATCAGCATAATTCAAACATCAATTAACTGGCGATGGATATTTCAAATAAAAAGGTAAATTTCACTTTAAATAGTCGATACAACAAAGATACACCTCACATAGTTACAAGCACTTGCATTACTTTGGTGCAAATCCCATCCAATTGCTTCAGCTCTTGAGTTGCATTTACCAGCAGTTTTATTCAATCCAAAGTCCCCACACATGGTTACCACCAACAAAGCGCACATCTACAAACACTCTCACTCGGGTCATGACAGCCCTGATGGCACAGAATTCCCAGAGACTCCTTTCTCCAACCTCATTAAATAGTCTCGGCCACCACTTTAGCAGCAGAAATAAGTGTTGTCCAATCCATAATCCTTCACTCTTCCTGTATTCAGTATTACGTGCTTTCCAACTATATAACACATGCGGGAACATAGTGTTCTATTCTCAGAGTCTGCTTCAACACCAGAATCTATTCTCAGAGTCTGCTTCAACACAAGAATCTATTCTCAAAGTCTGCTTCAACACCAGAAGCTTTTCAAAGATTACCAAACAAAAAACTGTACTGTCTGGAGAGAGCATTGTACATTTTCTCAGTGTTCTCACCTGCTGAACAGAAAAGGACAACCTAAAGCCCTATTCCACTACGATGAGCTTTCTATTTACCCCTTGCTTCTTACTTTGTGGAACCTAATGGTGTCATAATCAGGAAACCAGTTAGCCCTCTTTCAAAATACTCCCCAGCACATTTTGTCCTTAAATGGACACTACACAAAAAGAAAATACATGCTTCCCAAAGCCATGGGTCAGCATACATTTCAAACCCTATTTAAGCGATAGAGCAAACTAACCAGCAGCACCCAGTGAAATCTCAGTCAGTACCACATTGACTATATCATAGAATAGAATCGTACGCTGCTGAAGGAGGCCATTCGGTCCTTCATTCTCGCGTCAGCTCTTTAAAAGAGCTATCCAATTATTCCCATTTTCCTGCTTTTTCCCCGTAAATTTGCATTTCTTTTTCCTTTTTAAGCGTTTATCCATCTCCATTTTGAAAGCCACTATTGAATCTGCTTCCACTTCCCTTCCAGGCAGAGTGATCTGGATCATGGTGACTCACTGTGTAAAACAAAATTCTCCTCATCTCCCTCCTGGATTTTTTTGCTTATTATTTTAATCTCCTGCCATTGGAAGCAATTTCTCCCGATCTACCTCATCAGAATGTCGGTAATGATTAGTCAATGTGCTGAAGGATCACTTTGCCATTAGTGACTGCTGTTCCACTAAGATAGGTTCAGAGTGCTCAATACCGCGGGCAAAGGAACATTGGCCTGAATTTTGTGCATGTGTGATCATCAGGCCTGGAAAGGGACGTGATTGTGAAGAGTGAAGGATTATGGATTGGACAACACTTATTTCTGCTGCTAAGGTGGTGGCCGAGACTATTTAATGGGGTTGGAGAAAGGAGTCTCTGGGGATTCTGTACCATCAGAGTTGTCATGACCCGAGTGAGACAGTGTTTGTAGATGTGCGCCATGTTTGTGATAACCATGTCTGGGGACTTTGGATTGAATTCCCAGCCACAATCGCAGCTGAGGTGTGGTTTTATGCTGACTGGCCAATTAAGGCCTGGCCAGTGTGAAACTCGCCTGGACATTAGGGCACCCCTGCCGGTGGAGGCAGGAACGTGGCGGGTGCTGGGTCCAATGGGAACCCAGAGGGCGTGGGATTGGGGGGGGGGGGGGTGGTTTGAAAACTGCACAGGAGGGCAGGAGTTGGTGAGAGCCTCAGGGAGTTGTCAAGGAGAGAGTGTAATATCTGGCCTCAGCACCCACTGGGCGCGCCAGGGCAGGAGGGCAAGGCCGGTGGGCACTCTGCCCCACGACTCTCTGACGAGTGCCTGTGCACTCTCGTGGAGGCAGTGAGTGCCCGGTGTGATACTCTTATGCCGCCAGATGGCAAGAGGAGACCACCCCAACTGATGGAGGAGGTCTGGATAGAGATGGCTGCCCATGTGAGTGGGACTGATGTTGTGTACCCCACACGGATTGGGCAATGGAAAAGGTTCAATGATCATCTGCAATCTGCAAGGGTGAGTACCAACTTGGCATGGCACTGGGTATAGTGTCTTGGAGGGTGTTTGTTCATCGTGGTGCTCTGGGGTGTGAGATGAAGAGTGCCAAATAGCACATACCCCTGTGCCAGCCAAGGCTAGGAGATGTGCCCACTTGCCTTGGACATATGAAAGGATGAGTTGTGCCAATATGACAGGCACCTGGTTCTCCTGGGGGTTGGTGGTGGGGCGAGGGTAGTACGGTGTTGCAGGTAGAGGGTGGACAAATGAATGCACTTTCGTCCATGAGGAGAAGAGGAGCCACAATGCACTGGAGTGTGCCCGAATAGGTGGTGGGAGTGCCCAACATCCTGATCATGTCCAGGTTTGAGATGGGCACCCTGGACATGGAATGTGAGGGAGCAATAATGTCGCCAGGTTGCAGAGAGGCAGGGGTCTCGGAGGACGGTAAGAGTGCAGTGGGAAGGTGAGAGACTGGGGGAGTGTGTAGGAAGGTCAAGGCATTGCCAATGGGAATTTCAAATCTGGCTTGTCCAATCACAACGCCTCAGTGAAGCATTTGTCCTTTGTGACAAGCAGCCATCGTGTCTGCATGTTTGCAAGCTCTGTGTCTGGTTGTTCCCCCTCCTCTCTGGGCACAGTCACTTAGTAATGAGGTTCGCAACTGACATATTCTCTTCCTCCCTGAGAAGCTGCATCCCCAACTCGCACTGCAGACACCAAGAACCCCCCTTGACACCTGGGGAGCAGCCGCCAACTGATGTGCCCATGTCACATCCTCTCTCTTCACCAATTACCAGCACAGATACAGGCATGTCAGTGGGCACTAGCTTGCCGGTTCAGTTGGTATTGCACAGCAGCAAGGGCACATCACAGTCGCTGGAAGAGCTGGTGGAGGCAGAAGGTGCCCAGGGCACTGGCAGTCAGGAGACTGCTGGAGACCAGGATGATGCTGAGTCCGAGGCAGATGATGAGCCTCTGGAGCCGTCCTTCAGGTGGCAGATGCTGGATGCCCAGCGGGATGCCCGTGATGATCTGGCGGATGTCCCTGAGTGTCTATGTGCCGTGATCTCTGCCTTGGAGGAGTCCATGCAAAGTGTGGGCACTGCGTTGACCCTGAGCTCCGAGCACACAGCCTCCTCCATTGGGAGAGCGCTGACTCTCATGAAGAGGCAGCTCCTGGAACAGAATCAGGAGAGTCCAAGGCTGCGCTCGGACCCACAAGCCCACAAACATGCCAATTGGAGGCACGCCAACCTGCGTCCGCTCCCGCTCTTCCCCCACAACGGGGGGAAAATGTTGGTCCATATTTTTACTTCTCTTTAGCTCTGAAGAAGAGTCACATGGACTTGAAACGTTAACCCTGTTTCTCTCTCCACAGATGCTGTTTGACCTGCTGAGTTTTTCCAGCATTTTCTAGTTTTACCATGCCAGGTTGTACTGTCTCCTCCCCTTGTCCCATGCTTGTGGAGTGATGCCCCTCAAGTTATATATAACCAATTGCCTCTCTGTAATGGAAAGAGATGCCAATGGCCCTCAATGCACTATGGTTTGTTACCTTATCTTGACCTTCTCTGTTCCCAGGAGAACCTTCCTGACTTTTCCAACCTCTCCTTAGGACTGAGGTCCCTCATCCCTGGTAACATCCTTGTAAACTTCCTCTGTCCCCATTCTCAGGCCTTTACATCTTTTCTCAAGTGTGAAACTTAGAATTGGCACAATGCTCCCACTTGAGGTCTAACCAGGATTTAGAAAGTTCTAGCATGATTTCTTTCTTTTTATATTTTATTCCTCTATTTGTAGGAGGTCTTGCAGTGCAGTGGGGTGGCATCCCTGTCTCTGAGCTAGAAGCTCTGGGTTCAAATCCCGCCCTAGGACCTCAATGGCCAAGGAAGGTGCATTCAAAATATGCAGGAAACTGGTCTGAGTATCACCCTGCAAAATCCTTCCAACACACGCCAATGGCAGACGGTAAGAGTGGGAGAGATTCCTGGTCAGCCATGTGATGGAAAGAACATTGGAGCCTCTACCATCACTATCCATAGCTCCAGACTACAATGTACGTGGAAAAGTGTAGGTTGCCACAGTACCTCGGACTCCCTGAGTGACCTGTCACACACCATCACCTCTATTTATAAACCAATGTAACAAACCATATTCTAGGCCATTGAATAAAAGGGAAAATAGGCACATGGATAAGAAATTGGCTGAGTGACAGGAAACAGAGTAGTGGTAAATGGTTGTTTTTCAGATTGGAGGAAGGTTTGTAGTAGAGTTCCTCAGGGGTCAGTGTTGGGACCCTTGCTCTTCCTAATGTATATTAATGACCTAGACTATGGTGTGCAGGGCATGATTTCAAAATTTGCATTTGATACAAAGATTGGAAATGTTGTCAACTGTGATGGGGACAGTCTTCAACTTCAAAAGGGCATAGACATGTTGGTGGGTTGGGCAGATAAGTGGCAGATGAAGATCAATCTACAGAAGAGTGAGGTGATTCATTTTGGCAGGAAAGATATGGTGAGACAGTATAAAATAAAGGGAGAGACTCTAAAGGCAGGACAGGAACAGAGGGACCTCGGTGTATATGTACATAGGTCATTGAGGATGGAAGGGCATGTTGAGAGAGCAGTTAATAAAGCATATAGTACCTTAGGCTTTATTAACAGGGGCATTAAGTACAAGAGTAAGGAGGTCACATTGAACTTGTATAAGACACTAGTTAGGCCTCATCTGGAGTACTGAGACCAGTTCTGAGTGCCATTCTTGAGGAAGGATGTGTAGGCATTGGAGAGAGTACAGAAGAGATTCACAAGAATGATTCCCGGGATGAAGAACTGTAACTAAGAGAGTAGATTGGAGAGGTTGGATTGTTTTCTGTGGAGGAACGAAGGCTGGGAGAGGAGACTTGATAGAGGTATTCAAGATTCTGAGGGGTATGGACAGGGTAAATAGTGAGAAACTGTTTCCACTAAAGAGAACATCAAGAACTAAAGGGCACAGATTCAAAATAATTGGCAAAAGGAATAAATGTGATGTGAGGAAAAATTTTTTCACCCAGAGGGTGGTTAGAGTCAGGAACAAACTTCCTGAAAGGTGGAAGCAGGTTCGATCGAGGTATTCAAAAGGGAATTGGAATGCTACCTGAAAAGAGAGAGTGTGCAAAGTTATGGGGATAAGGTAGGGGAGTGGGACTAGGTGGAATGTTCTTTCAGAGAGCCAGTGCAGGCTGGATGGGCCGAATGGCCTCCTTCTACACTGTAAAGATTCTGTGACACTGTAATACTGCGATATGCTTTTTTAACCACTTTATCATCTTTCTGTGCCATCTTTAAGGATTCATGTATGGACGCCAAGGTCTCCCTGCTCATCTAATCTTTTCAGAATCATGTCATTTCTAATATACTCTCTTTCCATGTAAATCCTCTCAGGGTGCATCACTTCACATACCCCCAGACTGAATTCAATCAGCCTCACCTCTGCCCATCTCACCAGGCTCTCTGCCACCCTGAGGCCTATCATTTTCCTCATCACTACAACTTTGCTAAATTTCATATCGTCTGTAAACTTTATAACGCTGCTCCCTACACCCACAGGGCATTTATAAACATTGAAAAGAGTAATGGGCCCAAAGCTGGCCCATGGAGAACACTTCTCCAAACATCTCCCAGTCTCGAAGGAACATGAAACCATCACCAATCCTCACTTCCTGCCACTCAGTCAATTCCGTATCTATTCTCCCACTTTCCGTATCCGTTCTCCCACTTTCCGTGTCCATGCTGCCATTTTTCTCCGGGGATGAATTTCCATCCGGGTGTAAGAGGCGTGTGAATCACCACACTGTGTTATTTTTTCTGGAGGAAATTCGATTTTCCACCACATTCCCCTCCCTGCATGTTGCTCTGGCCTTTTCTGCGGGTCAGGAATGCCCAGTCTGCAAAACCCACACCCACACCTGCTGAGATCGGATTTTAAGATGGGATTTCTCCCCACACACACCGTTTCCACCTGGTGGTTCAGGGTTTTGGAAGCTCATTTGAATCGCACCAGGTTTGAGCTCATGAAGGAAACGACAAGTGATGTGAGGAGTCTGGATCATTCTGAAAGGTAAGTGTAAAGTGTTTTCATACCTTCAAATATCTCTATTAGGTGCTGTATTATAGTGTAGGTGTAGATGTAATACAGTGATTCATCATAGGGACATGTACTTTAAAGGCAAGTTCACTCTTACATTGACCAGCCTTGTGTATTTGTTCACATGCAAATGGAGAAAGTACCATAATGCAAAGAAAAATGTTACAAAGTGT
This sequence comes from Carcharodon carcharias, assembly GCF_017639515.1. Taxonomy (NCBI): domain Eukaryota; kingdom Metazoa; phylum Chordata; class Chondrichthyes; order Lamniformes; family Lamnidae; genus Carcharodon; species Carcharodon carcharias. The sequence goes on along the minus strand of NC_054497.1, from coordinate 26,089,076 downwards.
CCTGTCAGCCTGTGTTGTCACCTTTTCTGCTGTAATTTAAATGGATCTGGCTGATTTACAAAACTAAAAGCAGATTCTGACATTTGGAAAAAAATCTAACCACCTGCTCCCTTAAATTCTGACTTTGACACTTCAAAAAATATCTCCTCCTCCTTGTACCATACCTAAGAGGGTGCTGGCCTTCATGGATTGGTCCGTGATTATACTTGGCAAAGTACTGCAGTGGTTTGCTGTTACCTTCTGCAATATAGCTGACCAGGAAACTCTCCCTTTCTTACCATCTGCCATCAGGCACATTAGAAGGGTTTACAAGCTGACAATCAACTTGCTTGACCACATTATGAACACAGCTTCTGTGGCCATCAAGTCCTGAAGTGGGACTCAAACAGAGAGCCTCTAGGCCCTTGGCTGGGACACTATCACTGCTCCATAAGACCACCTCAAAACATAGCTACACTTCAAAAAAATCTAACCACCTGCTCCTTTACACTGATTGATGGGCACTCTACTTTGACATTGAACTGAGCACCTGTTGTTCTTTCCTGCCCAGAGAGCAATCTATTGTTCAGACAGCTGTGCCCATTATCAATGCTTGACTGAGTGTCAAGTGCTAATGGGTTTCAGGACAGTAGGTATTCCATTCATCTGAGAACGAATGACAGTTTCAAGAAGTTGAAGATTCCCCCTTTGATGCTGTTTCTGGTTTGTTTACATAAGTTAATAGTAGCATTAACTACAAGTATGACAAAGTTTTTCTCACATGGCAGAATGCATTTTTTCTCATTATCAATTAAATGGAGACTTTCATTTGATTGTGAGAGGTTTATTTTCCCCCTGAGGAATGTAGAATAATTTCCATTGATATTGCATGGAATCTGAGGACTCTGCATAGTGCAAACTGGGCGAGTTGCTATGGAGGATATTCGGGGCCAACATCAAGGTGGCATGGAGTGATATGGGTGATCTGAGGGGGGCATGGAGTGTACATGGGGGGGCAGCAGAGAGATGGAATGGAGCAGCATGGGCGATCTGTGGGGGCATGGACCAGCATGGGGGTGAGGAGCGATGTTTAGGGCACCATTAGACACAGTTGGGGGCAGGGATACTGTGTTGGAGAACTGAAGCCGGCCTCCCAACCAGCCCACCTCTGCACCCACACTCCTCACGCACTCCAGCGTGGCTTATAAGCTGTGAACCAGACCCTGGTGTGGGACAGATGTGCGGCTGGCGAACCACAAACGCGGGTGGGTCGGGTTTCCCTGAGGCTAGAGAAAGATTCTAGCCCTATTCTTTAGTGATAATAAGGACAGAGTTTCCAGGTGCTAGTTCAGTTGAATGTCAAAAATGACCGAGTATTTGCACAAATTACAATTTTCAATCCTCTGAAGATCAGGAGAAGCTTCTTTATGGCTAGATATGCCCTTTCACCCTCAAAGATTGATGCACATGTATCCCCCGATCCCTGCACACTCTGGAAGATCTGTGTCTTGTTGCAGTTGATTTGTATCATCCTCACTGTCACTCCTCCAAGTTTGGTATCACTGGCAACTTTTGAAATTTTACTCTGTTTTCCAGGATCCAAGACATTTATATGGAGCAATAAAAAGCATGGTCCCAGCACTGGCCCTTAGGGAATGCCACTGTCCACCATCCCCCAGTCCAAAAAACAAAAGAACCATCTACCACAATGTTGTCCTTAAGCTCATTTTTATCCAATCAGACACTGGCCCTCCTTCCATAAGCCTCAATTTTGTTAACCAGCCCTTTACAGGGTATTTTGTCAAATGTTTTCTTAAAATCCATATAGACAACATCCACTGCATTCCCTTCATCAACCTTCTCTGTTATTTCATCAAAATTAGATTAGCCTAGTACAAACGGCCTTTTACAAACCCTTGCTGGCTCTCCTTAACCAACTCTAACCGCGCCAAGAACCTATTGATTCCCCCCCACCATAATTGTGGGTTCTAAAACTTTAGCCATCCCCAACATTAAACCAACTGGCCTGTAGTTACTTGGACTGCCCTTGCATCCTTTCTTGAATATGAGTATATTTGCCATGCTCTAATCCCATAGCATCTTTCCCATATCTAGGGCAAAGTTAAAAGATTAAGGTCAGCTGTTCTGCTGTCTCCACCCCCACTTCCTTTAACAACCAAGGGTGCAAGCCATTGAACCATGTGGCTTATCTACCCTAAGCATAGCCAGCCTTTCTACTATCCATTGCCTCTACTACCATTATTGTCAGATTCCTCTTCCTCGGTAAACATCGATTCAAAGTACTCCCCAACTATTCTAGCCTTGTCCTGCATCTCTAAGCATATATCACCATCTTTGACCCTAATAGGGCAACACACCCACCTCTTACTATTTAGACACTGGTAGAAGATCTTTGGGCTCCTTTTTCTGTTCACTCCATTCAAGTCCCATACTCGCTTTGCCAGGCTTATTTTTCACTTCACCTCCCTTCTCAACCTTTCCTTTTTGACCTGGTTCTCACTTGGAAGAATTCACCTGACATGCACCATACACTTCCTTTTAGTTTAATCATAATCTCTATCACCCTCGTCATCCAAGAAACCCTAGATCCCTTACCTTTTGCCGTTGACAGAATGTACCGAGATTATACCTGAAGCATCTTTATGATCACCCATTGTTCCATTACAGCTTTTCATTTTAGTCTCTGGTTCCATTTTACCCTGGATAGATGATTTCTTTTCACTGCATTAAATTTAGCCCTCTTCCAATTCAGAAGTTCTATATTAGATTGTTCCTTGATCTTCTCCATTACTAAACTAAACCTTACAATCTTACCAAAAACATCGCCCCCCCCCCCCCCCCCCCCCCCCCCCCCCCCACCAACCCCGGACACTTGGTCCGCTTGGTCCACCTCATTTCCCAGCACCAGATCCAGCAAAACCTCCTTTCTTGAGCTGTGAACATACCTTTCAAAGAAGTTCTCCTGAGGACATTTCAGAAATTCCTCCCCTTCCCTACACTTTAACGTTATTCCAGTCGAGATTTGGGTAATTAAGGTTCCCCAGTATCACCGCTCTATAGTTCTTGCACATGTCTGGTTTCCCTCATTTTCCCCTCATTTTTCCATCATTATCTGGAGGCTGCAGAATAGCCCAAGCAAAGTGATCTTATCTTTTTTGCTTCTCAACCCTAATTTGATTTTTGGCCCATCAAAGCCAACCCCTCTTTCCAACACTGCAAAAGATAAGGCTGAAGCATTTGCTTCAATCTTCAGCCAGAAGTGATGAGTGGATGATCCATCTCGGCCTCCTCCAGAGGTCCCCAGCATCACAGATGTCAGTCTTCAGCCAGTTCCATTCACTCCACATGATATCAAGAAACTGCTGAAGGCACTGGATACTGCAAAGGCTATGGGGCCCTGACAATATTCCAGCAATAGTACTGAAGACTTGTGCTCCAGAACTTGCCGCGCCCCTAGCCAAGCTGTTCCAGTACAGCTACAACACTGGCATCTACCCGGCAATGTGGAAAATTGCCCAGGTATGTCCTGTACACAAAAAACAAGAAAAATCCAACCCGGCCAATTACCACCCCATCAGTCTACTCTCCATCATCAGTAAAGTGATGGAAGGCGTCAACAACAGCGCTATCAAGCGGCACTTGCTTAGTAATAACCTCCTCACTGGTGCTCAGTTTGGGTTCCGCCAGGGCCACTCAGCTCCTGACCTCATTACAGCCTTGGTTCAAATATGGACAAAAGAGCTGAACTCCTGAGGTGAGGTGAGAGTGACTGCCCTTGACATCAAGGCTGCACTTCACAGAGTGTGGTATCAAGGAGCCCTAGCAAAACTGGAGTCAATAGGAACTAGGGGGAAAACTCTCTGCTGCTTGGAGTCATACCTAGCACAAAGGAAGATGGTTGTGGTTGTTGGAGGTCAGTCATCTCAGTCCCAGGACATCACTGCAGGAGTTCCTCAGGGTAGTGTCCTCGGCCCAGCCATCTTCAGCTGCTTCATCAATGACTTTCCTTCCATCATAAGGTCAGAAGTGGGGATGTTTGCTGATGATTGCACAATGTTCAGCACCATTCACAACTCCTCAGATACTGAAGCAGTCCATGTCCAAATGCAGCAAGACCTGGACAATATCCAGTCTTGGGTGATAAGTGGCAAGTAACATTTGTGCCACACAAGTGCCAGGCAATGACCATCTCCAACATGAGAAAATCTAAACATCGCCCCTTGACATTCATTGGCATTACCATCACTGAATCCCCCACTATCAACATCCTGGGGGCTACCATTAACCAGAAACTGAACTGGGCTAGCAATATAAATACTGTGGCTACAAGAACAGGTCAGAGCCTAGGAATCCTCTGGCGAGTAACTCACCTCCTGAGTCCCAAAGCCTGTTCACCATCTACAAGGCACAAGTCAAGAGCCTAATGGAATACCCTCCACTTGCCTGGATGAGTGCAGCTCCAACAACACTCAAGAAGCTCAACAACATCCAGGACAAAGCAGCCCACTTGATTGGCACCACATCCACAAACATTCACTCCCTCCACCACCAACGCACAGTAGCTGCAGTGTGTACCATCTACAAGATGCACTGCAGCAACTCACCAAGGCTCCTTAGACAGCACCTTCCAAATCCACGGCCACTATCATCTAGAAGGACAAGGGCAGCAGAAAGATGGGAACACCACCACCTGGAAGATCCCCTCCAAGTCACTCACCACCCTGACTTGGAAATATATCGCCGTTCCTTCACTGTCACTGGGTCAAAATCCTGGAACTCACTAATTATGGAATCTCCCCTGACAACTGCATTTCTATATATTTTTTTCCGAATATGATGTTTTTAACACCACTATAGTTTTTCTCCAGTGTTGCTCCCAGCAATTTCCTGGAGGTTAATTCCCGGAGATCCCAGGACAATCCTGGAGGGTTGGGAAGCCTCGACCCTCCGATCAGAGAAGCTCAGTTCTCTCTCCGTGTCCGGGGAGGACAGTGAGGAGGGATAGCCACTTACCCTCCCATTAGCCCAGGCTTGACCATTCGCGAGCTCCATCGGCAGGGTGTAAGCGCTCGGCATCCTCCCCCTTTGTTGGAAATCAGTGGACATCGGGAAGGAGTGCCGCACCTCTGCTTCCATCTTACTGCCCTTTAGCCCAGGCTAATCCCGTGTTCCCAAGAAGAGATTGGAATGTTCTGGAAGACTTCTATTCTGAAGCATTAAAGATTCCAAGTACAGCTACGTACAAATTATTGCAGAATTATATTTTATCACCAGATTATCAACATAAAAAATAAAAATCTTGTAAAGGAACCATTTTATGATAAATGAATGCAAATACAGTAAACTTTGCGTTATCCGCCACTCTACCAACTGGAATTCTCTACTAACTGGAATTTCTGACCAGACTAATACCAGGAATGAGAGAGTTGTCCTGTGAGGAAAGGTCGGACAGGCTGGGCTTGTATCCGCTGGAGTTTAGAGGAGTAAGAGGTGACTTGAGTGAAACATATAAGATCCTGAGGGGTCTTGAAAGGGTGGGTGTGGAGAGAATGTTTCCTCTTGTGGGAGAATCTGGAACTAAGGGGTCACTGGTTAAAAATAAGGGGTTACCCATTTAAAAGAGATGAGGTGAAATTTTTCACTCAGAGGGTTGTGAGTCTTTGGGACTCTCTTCCTGAAAAGGCAGAGGAAGCAGAGTCTTTGAATATTTTTAAGGCAGAGGTAAGCGAAGGGGTGATAGGTTATCGGGGGTCGGTGGGATGCAGGTTTCATGTTATTTATCAGATCAGCCATGGTCTTATTCAATGGCGGAGCAGGCTCGAGGGGCTGAATGGCCTACTCCTGCTCCTTGTTCGTATGTTCGTATGTTCCCTAACATGAGTCGTCACTTTACCCTCTGGAAGCAATTGCGAAATTATCCAGAACCCGTACCTGTATATTGTGTTGTTTGATACTTTAATTTATGTTTTAATGCACTGTTGAAGATTAGAAATAAAAAGAATCCTGTTCTTTACTTCCTGAGTACTTGGGATTAGTTCACGCTACACGTATTACGCAGTATTCCACTGGTAAATGGGAGTCTCTGTTAACCAGCATTTCTGATTAACCAGCACCACCCATTCCCCATGTCTGCTGGATAATGAAGATTTTATTCTATGCATTTAGTTTCAAGAAAGGAAGGTTTAGTGATATATCAGTTTGAGTCTGAGAATTTAGGCACCTTCCCTTAAGTGCCAGGCTTTTAGTGAAGCAGCCAGTTTGACCTATACAGTCAGTCACCAACAACAACACGATGGACAGAGGTTTGAGCTGAGTGGGCGGGCGTGTACCCTACCCCCTCAAGAGTAAAATGACACACGATGATGTTGTGCACTCGTGCAATATTTCAGTCGTCTGGTGCGTGTGGGAGTCAGCAGCCCGCCCGCCGACAATTAATCTTGGTTCTATTGGTTTGGATGTGTTTATTTTTTTCCACCCCACTTGCAGGGTCTTTGAATGAGCAGGAAGTGTGGGAGGAGAGAGCTGTTTGACTAGAACTCCATCCAGAATTGGAGGTGCGCACGTATAAATCTCAGCCCTGGGCGATGAGAACCAGGGTCTTTTTTTTTATTCATTCATGGGATGTGGGCGTCACTAGCTAGGCCAGCATTTATTGCCCATCCCTAATTGCCCTTGTTCAGGGTGCATTTAAGAGTCAACCACATTGCTGTGGGTCTGGAGTCACATGTAGGCCAGACTGGGTAAGGACAGCAGATTTCCTTCCCTAAAGGACATTAGTGAGCCAGAAGGGTTTTTACAACATTATTACATACATACAAACATACACATTAGGAACAAGAATAGGCCATTCAGCCCCTTGAGCCTGCTCCGCCATTTGGTAAGATCATGGTTGATCTGATTGAGGCCTCAACTCCACTCTCCTGTCTGCCACCCCCCCACCCCATAACCTTCGGCTCCCTTCTCAATCAAGAATCAAAGTCAGCCTTAAAAATATTCAACGATGCAGAATCCACTGTTCTCTGAGGGTGAAGAAACCACGGAGGAACATTCTCCTCAGCTCCATCTTAAATGTGAGACCTCTCATTTTTAAACTGTGTCCCCTCATTCTAGTCTCTCCCACAAGGGGAAACATCCACCTGGTCAAACCCCCTCAGGATCTGATATGTTTTAATAAGATCACTGTTGCAAGGGTGTTGGTTACAGAACAGTGTCTCTTAAAGAAGTCTCCGTAGTCTTAAGTATGTTAACAGCAAGTCTTTATTAACTACTTGTAACTATATACAGATATACAGTGAAAGGTACAGGCAAGGAGCTATCTCCGTGTCTAGGTATTCAAAAGTCTCTGCTGAGCATCACACTGACCCGAGGTCTGGGTCATCTGCCTTTCCACATCACTGTGTGAGCGGTGCTGTGCTCAGTCCCACATTAACCCTATATGTGCCAGACCCTTATACTACAATCACCTCTCATTCTTCTAAGGCCCAGACTGTCCAATCTTTCCTCATGAGATAATCACTGTGCCCCAGGAATCAGTCAAGCGAACCTTCTCTGAGCTGCTTCTAATCCATTATCTCCTTTCTTAAATAAGGAGACCAAAACTGTACACAGTATCTAGATGTGGTCTCACCAATGTCCTGTACAACTGTAGCAGAACACCCCTACTTTTATATTCATTCCCCTTGCAATAGGGCTCAAAGCAGAACAGCTGATTTATGAAGTGATGCATGACGCAGAATTCAGAGGCTGAAGGTGATGATAATGATCAGCCTGAAGGAATTGTACTAGTCAGAAGAAATTTTAGTTCAGCGATAAGTGTATTAGTTGTGGATTCATTTAACTGTACGGTGTTAGACAGTGGTTACACCTCGACAGTGTGTGGGGGACAGATTGCTAACATGTTATCTCGAGTCACTCAGTAGTGAGGATTGAGGTGAGGTCAGGGAGTAAGCAAGTTCTTCTTGTTTTAGGTTCAGGGATGACAACACATTGAGGTCACCAAAAAGAAAGGTGTTTCCATGCAAAACAGCCGGAGGAAGCCACTTCATTTATACTGATGTAGTCTCTAGATAGATACCTTTGCTGTTCAGTAAGCCTTCCATGAAAAAGGTGCAGATGAAACTGGACATGGAGCGTGATAAAGCTATTGTTTTTGGAAAGTCAGCGGATCCGCAGTTTACCCAATCAGGGCTTTACTGGATCCCCTAGACAAAGTCTAGGGCTGAATCTTCAGCTCGGTGAGCGGGTGCAGGGCCCACTCACTGAGGCGTAAAGTGACGCATGGTGACATCGGGCGTGCATCCTGACATCGCCGTGCATTACCCAGACTTTCAGGTCAGCTGCGCGCTCGCCGAACTGTCAAAGGCCTGTTAAGGCCATTTAAATATCAATTAAAACAATAAACGGAGCTGCCCATCCAACCTTAAGGTTGGCGGCAGGTGGAGAACCCAGGCATTTATCATAGACCCTCATCCACGGGCGGGACGAGCTTTCATGAACGATTTTAAATTTTGACTAAAATTTAATTGAAATGAATGCACAGGTCCCAGCTCATGTGACAGTCTCATGTCATAAAAATGTTCTCGCCATGTTATTAAACTTTTTGGACTTAAAACTGATCTCCCTTCTGCACACTCCCGATTCAGGCAACGCCTCCCCCACCAACCCCACCACCGTCCGCTCAGCGCTTCCAGGTGCACGTCACACTGGGTGGGCCTTAACCGGCCCACCCACCTAAAATGGCAGAACAGAACCGATCAGGTTCATGCCTGCCTGTGCCCGCTTCTGCTCCACCCACCCAACAGGCAGGAAATTCTGCCCCTAATGTTCCTAATCAGAGCGTTAGAGACACATTAACAGCATCAGGGGATAAAAATCAGAGGCAAAAATAAGCATATTGTCTTTAAGCTACGCAATCCGCTCTTGGATTCTTGATTGACAAGGGAGTCAAAGGTCATCAGGGGTGGGGAGGAAATTGGAGTTGAGGCCACATTCAGATCAGCCATGATCTTATGGAATGGCGGAGCAGGCTCGAGGGGCTGAGTGGCCTACTCCTGCTACTGTTTCATGGGGAGGATTTTCTCCCCGTTGGGCTGGCCAGTTGGGAGCGGGTACGGGCGGGTGCGGAGACAATCCCTGCCCGCGATCGGCTATGCGCCACCGTTTTACATGGGCGGGGCCAGTTAAGGCCCACCCAGCATGAGGCACACCTGGAAACGCTCAGCGCTACCTGTACAGGTGGGGGGGAGGAGGGAGAGTCAGGGCCCGCACTCTTTCACTGCCTCAGGGATTTTTCATCATGAAAAATTGAAGAAAAGAATTAAAAAAATTATTCAGGCAGGTCCCCGTGTCAGACGAGCTAGGATATGTTTATGAATTTTATGAAACCACATCATGCCTATGGATGAGGTTCCGTGAAAAACGCAAGGCTGCCTGGGCTCCTTGTCTGCCCACCCCCACCCCCTCGCCAACCTTAAGGTTGGACGGGCAGCCCTGGAATCTACTTTAGTTGGATTATTAATGGCCTTAACAGGCCTTTGACAGTTTGGCGGGCACACAGCCGACTGCGGTGCACACCTGCCGGACAGAAGATCAGATTGACGCACGCCCATGTCACCGCGCATCATTTCACACGACAGTGTGTGGGGCCTGCCCGATATGTATGTTCATATCCTTGTCAAAAATTAAAAATCCTACTAAAGGATGCGGGTGTGATTGATGAGAAGTGGACAAGGCTCATCGAACACACTAGTGCAAAATGTGAACTATGTTAAGAGTGTTGGAGGACACTGTCCAGTCCTTTTGTAAGCCTTTCAATGGCACGTGACTTTAATGAGGTCGTTGCCATGGATCTAAAGTTAAGGGACAAAGGCAGAAAGATTGTAATTTTATACTTTATAGACATGGCCACCGGATTTAGTCTATCTACAGTAATATATGGCAAAGACAAAAGGGTGATTATAGATAAAGTCATGGAGGAATGGATAGAGACTGGATATGACACCAAACAAGTTACTGACTGATTATGGAGAGGAATTTGCCAGTAACGAGTTTAGAGACATGTGTAAAAACATGAACATTGTGGATATGAAAACCGCAGCTGAAAATCCTTTCAGCAATGGACTCAGTGAAAGGAGTCACGCAGCGATAGATGAATAAAATCTTAGCCAATCAGCCAAACTGCAAGTTGACAATTGCACTAGCATGAGCTGTTCATGTAAATAATTAGCTTCAAATGTTTGGGGGGGGTACAGTCCCTATCAGTTGAATTATGGGAGGAATCCCAAATTACCTACTGTGCTGGGTGATAGTACCCTGGTCCCAGAGGGGACAGTTTTTTCCTGCTTTACATTCCAGGAAAAGGGCATTCATCAAGGCTCAGCTGTCAGATAAAATTCGGAGAGCTCTAAAGCATCGTATAAGACCATCCAAGATGGACTTTAATTCTGGGGATATGGTGCATTACAACAGAGAGGGCCATAAGGAGTGGAAAGCTCCTGGTAAGGTCTAGAGCATGATGGTAAGATAGTGGTTATCTAACAGGTAATCAAACTATTAAGGTTCATTCCTCACATTTAACCAGGATTGATTACAAACTCTCAGAATCTGAGCAGTTGACAGAAGGTGTCACCGGACTAGTAATCCAGAGGCTCAGGCTAATACTCTGGGAGACATGGGTTCAAATCCCACCATGGCAGTTGTTGTAATTTAAATTCAATTAATAAAATCTGGAACTGAAGCTGGTCTCAGTAATGGTGACCATGAAACTATCATCGATTGCTGTAAAAATCCATCTGGTAATGCCCTTTAGGGAAGGAAACCTGCTGTCCTTACCCAGACTGGTCTACATGTGACTCCAAACCCACAGCAATGTGATTGACACTTACCTGCCCTCTGAAGTGGCCTAGCAAGCCTTGAAAACTCTCCACTGGCTAGAGTCCTACCTGGCACAAAGGAAGATGGTTGTGGTTGTTGGAGGTCAATCATCTCAGTTCCAGGACATCACTGCAGGAGTTCCTCAGGGTAGTGTCCTCGGCCCAACCATCTTCAACTGCTTCATCAATGACCTTCCTTCCATCTTAAGGTCAGAAGTGGGGATGTTCGCTGATGATTGCACAATGTTCAGCACCATTCGTGACTCCTCAGATACTGGAACAGTCCATGTCCAAATGCAGCAAGACCTGGACAATATCCAGGCTTGGGCTGACAAGTGGCAAGTAACATTCACACCACACAAGGGCCAGGCAATGACCATCTCCAAAAGAGAGAATTTAACCATTGCCCCTTAACCTCCAATGGGGGAGGTGATGGAATAGTGGTATTTCCACTGGACTAGTATTCCAGGGAACCTGCCTTCAAATCCCACCACAGCAGATGGTGAAATTTGAATTCAATAAAAAGTCTGAGGATGCCCATGAAACTATTGCCAATTGTTGCAAAAACCCATCTGGTTCACTAATGTCCTTTAGAGAAGGAAATCTGTGATCCTTACCTGGTCCGGTCTACATGTGACACTACATGTGACACTACATGTGACACTACATGTCTACATGATCTACATGTGACACCACACCCACAGCAATGTGGTTGATTCTTAAACACATCCTGAACAAGGGCAATTAGGGATGGGCAATAAATGTTGTCCTAGCCTGTGATGCCCACGTCCCATGAACAAATGTTTTTTGTAAGTTACCATCACTGAATCCCCCACTATCAACATCCTGGGGGTTCCCATTGACCAGAAACTGAACTGGACTAGCCATATAAATACTGTGGCTATAAGAGCAGGTCAGAGGCTGGGAATCCTGTGACAAGTAACTCATCTGCTAACCCCCCAAATCCTGTCCACTATCTACAAAGCACAAGTCAGGAGTGTGATGGAATACTCCCCACTTGCCTGGATGAGTGCAGCTCCAACAACATTCAGGAAACTTGACACCATCCAGGACAAAGCAGCCTGCTTGATTGGCACCCCATCCACAAACATTCACTCCCTCCACCACCGACACACAGTAGCAGCAGTGTGTACCATCTACAAGATGCACTGCAGGAACTCACCAAGGCTCCTTAGACAGTGTCTTCCAAACCCATGACCTCTACCATCTAGAAGGACAAGGGCAGCAGACACATGGGAACACCACCACTTGGAAGTTCCCCTCCAAGTCACTCACCATCCTGACTTGGAAATATAATCACCGTTCCTTCACCGTCGCTGGGTCAGAAACCTGGAACTTACTCCCTAACAGCACTGTGGGTGTACCTACACCACATGGACTGCAGCAGTTCAAGAAGGCAGCTCACCACCACCTTCTCAAGGGTAACTAGGGATGGGCAATAAATGCTGGGCCCAGCCAGCGACAACCACATCCCATGAATGAATAATTTTTTTAGAAAAGAACTCCTGTTTTGCTATGATCGTCCTGAGGAACAGAATCAGGGATTGGATGGTGGTTGGCTGAGTGATCATGATGCACTGGATGGGACTGTCACCTCCAAAGGCCAAGTGCCTGAAGTGGGAACTCGGGTGACGTGTTCCAGAAGATTCCAGTGAACGGAGGGATGTGACTATCGTGGGACGTGCATGAAAAGCTACTGGTCAGTTTAAATATTTAAAGTGAAGTCCATGGCCAGGCAGAATAGGGTGAAATTAGCAGGAGTGAGTTCTAATATTTGGTCTGAGAGTGATTCTTGCATTAGTGAATGATCTCGTACTAGAGAAAGAGTCACTGATCACGCCTGAGAGAGATCTTACAGTAGTCATCCCGAAAGATATTGAAATGCAAGTAGAATTGCAGTCGAATAGATTAGCCAAAGAAAGGAGGGCTACAGAATGGTCCTGAGATAGGACTAAATGTTGAAGCTTTCACGACTGTGGAGATTTGATGGCTGTTAATAAACAAGGGGATAAATTAATAACAGGCAAAATGAAAGGGGTTAGGTAGCTGGAAGGAATTTGGAGTTAATTCTGAAGTAGCAGATAGGGGACAGCCAGCCCTGTCCATCTCGAAAGGAAAGTATCCTTGCAGATGAGGCCTATAAGGCTAAAGCGTGGCTGGTTACTCAGGATTTTGAAGGGTGAAGGGGTGATACAGATGTTAGAGTGGACTCTCCCACAGCAGGAAAAGTCATGCTGAAAGTCTATTTAACTCTCTTGAACGCACATTGATGGGAATGTAGATCAATTCATGTAAAAGGATTGTGAGAGGGTGAAAAATTTCAGAGAGAAGTGTTTCTGAAAGCACCTAAAGAGTGAATAGTGATGCAGAAGGGAAACTATGGAAACTAAACACTGCGTTTATGGCCGGATCGTGTCTCGAGGGTGCGGTATTTTTCGTTGAGATCTGTTTTTTTGAAATTAGGCCTTGTTCAACTAAGAGCAGATCCTGCAATGTTTTATTGGCATCAAAAAGAGAAACATTCAGGCACCATCATGATGCATGTTGATGATTTCTTATTGGGTGGACTGTGAAGTGTGAAAAATGTGTTATTAATAAGAGTAAAGAATATAAGAACAAGGAGCAGGAGTAGGCAAATCAGCCCCTCGAGCCTGCCCCACCATTCAATACGATCATGACTGATCTCATTTCGGCCTCAACTCCAATTTCCCGCCCTCTCCCCATAACCTTTGAACCCATTAAAGTGGAAATTCAGATTGGAAATCAGGCTTCAGGGGCTTTCAAAAATATTAGTTTAGACATTAAGCAAAATAGGCGTGCGGTGACTTTGAACCAGCAATCCTCTTTAGAGACTGTTAACCCCTATCCTGGTTAATCGTGCTAGGCCTCTACAGAAAGATATTTTTATTGTATTTGTTCATGAGATGTGGGCATCGCTGGCTCAGTCAGCGTTTGTCGCCCATCCTTAGAGCTCCTTGAGAAGGTAGTAGTGAGCCACCCTCTTGAACCACGGCAGTCACAGGGGGTAGGTTGTGGGTTCAAGTCCCGCTCCAGGACTGGAGCATAAAAAATTGAGATGAGGCTTCTCGCTGCCTTTAGGATGGAATGTCAAACCCGATATCCCACCTGCCCTCTCGGCTGGATGGAAAAGATTCTGTGGCACTGTTTTGGAGAGAAGTGGGTGAGTTTACCCTTTTGTCCTGGCCAAGGGTTACCCCTGAACCGACTTCAAAACAGACCACCTGGTCACTGTCATGTTGCTGTTTGTGGGAGCTTGCTGTGCATAAACTGGTCACTGCGTTTCCTACATTACAATAGTTAATACACATCAAGAAAGTACTTCATTGGCTCTGAAGCACTTTGAGACTTCCTGATGTTGTAAAAGGTGCTGTATAAATACAAGTCCTTTTATTGTCAAAGTGTGATTCACCGTGGGGAGCCCCCAGAGGTGTGTTTTTTAAAAATTTTATTCTTTCATGGGACTTGGGCTAGGCCAGCATTTATTGCCCGTCCCTATTTGCCCTTGAGAAGGTGGTGGTGAGCTGCCTTCTTGAACCTCTGCAGTCCATGTGGTGTAGGTACACCCACGGTGCTGTTAGGGAGGGAGTTCCAGGATTTTGACCCAGCGACAGTGAAGGAACGGCGATATATTTCCAAGTCATGGTGGTGAGTGACTTGGAGGGGAACTTCCAGATGGTGGTGTTCCCATGTGTCTGTTGCCCTTGTCCTTCTAGAGGGCAGTGGTCATGGGTTTGGCAGATGCTGTCTAAGGAGCTTTGGTGAGTAGCTGCAGTGCATCTTGTAGATGGTACACACTGCTGCTAGTGTGCACCAGTAGTGGAGGGAGTGAATGTTGAGGGTGGTGGATGGGGTGCCAATCAAGCGGGGCTGCTTTGTTCTGGATGGTACCAAGCTTCTCGGTCCTCCCTGTTGCAGTTGTGTGTGAGCTCACCATCAGGAAATGACAGGGTAGAAAATCAGACTAAGTAATTCTCCTGTGAATATTTTAGTAAAATTCTTTAATAGTCCAAACATTGCTGTCGAGTGTGTTTTGTGCTCCAACTAATCATTAAATGAACTTCTTTAACCCTGCTTCTATGGAAAATGACAACTATTTCTGCCGGGTATGTTGAAAGCAGCATTCAGCTCCCGAAATAAAGCACCAGTGTTCTGACACAAAATCTGGGCGACTGATTTTTTTTTGTGAATTCCATGTTCTGAATATATTTGACTCCAGAGTTCACATTGACAAGGATCCTAATCCGTGTGTAGAATTCCAATCTCCCGATCCAATGCTCTCGCCAATGCACAGTCATATTTAAACACAAATTTGTGCATCAACCATTCCTTAAATTTGCTCCTCTCTCAATGCTCAGCACACGAACCACTGAACAAATCAGCTCAATTGAACAATTTAAATTATAATGGTTGTAAGTTATAACTTAAGGGACTTTTCTGTTTTTGGAAGGTCTTGCTGGACAGGAGGACAACCTAATCCCAGGATAATCCCTCCAGCCCTATAATCTTCCGAAGTCTCTGCACCCCTCCAATACTGGTTCCTTATTCATCCCCCATTTCCACCGCCCTACCATTGGTGGCCATGCCTTCAGCTGCCTCAGGCCCAAAGCTCTGAAATTCTGTCTACCCCTCTCTGCCTCTCTCTCTCTCTTCCCACCTTTAAGACGCTCCTTAAAAATCTACCTCTTTGACCGAGCTTTTTGGTCACCTGACCAAATATATCTTTATGTGTCTCAGTGTCACATCCCGTGTGATTATTTGTTCCTGTGAAGGCCTTCGAGGTGTGTTACAGCAATACAGGCGCTATACAAATGCAAGTTGTCGTTGTAAGCCGCGCACTTGGGGAAATAATTCTGTAGATTTCAGAATATAGAGCAGTTTTGTAGAGAACAAACTGTTCCCACTGGCAGGGGGATCAGTAACCAGAGGACACTGATTTAAGGTGATTGGTAAAAGAAGATTCGGAGACCTTTTTGACCACATCAAGATGCTGTGATCTGGAAAGCCCTGCCGGAAAGTGTGGTGGAAACAGATTCAACAAAAACATTCCAAAGGGAATTGGGTGACTGCTTGATGGGGAGAAAGTATGACCAAGCAGTCTAAGGCGTTAGCTTTAAGGCTCCAGCCTCTCTGGAGCTATGGGTTCAAATCCCACTGCTGTCAAAGCTTCAATGTCTATCCAAGCACTTAAAGTATTTGCTTCAGTTGGACAAAGGGCAGCTGACACTCTGCAGTGTTACATTGAGTGTAGTGGTTTATCACCTTTGATTTACATGTGCAAGATCCCTGGTTCTAAACTAGGCAGGAACATCAAAACCTGCTGTTAAGAGAAGTTCCATAATTTGTTTGTATGTTAGGGTTATTGAGGGAAAGAGCTGAAGAGTGAGACTAATTGGAGAGCTCTTTCAAAGAACCAGCACAAGACAAGATAGGCCGAATGATCTCCTTCTGTACAATGTGATTAATTCTATCACTTGGACATTTATGTGGAAATATTAGTTACCAGCTCCAAGAACTCTGGCATGACATTGGAGGCAAGAAACTAGAATTCTGAAACTTGTTGGAGTGGGGCACTGGATGGTATACCTTGTGAGGCAAACCTGTTCCCACACCCTTCACTTCAGAAACGGTTTGCCTTGGGAGAGGGAGCTGATTGCGTCTGGGATCTCAGTGAACGATGGACCATTGTTGTATTTCTTTAACCACAGAGATGAAAGGATTGAGAAATAAATAGAGAAAGGACTGAATGAGACTTCTCTGCAGCGGTTTGGTGCTAGTGAGTGGCTGACGGGGTTATTTCAGAGGGTAGCTAAGCATCAGCCACATTGCTGTGGGTCTGGAGTCACATGTAGGTCAGACCAGGTAAGGACAGCAGATTTCGTTCTCTAAAGGGCATTAGTCAACCAGATGGGTTTTTTATGACAATCGATGATAGTTTCATGGTCACCATTACCAAGATTAGCTTTCAACTCCAGATTTTTAAAATTAATGTTATTAATTGAATTCAAACTCCACAAGCTGCTGTGCTGGGATTTGTACCCACGTCCACAGATCATTACCCTGAACTTTATGGATTGCAAGACTTGCAACATCACTGCTACACCACCATTGCCCCAATCACCTTCAATTGCTTCATCAATGACTTCCCCTCCATTAGAATGTTACAGCAGTCCCCGGGTGAGGACCCCCACTTGGTTAACTTCCTGAACAAGGCCCCAGTTTTGTTGTGCTCCTGGGTGAGGAGGAATGAGCTGCCTCCTCTTCTTTTTTCAACCCACTCAGGTCGGCCACAACGAGGTTAATTTAAAAAGGATCCCTTACCCCGTGGATCCCTTCTCCCACTCCAAAAGTATTTACTTTTTGGCAGGAGCCAATTTAATCAGGCTTTCTTGAGCCGAAGAAAGAGTGAGTTTATTAGTTACTAAAAATGTGAAATTGTCCATTTTGACAGGAGGAATAAAAAAGAAGCATATTAACTAAATGGTGAGAGATTGCAGAGCTCTGAGGTGCAGAGGGAGCTGGGTGTCCGAGTGCACGAACCCTAAAAGGCCATATGCAAATACAGTAAGTAATTAGGAAAGCTAATAGAATGTTATCATTTGTTGCGACAGAATTGAATACAAAAGTAGGGAGGTTATGCTTCAGTTGTACAGGGCAGTAGTGAGACCACATCTGGAGTACTGTGTACAGTATTGGTCAATTTATTTAAGGAAGGATGTAAATGTGTTGGAAGCAGTTCAGAGAAGGTTTACCAGGTTAATACCCGGAATAGGTGGCTTGTTTAATGAGGAAAGGTTGGACGGACTAGGCTGGAGTTCAGAAGATTAAGAGGCAACTTGAATGAAACATTTAAGATCCTGAGGGGCCTTGACAAGGTAGATGTAGAGAGGAAGTTTCCTCTTGTGGGAGAATCTAGAACTAAGGGTCACTGATTAAAAATAAGGGGTCACCAATTTAAAACAGAGATGAGGTGAAATTTTTTCTCTCAGAGAGTTGTGAGTCTTTGGAACTCTCTTCCTGAGGTGGTGGTGGAAGCAGAGTCTTTGAATATTTTTAAGGTTGAGGTGGATAGATTCTTGGTAAGCGAGGAGGTGATAGGTTATCGGGGGGAGGTGGGATACAGATTTCAGGTTACTATCCGATCAGCCATGACCTTATTAAATGGCGGAGCAGGCTCGAAGGGCTGAATGGCCTACTCCTGCTCCTTGTTTGTGTGTTCATAAGTTCATAGTTAACCAGACTGTAGGGTTCTCTGTCTGCAGTACCACTTCAGCCTCCACTGACAGAGCTTGTCTGGCCATGGACTGAGTTACCGCACAGTCAGGGAAATGCCAGGCACTTTCTCCTGGTTTCCTGTTTCCCTGACTGCAGTCAGCTTCTCTGAGAACACTGGGGACGCTATTACCTTTGATCCCACCAGGTCATTGCTGAGGAGCAGGTCAACTCCATCCACAGGCAAACTGGGGACAACTCCCACAGTCACTGGTCCAGACACAAGGTTGCGCTCCAGATGCAACTGGTAGAAGGGGATGGGCATGTACCCTCTTTCAATGCCCCTTTACCAACACCTTGGCATTTACTGCACTCTCTGGTGGGAAGGTCATGTCTTTTCCCAGCAGCAGTGTTTGCCTGGGCCCTGCGTCCCTCAGTATCACTACAGGCTAACTCGCCTCACCCTGGGGAATTGTGGCCACTCTTCCTTCAGATACAAAATCCTTGTAACTCTCAGGGATTTGTTTAATCTCATCCACATTCTCAGGAGTGTCTTTACAGGGACTCCCAGCCACAGTCAGACCAGCCTGGTCTGCTATGTTCTCTGACTGACTCCCATACTCTGCACCGGGATTATGTGCCCCAATAAATCCCATTGGTTTTTCCCGTGACCTCCAGCAGTTGGAAACAGGAGGGCCCACAGCATTTCCCTCCTCAGTTTTCAGTCACCCTCCCAGCCCTGTCCTCTCCAGTTGGTTGGGGGTGACTAGGGGAGGGTCTCTTCTGGGACCAGGGTTTGTGGATCAGCTCGTCATCATCAGTCAGTGTGGCTGCCTACCTAGGCCCTGTTACTCTCCGTTCCTCTAGGTGTGTTTTATCGGTATGAAGTTTTTAAACACCTCAAGGAGAATTGTTTCACGGAGATTTTTGTAAGTAGCTTCTGTTTTAAGTGTCCATACCCACTGGTCAAAAGCATGTTGCTTTAGCCTTTCAAATACAGGTAGGTCTGGTCAGTCCATTTCCTGAGGGTACGGGATTTCTGATGGTACACCTCCAGCAATTACTGGTACACACTCCAAATAGCCTTTTTTGCTCCTTCATTGTCAGTGGCACTTTCCTCGGGCAAGAGGGAGTAGCTTTTCCCAGCAGCTCATGAGCTTTTCCTGAAAGCTTACTTTGCAGTAGTAGGGACCAATGGTCACTTTAACTCTGTGCTAACCACTCAGACAAGATAAAGAAGGTTTCCACTTCTGCTTCATTAAATTTAGGGATAAATGAGCAAACCAGATTACCTCAGCCCTTAAGACTGAGCTAGAGGTGTCTTCAAGGGACACAGTGGGATTCCAGTCTCTCAGCTCAAGCTGTTTTAGTTTAAACTCCCTTTCCCTCTCTCTGTTCTGAGATTCTCTCTCCTCTCTGTACACTTCCCCATCTTTCCTCTTTCTCTCTCTCCCTTTCCTTTTCTCTTTCCTGAAATTCTAATTTCTGCTGCTCCAATTTTAATCTCTCTACTGCTACTCTATCCATTTCATTGTCCTCAATTTCCACCTGTAGACCTTTGGCCACCCCTTTTAAAATTTGGAATTTTCTGGCTTTCGGGCGAAATTCTAATCCTAAGTGCCTCGCTAGCTCTTTTAACTCTTTGAGGAACAGAACAGTTAAATTTTACTAACTAACAACCCCTCCATCTGTAAAAACATTGGTATCACATGTGGACATTTTTATGCTTTAGTAGGACAGACTCAAGAAAACCTTTTTGTGGGTTTTTAAAATTGGTTTCAAAGGAACAATTTACTTTACCCCCTCTAAATCTTTCATTTTGTCTGTGGGAAATATTCCAGCACCGAACCCCGAATACATTACAACCAGTCCCCAGACAAGGTCCCCCAATTAGTTAACATCCCGGGCGAGCCCCCACTTTGTTATGGCCAGTCTCTGGGCGAGGTCCTCCAATTTGTTAACTCCCAAACGAGACCTGCGGTAAAGTGAAGTACCTTGTCCCTTTAAGAGAATGCAAGTATACTGATCATGTGACAGCACTGATGAATCACTGTACAGAGTGGGCAACTGGGAACTGTAAGTCTAGTTCTGGAGGTTTCTGCGTGAGCACATATGATCTTGTGCTCTGCGCTATGTCTCAATAAACCATCACTGTTTATTCTTTACTTCAGTCTTTCCCTGTTATTGATTGCAAGCAGCAATTGATGAGAGCATAGGAAGGCGTGCAGTTAGAGTTCAGTTGGCCAATGAACTCATTTACACAAGACTTAAAAGTGGCACTGAGGATAATGTACAAAAGAAAATAAATTTCAAGATGGGTGAGCAAAGCATTGGAAAGAGCATCTGTACTTATCGTATAAAATAGGAGACATGTAGACCCAAACGCCATCCCCGGGATTTATAAGAGCCAGACTAGTCCCTTATGCTCCACTGGACAAGGGTGAAACTGAATTAGACAGGCTGAAAACATTGAACATCCTCCGACCAGTGCAATGTTCTGAGTGAGCGGCACCCATCGCACCCGTACTGAAGCTGGACTAAAGTGTGCGTTTATACGCTGACTATAAACTAACTGTCACTAAGGTGGCCAAACTTGATAGACACCCAATACCCAGGATTGAGGAATTGTATTCAAAGTTGGCAGGCAGCGCCACATATTCAAAATTAGACATGAGCCATGCTTACCAGCGGGTAGAGTTGGAAAAGGACTCGAGGGAATTTGTCACCATTAATACGCACCGAGGATTGTATCAATACACACGTCTACCCGTTGGGGTCTCCTCAGCCTGTGTTATTTTCCAAAGAACAATGGAAAAGTTGCTCCAAGGATTGTCCCATGTTATTGTTTACTTGGATGACGTATTGATCACGGGACTAACTGACAATGAACACTTAGCAAATCCAGAAGAGGTGCTCAAATGCTTTGCACAAGCGGGGGGTCCGTTTAAAACGAGAGAAGTGTCTATTCCAAGCTACGAAGGTAGTTTACTTGGGCCACAAGGTTGATGCACAGGGTCTGCATCCTGTGGAAGAAAAAGACCAGGCCATTCATGAGGCATCTGCCCCGGGAAATACCACAGAGCTTAAGGCCTTCTTAGGCCTAATAAACTACTACAGCCAGTTCCTTCCAAACCTCTGGACTGTGCTGGCCCCATTGTACAGCCTGCTTAAGAACAACCAGGAATGGAGTTGGCAAGCCCCGCACCAGGATGCCTTCCTGAAAGTGAAGTGATTGTTAAGGTAAAAACAAAAATAAAACAAAAAACTGCAGACGCTGGAAATCCAAAACAAAAACAGAATTACCTGGAAAAACTCAGCAGGTCTGGCAGCATCGGCGGAGAAGAGTCCTCATGACCCTTCCACAGAACTGAGTGAATATTAGGAGAGGGGTAAAATATAAACTGGTTTATTTGGGGGGGGGTGGGGGGGGGTGGGTGGGTGGTGGAGAGAAGTGGAGGGGGTTGGTGTGGTTGTAGGGACAAACAAGCAGTGAAAGGAGCAGATAATCAAAAGATGTCACAGACAAAAGAACAAAAGAACACAGAGGTGTTAAAGTTGGTGATATTATCTAAACGAATGTGCTAATTAAGAATGGATGGTAGGGCACTCAAGGTATAGCTCTAGTGGGGGTGGGGGGAGCATAAAAGATTTAAAAATAATGGAAATAAGTGGGAAAAGAAAAATCTATATAAATTATTGGAAAAAACAAAAGGAAGGGGGAAAGGGGCGGGGATGGAGGAGGGAGCTCAAGACCTAAAGTTGTTGAATTCAATATTCAGTCCGGAAGGCTGTAAAGTCCCTAGTCGGAAGATGAGGTGTTGTTCCTCCAGTTTGCATTGGGCTTCACTGGAACAATGCAGCAAGCTAAGGACAGACATGTGGGCAAGAGAGCAGGGTGGAGTGTTAAAATGGCAACCGACAGGGAGGTTTGAGTCTTTCTTGCGGACAGACCGCAGGTGTTCTGCAAAGCGGTCGCCCAGTTTACGTTTGGTCTCTCCAATGTAGAGGAGACCACATTGGGAGCAACGAATGCAGTGGACTAAGTTGGGGGAAATGCAAGTGAAATGCTGCTTCACTTGAAAGGAGTGTTTGGGCCCTTGGATGGTGAGGAGAGAGGAAGTGAAGGGGCAGGTGTTACATCTTTTGCGTGGGCATGGGGAGGTGCCATAGGAGGGGGTTGAGGAGTAGGGGGTGATGGAGGAGTGGACCAGGGTGTCCCGGAGGGAACGATCCCTACGGAATGCCGATAGGGGGTGTGAAGGGAAGATGTATTTGGTGGTGGCATCATGCTGGAGTTGGCAGAAATGGCGGAGGATGATCCTTTGAATGCGGAGGCTGGTGGGGTGATAAGTGAGGACAAGGGGGACCCTATCATGTTTCTGGGAGGGAGGAGAAGGCGTGAGGGTGGATGCGCGGGAGATGGGCCGGACACGGTTGAGGGCCCTGTCAACAACCGTGGGTGGAAAACCTCGGTTAAGGAAAAAGGAGGACATGTCAGAGGAACTGTTTTTGAAAGTGGCATCATCAGAACAGATGTGATGGAGGTGAAGGAACTGAGAGAATGGGACGGCGTCCTTACAGGAAGCGGGGTGTGAGGAGCTGTAGTCGAGGTAGCTGTGGGAGTCGGTGGGTTTGTAATGGATATTGGTGGACAGTCTATCACCAGAGATTGAGACAGAGATTGTTAAGGTCATTGGTCTTGTTGGTCCACTTTGACCCCAAGAAGGAGTTAATTTTAACAAGTGATGTGTCCCCTTTTGGAATGGGGCTGTCCTTCCACATCGGATGGTGGATGGCTCCGAATGACCTATTGGTTATACATCTCACATATTCAGTGTCACAGAGCGATGATATTCCCAGATTGATAAAGAGGGCTGAACTATTGTTCGGCATGCAGAAGGTTCATCAATCTCTCCACAATCGCCATTTCCATATTATAACCAACCACAAGCCCCTACTGGGATTATCTGGAGAAGATAAAGTGATGCCCCCTATCGCATCAGCTCGCACCCAGAGATGGGCATTGATATTAGCCGCCTATGAATACACTTTAATTCACCGTTCGGGTAGTCAAATCGCACACGCTGATACATTAAAAGCCGCTTTCCGCTGCCAGTTAATAATGTGGAAGCTGCAATTCTCCAGGAACTGGTCTCAGGGCTAAATTTCCTGGATACCTCCCCTGTTCAGACCAGAGAAATCCAGGTGTGGACAAGTCGGGACCCACTGCTGTCTAACATCTGGGAGCAGGTCTTGAATGGCTGGTCAGATGGATCTAAATCCAAGGAGACGAGGCCTATTCTGATCAGGATGGCACGTTACTCTGGGGAGCGAGGGTTATCGTGCCCCCGAGGGGGTGAAGGCCGTTATTAGCCGAGCTACATAACGCTGACCGGGGCATTAGCAGAATGAAGACGCTCGCACGCAGCTATTTGTGGTGGCCAGGCATGGACTTGGATACAGAAACCCTGGTCCTCAATGCCAGCTGGTGCAAAAGATCCAACCCCCTTAGCTCCATTGCACCCACGGGAACGGCTGGGACGGCCCTGGGTGCACCTCCATGTCGATTACATAGGAACCTTCTTGGGCACAAAGTTCCTTTTACCAATTGACTCCCACTCCAAATGGTCTTGTCGCCCACATCGGCTGCCACCATAGACCGTTTGCAGCAGAGTTTTGCAGTGCTTGGGTTGCCAGAGGTCCAACAACAGCCCACTTTTACCAACGGGGAGTTCCACAGGTTCACGACCCTTAACGGCATTACCCATATCAAAACCTCACCCTACCACCCAGCATCGGACATGGCCAAGCGGGCAGTCCAAACCTTTCAATCCAGGGTGAAAAAGATGGAAGGGGATTCCATCAGCACGAGGTTGTCCCGGTTCTTGTTCACATACCAGACCACGCCACACACAACAACCGGCATTGCTGCTGTAGAACTACTATTTATAGAGACATCTCCGCACCCGCCTGACCCTTATCCGGTTAAATTTAGAGGGAAAGGTGGAGAAAAGCCAAGAGGCACAGAAGACCAGGCACGATGGCCATGGTCATGAAAGAACTTTCACAGTGGAAGCTGCGGCCTTCACAAAGAACTTTGGAGATGGGCCCAATTGGCTGTTAGGCGAGGTGAGTGCAGTAACTGGACCCCTCTCCTATAATGTATCAGTAAACAGCCAAATAACAAGATGACACGTGGATCATCTCCACAAAAGAACACCAGTCCCACAAGAAGAAACGTAGTCTTCATCTACACTTGAGTCTGTGTCGCGTGTAGAGAACAGGTCACATGATTGGGAAGCACCGATGGGGACTGTAGGACCCAAGGGAGTCGGGGAGACAATCCTGCCAATTTCCACTGAGGAGCCAAGTGGACAACTGTCCCTGAAAAGGAGGTCTTCGAAAAACCAGCTGAGGTTGTTGGACTGAGACGCTCAACACGTCCGAGAAAGCCTCCTGAGAGACTTGACCTGTAAGTAGTTAATGTGTAAATAGTTAATGTGTTTTTAGCTTGTAAGCTGTACTTATAAGCAAATGGGGAAGAATGTGGTAAAGTGAGGTACCCTGTCCCTTAAGAGAATGCAAGTGACAAATCACTGTACAGCGTGGGCAACTGGGAACTGTAAGTCTAGTTCTGGAGGTTTCTGAGTGAGCGCGTATGATCTGGTGCTCTGCGCTATGTCTCAATAAACCATCACTGTTTATTCTTACTTCAATCGCTCCCCATTATTGATTGCAAGCAGCAATGATGAGAACATAGGAAGGTGTGCAATTAGAGTTCATTTGGCCAATGAACTCATTTACCCAAGATGTAGAAGGACCCTAATTTCGTCATGCTCCTGGGTGAGGAGGAATGAGCTGGCTCCCCTTCTTTATACAACCCCCTCGATTGGTCACAAAAGCTTAATTTAAAAGGGCTTCCTTCCCCACCCCCCCCACCCTCCCCCCATGGATACCTTTTCCTAGCCCAAATGTATTTATTTTTTAGAAGGAGCCAATGTAACTTACTTTTTCTTTGACTCTAGAAAGCTTGGTTAAATTGACTCCTAAAAAAGTAAATAGATTTGGACTGGGGAAAGGTATCCACAGGGGAGGGGATCCCTTTTAAATTAAGCTTTTGTGACCAACCCGAGGGGATTGAATAAAGAAGGGGAGTCAGCTCATTCCTCCTGCCCGGGAGCATAACAAACTTCGGGAAGTTAACAAATTGGGAAACTTCACCCGGGAACCGGTTGTAATAATAACCTCAGAGTGGGGATGTTCGCTGATGATTGCACAATGTTCAGCACACACACGACTCCTCAGATACTGAAGCAGTCCATGTCCAAATGCAGCAAGACCTGGACAATATCCAGGCTTGGGCTGACAAGTGGCAAGGAACATTCACACCACACAAGTACCAGGCAATGACCATCTCCAACAAGAGAGAATCTAACCATCACCCCTTGATGTTCAATGAAATTACCATCGCTGAATCCCCCACTATCAACATCCTGGGGGTTACCATTGACCAGAAACTGAACTGGACTGGCCATATAAATACTGTGGCTACAAGAGCAGGTCAGAGGCTAGGAATCCTGCGGAGAATAACTCACCCCCTGACTCCCCAAAGCCTGTCCACCATCTACAAGGCACAAGTCAGGAGAGTGATGGAATAGTCCCCACTTGCCTCGATGAGTGTAGCTCCAACGCTAATTGATGCTCAGCACTATCCAAGACCAAGCAGCCCGCTTGATTGGTACCACATCCTCCACCTTGAATATTCACTCCCCCACCACTGACACACAGTAGCAGCAGTGTGTACGATTTACAAGATGCACTGCAGCAAATCACCAAGGTTCCTTCAACAGCACCTTCCAAACCCATGATCTCTATCATCTAGAAGGACAAGGGCAGCAGATAGATGGGAACACCACCACCTGGAAGTTCCTCTTCAATTCACTCACCATCCTGACTTGGAAATATATCATTGCTCCTTCACTGTTGCTGGGTCAAAATCCTGGAACTCCCTCCCTAACAGCACTGTGGGTGTACCTACACCACATGGACTGCAGCGGTTCAAGAAGGCAGCTCACCACCACCTTCTCAAGGGTAATTAGGGATGGGCAATAAATACTGGTCTTGCCAGTTACGCACAAATCCCACATATACATAAAATAACATTAGTCAAACCAAGTGCAAAAAGAAAAATAAAGACAGGAAAGAAAGATTAGATTAATAGGGGGAGAAAAGTGACAGGAAGAAAATTAAAAATGCTTTTTAAAAAATTAATATTTTTTAAATCTCCTAAAACAATTCACAACTTGATGGAATGAGTCCCATACCTATTATTGTTCACTTTCTGGGTCAAAGAGGTCATTAACAATTATTATAAAAGCAAAATACTGCGGATGCTGGAAAGCCAAAATAAAAATGGAAAATGCTGGAAAAACTCCAGCAGTTCTGGCAGCATCTGTGGAGAGGGAAACAGAGTTAACATTTCGATTCCATGTGACTCTTCCTCAGATAAAAGCAAAATACTGCAGAAGCTGGAAATCTGAAATAAAAACATAAAATGCTGGAAAAACATAGCAGGTCCAGCAGCATCTGTGAAAAGGGAAACAGTTAACATTTCGAGTCCATGTGACTCTTCTTCAGAGCAATTTAACAATTTATCCCATTGTTAAAAGGCTACTTATGCTGTTAATTACCAGACAATGCTCTGTGTTTAGCAAGAAATTAATGTGCAAATGAAGCAACTGCCTGAAAATCAGAGAGAGGTTAAGCACGAGGTGCCATTTACATGCAGCTAACAGCAGAATGGCACAAATTGGGCAGATACATGTGCCGATTTGTACCTTTTCCTGGCTACACATTACTGGCAAATTGACTAACAGCAAACGTCATTCACACGCTGTTATTTCTTCAAGAAATGCAAGGCCCTGAAGATATAACTGGGAGATGTATTTGCTCCTCAGAGACACCTTTGAAGGGACGATTGGCATCAGAAAAAGCAGCTTCCCGATCCAGCGAGCAAAGCTGGACAGCGGAATTAAATTTAAAACTTTAGGTGCGAGTGTGGGTTGGAACTTGTATTGTGTGAGCTCGAGAGGCAGGCTAGCAGGCGAGGGGTGTGGGCGGGAGATGGACACTGAATTAAAAAGATGAATATTAGATCGGAGCCATCAGTCAGAGCACGTTCTGTGATAAAGAGGGAGTCTGGAATGCCCAGCGTGTAGGATGGATACAGAATTGCTCTAACCCCAGTGCAACTTTAAATCAGGATTAAGAGAGGACAGTGATGGTCAGCAGCCTTCGGTGTGACACACATCGGAGACCACCCGTTTGCTCAGAGATAAGTTACTGATTTTGCAAATTATCCATAGAACCACGAAGAGATATGCAAACATGGAGGCCATTCAGCCCATCAAGCCTGTGCCTGCTCTTTGAAGGAGCTATCCAGTTATTAACACAGCGCCCCCCCCCACCCCCCCACCCACCCCCTGTATTTTTTCCCCACTGACTTGCAAATTTCTCCTTTCCAAGTATTTATCGAAAAATCACAACTGAATCTGCTTCCACCATTCTCCAAAGCAGCACGTTCCAGATCACAGCCGCTGGATTTAATTCTTCCCATCTCCCCAGGTTCTTTGACCAGTTGCCTGATACCTGTTTTCGCTGGTTACCGACCCTCCTGCCATTGGAAACACTTTCTCCTTATTTCATTTCTCAAAGCCCTTCAAGTTTTTGAACATCACTGTCAAAATCTCCCCTTAATCTTCCGTTTTAAAGGCAATCCCAGTTTCTCTAATCCCTTCAGGTGACTGACAGTCCCTCCCCCTTGGTACCATTCTGGTAAATCTCCTCTGCACCCTTTTCAAGGACTTAACATCCCTCCTAACGTCTGTAGCTTCTTGAGGCGCCAGTGAGGCACTTTTATACTCGGACGTGGTGGGAGCCAGTGGATGATTTGCTTCTTTCTAAGTGACATTTGATTTGCAATAAAGGGTTTCCTGTTTGAAATGTAGTGGAGACAGGATGGTTCACCTTTCCTCTCAATATGTCAGATCCATGTCAAACTGTAAAAGCTCAGGAAGTGTGTCAATGAATGCGAGTAGAGCGATTCAGATTTTGATACGTATTTTAAAAATGTGAAAGTATTGAGATTTGTGCATTTTTAAAAATTTTGAAATTAGCTTATGAATATCATTAAGCCTATTTAATCCGTGTGGGACCCTGACCAAGGACTGCGCAGGGTTTCTTGGTCTGACCCAGGCCCTGCATTTATTTAATCCTCATCACTTTATTTAATGCTGTTCCCTTTCTGTCCTCTGTTTTTCCCCAAGCTAACACTTCATCTCTTTATCTCAGCCTTTTCCCTGCTACAACAGGCTGATTTGCATCTCTCCAATGCTGGGGGCTGTGCCTTAAAATGCCGAGACCCTGAGCTTTGGAATTCGCTCTCTGAACCTCTCTGCCTCTCTCTCCTCCTTCAAGAAACTCTTTAAATCCTCCCCCAGGCCCACATTTGATTCAATCGCCTGTTTCCACCTCTCCTTTAGTCCTTTCACATGCTAACCATTTTGCTAAGTTCTTTATTATTTCTCCATTTGCTTCCCAATTGACTCTGAGCTCAGCTTCTGCCTCCATCTCCTGTCCATTGCCACTCCTGCACCCCCCCCCCCCCCCCACCGACCTCCTTGACTCTCCGCCTCAGCATATCTGCTGCTAAGGCCCTCATCCATGTTGTTGTCACCTCCAGGCTTTGGGAAGGGTAATAAGTTCTGTTCCAATTCTTTCCTGGTCACCATCCCATCTTCCATTCTCTGGAAATTTCATCTCATTCAAACCTCTATACCCAATGTGACCCCTGACCTACACTGGCCCCAAGTCCATCAACGCCTCAACTTTAACATTCTCAGCCTCGCTTGCAAATCCCTCCATGACCTCGCTCCTCCCTAACTCTGGAATCTTCTCCAGAGCCACAACTCTCTGAGATCTTTGCCCTCCTCCAATTCCGGCCTGTTTAGCATCCCTGATTTTAGTCTCTCCAACACTTACGATGCCGAGACCCTGAGCTTTGGAATGTGCTCCCTGAACCTCTCTGCCTCTCTCTCCTCCTTCAAGAAACTCTTTAAATCCTCCCCCAACCCCACATCAGCCAAGTTTCTTGTTAACTGCCCTAGTATGTCCTCAAGTGTCTCAGTGTCACACTTTGTTTGGTAACACTCCTGGAAGTGCCTTGGGATATTTTAAAAGATTTGAGGGGCTACATAAATGCATTCACCTTTTAAAATTGCTCATTCTGACTACTTTAAGTTGCTGTTCTCTCTCTGTTCCTCCCCAACTTAAATCACTCGTCACTTCCCTGTGGAAGCAGCTCATCAGTGAATGAGGGGAATAGTAACGAGGTGGTATTGTCACTGGGCTAGGGGTACACAAGCCTGGACTGACGCTCCAGAAATATCAGTTCAAATCCCACCAAGGCAACTGGGGGAAATATAAATATCCTTAAATAAATCTTGATTAAAATTGTCAAAAAAAAACAATCTGGTTCATTAATGTTCCTTCATTAACTTCCTTCCCTTCAGGGGAAAGATATCTGCTTTCCTTACCTGGTCTGGTCTACATATGACTCCAGGCCCTACAGCAATGTGGTTGATTCTTTACAGCCTATGGCCTAACGAGCCCACTCAGTTATATCAAACTGCTAGAGTAAAGTAGAATAACAATAAAACCAGACTGACTGCCTGGCATCTACCTGGACAACAAAGGCACAGCCAGGCCAAGTCCCTTCACTGAGGACCTGTGCCACAATTAGGAGGGCAAAAGCTGGATATCCAATCATAGCTGACAGTCAATGTCTCAGGTATCCCACTCCACCTTAACCATCAAGCTGGGGGCTGGGGACCAACCCTGGCTCAATGAGGATTTCAGGAGAACATACCAGGAGCAGCAGCATCCAGCACACCTGAAAATGGTGAAGACACAGCACAGAATGAGATGCACACTAAACAGCAGAAGCAGCATGCAACAGACAGAATTAAACAATCTCACAACCAATGGATCAGGATCTAAACTCTTGTCACGTCTCACTGGGGATAGTGTGCTGTAATATCAAGCCCCACTGTTCCCCGACCCACGACAAATATGGAAAAGTTTGACCAAACCGCCAGATTGCCCCAATTCTAACTGTTTAATTTAGGTTAACAGGATACGAGCACCAGGTTTGTAAACTTAATAAATAAATAACTGTTTATTGAACAAATTGTCTTTAACCAGTGACAAAAGAAAGAAATATGAACTGCTAATTTCTAACTCAAAAACTTAAACTCTACCCCTTCTTAAATCCCTATACACACACATACAAGACACATAAGATGCACAAAAGCATGGATTTTAAGCGTGGGATAAAACAGTTCAATAGCACCAATCCAGAGTACAGGATTCGATGGGTTGATTTTGATTGATATCTTCCAAATTCCTTTCAGTTCTTGTTGATGACACAAGGTGGTCTTCGAGCACTATCAGTCTTTAATTCACTGGTTGAGCACTTGCCTTTCAGTGTCGCTAACAGTGATTTTCCCCTTTGTCTCTTGACAGGGATTTTCAGAGAGAGCAGGTTATAGAGATATGAAGTGAAAAAAAGCCAGTTAGCTATTCTTGTAGAATTACTGGAATCTTCCACACACAGGAGAAAGACGTTTTAGGTCTTGTTCCTTTCATGCTAGGAGCTGTTCTGCTGCATTGCTTCTCACACAAAACCTAGTCAACTCGCCAGGAGCCAATTAAAATGTTGTTGCCAGGCATCTCCCTTGGTCCAGGACTCCTTTCTGGCACCATCCCTTTTTTCATGGCACACTCTGTTCCAGGACTGCAATATTGAATATATCTCTCATCCTGTTCCAGTGGACATGTCTTTCAACCTACAGCCAATGTAATTTTAATCCCAGCCCAACAGCAAGTAAAAAAATATGTTCTTTACATGCCTCCACCCTTAAAAGAGATGAAACGCCATTTCAATAATGCTTTTCATCACAGGGTATGTGACACATGGACAACAAAACATGAGACTTACTTTCATTCATCCTTCGTCCCCCTTTTACAACCTTATACAATCTTCAGCATTTCTTACCTCTTTAACTTATTTTTTTTATTTTACACCCAGAACAACGCATTCACAATCACATTATCTTTACCGACAATGTGAACAATCTTTATATTGAATGGTTGAAACAGTAGACTCCATATAAACAGTCTCGCATTTTGAGTTTTAAACTTTTCAATGAACGCCAGCGGATTATGATCAGTGTAGATTAGTGTTTCTTTGTTATCATGTCGGACATAAATTTCAAATTGTTGAAGAGACAATAACAATGCTAGAGTTTCTATTTCTACTGTAGAGTACTTCCTCTGATATTGATTCAGTTTCTTGGAAAAGTATCCTGCTGGCTTCTCTATCCCTAATTGATCACCTTGTAATAGGACTGCACCTACCCCCAAGTCGCTAGCATCAATTACCATTTTAAAAGGTTTGGTAAAGTCAGGAGCGGCCAACACGGTTTCATTTATTAAGACTGTCTTCAGCTTTTTAAAGGCTGCTTGGCATTCTGCTGACCATACCACTTTTATGTGTTTTCTTAACAAATTGGTGAGAGGTACCGCCATTGTGCTGAAGTTAGGCACAAACTTCCTATAAAACCCACACATTCCCAAAACCCCATGATTTCTCATTTAGTTTTAGGAATGGGGAATTCTGCTGAAGTGTTCACTTTTGCTGTTCTTGGCAACACTTGCCCTTGTCCTACGGTGTGACCCAGGTGAGTTACCCTTGCTTTTGCAAATTTGCTTTTGACCAGATTTATGGCTAATCCAGCCAACTGCAATTGCTTAAACAGGTTCTCTAATTGCTTTACATGTCCTTCCCATGTGTTACTATATATTACGACATCGTCAGATAAGCTACACAGTTAGGTACTTCAGCTACAACTTGATACGTAAGTCTCTGGAGTGTAGCTGAGGTGTTTTTAAACCCAAACAGCGTGACTAGACATTGATACAACCCACTGGCTGTAACAAAGGAGGACATCTCTTTAGCCCTTGATGTTAATGGCACCTGTCAGCACCCCTTCAATAGATCAATTATAGAAAGAAATGAGGCACAGCCCACCCTATCGATGCAATCCTCTAACTGAGGAATCGGGTACAAATCTGTCCTCATTACTGCATTCACTTCCCTGTAGTCTATACAAAATCTAGTGGGTCCATCCGGCTTAGGAACCAACACCACCGGTGAACTCCAGCTGCTTCGGCTGGGCTCAATCAGTTGATTTTCCAGCAGATATTGGATCTCTGTTTCTACCTGAGTTTGTTTCTCTGGGCTCAGCTGATAAGGATGTTGTTTTATTGGCACTGAGTCTCCTACATTCACATCATGTTTAGCTAACGTAGTACATCCTGGTGTATCCTTACAAATTCCCTTTTACTTTCGATGGATTTCAGTAAGGCCTTTGACAAGGTCCCTCATGGCAGACTGGTACAGAAGGTAAATTCACCCAGGATCAGAGGTGAGCTGGCAAGATGGATACAAAATTGGCTTGTTCATAGAAGACAGAGGGTAGCAGTGGAAGGGTGCTTTTCTGAATGGAGAGCTGTGACTAGTGGAGTTCCGCAGGGATCATTGCTGAGACCTTTGCTGTTTGTAGTATACATAAATGATTTGGAGGAAAATGTAACTGGGCTAATTAGTAAGTTTGCAGACGACACTAAGGTTGGAGGAGTTGCAGATAGTGAAGAGGATTGTCAAAGGATACAACGGGATATAGATCGGTTGGAGACTTGGGCGGAGAAATGGCAGATGGAGTTTAATCCGGACAAATGTGAGGTAACACATTTTGGAAGGTTTAATACAGGCAGGAATTATACTGTAAATGGCAGAACCCTTAAGTGCGTCGACGGGCAGAGGGACCTGGGTGTACAGGTCCACAGCTCACTGAAAGTGGCAACACAGGTGGGTAAGGTAGTCAGGAAGGCATATGGCATGCTTGTCTTCATTGGCAGGGGTATTGAGTATAAAAGCTGGGAAGTCATGCTGCAGCTGTATAGAACCTTGGTTAGGCCACACTTGGAATATTGCGTGCAATTCTGGTCACCACATTACCAGAAGGATATGGAGGCATTGGAGAGGGTGCAGAGGAGGTTTACCAGGATGCTGCCTGGTCTGGAGGTTATTAGCTATGAGGAGAGGTTGGAGAAACTCAGATTGTTCTCAGTAGAGCGACGGAGATTGAGGGGCAACTTGATAGAAGTTTACAAAATTATGAGTGGCATGGACAGAGTAGATAGTCAGAAGCTTTTTCCCAGGGTGGAAGAGTCAATTACTAGGGGACATAGATTTAAGGTGAGATGAGAAAACTATAGAGGAGATGTACGGGGCAAGTTTTTTACGCAGAGGGTAGTGAGTGTCTGGAATTTGCTGCCAGAGGAGGTGGTGGAAGCAGGTACAATAGTGATGTTTAAGAGGCAGCTTGACAAATACATGAATAGGATGGGAATAGAGGGATACGGACCACAAAGTGCAAAATGTTGTAGTTGACGGGCAATATGATCGGTGCAGGCTTGGAGGGCCGAAGGGCCTGTTCCTGTGCTGTACTTTTCTTTGTTCTTTGTTCTAAGTGACTTGATTAGATTTTCCTGTGGTCCTTCCTCTAAGTATCAGAACACAGTGTCTAACTATCCCAGTATTTTCTTATTGGCGAGTCAAATTGTAGGTGGTTTGCTTTGGGCACTGTCTACTTCTCCCTCTATCGTATTCTTACTGTCTCTGTCATCCTCCACTACTCATACCACCTGGCACACTTGCTCTTTCTTATCTTCTCTGCGATGATATTGCTTCAACATGTTTATGTGACAAAACCGTTTCTTCTTCCTATGTTCTGGAGTATCTATCAGGTAAGTCACTTCACTAACTCTCCTAACTACCTTGTAGGAAACGCTGAATTTCGCTTTCTGGGCCAGAATTTTACCATCAGCGAGCAGGGGGGGCGGGGCCCACTTGCCAACCGGAAAATGACACGGGATAATGTTGGGAGGAACCCCCGACATCATCCCACCCTATTTAAATATTCAGGAAGGCGGGGGGCACAGCCAAATCAGCTGTCTTCCAGCTGACCTGTCAATGACCAATTGAGGCCATTGACAGGGTAATTAAAACAATTAAAGGACCTGCCCGTCCAACATTAAGGCTGGTGGGCAGGTCAGGAGCCCCTGCGGCTTCTGATAATACATGAAACCTCATCCACTGGCGGGATGAGGTTTCATGTCTGTTTTTAAAAAGTTTATTAAAGTTTAAGTCATATTTATTAACATGTCCCATCTCGTGTGACATTGTCACATGAGGGGGGCATGTTAATAATTGTTTTATTTTTCTATTTTTTAAGTTTATAAAACTTTCAGCACTCTCCCTGAGACAGCACTTAGTCTCAGGGAGCAATGCGCTCTTTCGTGTGCATGTGTGAAGGAGCGCTCTTTGACAGATGGAGAATCCCTCCCCTCCCCCATACAGGAAGTGCATAGCCTTAAAGTGGTGGTGGGGCCCGTTTCGGTGGTGGTGATCAGCTGCTCACCTAATGCCGAGCTGGTGGGGCCCGCCAGCCCATCAAAGGCAAAATTCTGCCCCAACACTTCGTCTCCTGCTAGGAACACTCTAGTTGTAGCATGTTTGTCTGTTCATTCTTTCATTTTGGCTTGGGAAATTTTTAAGTGCTCTCATGTTACTTTATATAATCCTGTGAGTCTTTCTAGAAACATGGACACATAATCCAACATGGAGGATTCGTCTTTCTACTTTAGGAACTTTTCCTTAATCACTTTTAATGGGCCTCTTATTTCATGAGCATAGATCAATTCGAATGGACTAAATCCAGTAGGTTCACTTGAAGAATCTCTGGTAGCAAATAGTAAGAAATCTAATCCTTTGCCCCAATCCTTTGAATATTCATGGCAATAGGTCTTAATCATGGTTTTGAGAGTCTGGGTATCTCTCTAAGCTCCCTGTGTCTGTGGGTGATAGGCAGTAGACTTTAATTGTTTGATACCCAAATTGCTGATTATGTCCTGGAAAATCTTAGACATGAAGTTAGAACCTTGGTCAGATTGTATCTCAATTTGTAGGTCATAGCGAGTGAAAACCTGAGTTAGCATTTCCAATACCACCTTAGCTGTAATTGTCCTTAAAAGGATAGCTCTGGAAATCAGGTTGTCCTATCCATGATTGGAAAGATATTCTGATGTCCTGCTTTCATTTTGGGTAATGGTCCTACACAATCTACTAATACCCAACTGAATGGTTCTTCAAAAACTGGTATGGGTATTAAAGGTGCTGGTTTGATTACATGTTGAGGTTCACCTACAACCTGACATGTATGACAAATTTTACAAAACTGCACTACGTTCTTATGAAGTCTTGGCCAGGTAAAATGCCTGTTTATCGATGCTTGGGTTTTCCGTATTCCTACATGTCCTACCACAGGGATTTTATGTGCTATTCACAATATCTCCTTACAATATTTGGGCTGTACCACTATCTGATGAGCAACCATCCATTCCTCAGCTGCAGGTCTCTGAGGGGATCTCCACTTTCTCATCAGAACTCCATTTTTAAGGTAATAGCACCCCAGAACTCTTTCAGCTTCAGTGTGAGCTGACTAAGCTAACTTGTTTAACTCCGGATCTGCTTTCTGAGCCCCAACTAATGAAGACCTGCCAAACACTTCCTTTCAATTATCCTCATCCTTAAAGAAAGTTTCAGCTACTCTAACATCTGCCCATGGTGTTACTTTGACCTCTGGTGATGGACTTTGTTTAGCCATTGCTCTGGTCACCACACATGATGGAAAAACACCAGGAACTTGTTCTTATAACTGTTCCATCTCTTTAGCCTTTCTTGGACTTTCTGAAATTATGGGCGAAGCTACAACCTTCACTCCTGCCAAATCATTCCCCAGGAGTAAATCAACTCCATCCACGGGTAATTTCTTAACCACTTCTACAGCCACCGGTCCAGACAACAAATCATATTCCAATTGCACTTTATACAATGGAACTGGGATATACTCTCCACTTATCCCATTTACCAATACTTTAGCTTTCATTGAGCTTTCTGGAGGGAAAACTACGTCCTTCTCCAGCAAAAGAGTTTGAGTAGCTCCTGTGTACCTTAATATAGTTATGGGTTTAGCTGCATTATTTGGTGAAAAAGGGGTTATCTTTCCTTTAGACAAAAACCCTTTATATCTCTGATCTGCCTTATTCACTTCACCTGCATTCACAGCAGTGTTTACCTCCAGACCCTTGGTTATGGTTAAAGCTACAATTTGACCAATGGCATTTTCTTTTTGAGTTCCGTTTTCGGACTCACTCTTACAAACTCCAATAAGTCCCTTGGGCTTCCCTCGCAACTTCCAGCGTTCTGAATGAATTTGATCCACTTTATTACAATGGAAACACTTAGGCCTTCAAGTTTCACCTCCACCCTCAGTACCTCCCTTCCTGATCTGGGGAGGAGATCTCAAGGTATTCCCAGCTATCCATTCTTTACCCTGGCTACTTGCCTTCCTTTCACTCTCCCACTTTCTATCCTTTTCAAATTTATGAGGGTGATGGAAAAAAGGTTTATGGATCAGTTCATAATCGTCAGCCATTACTGCTGCCTGTCTGGCAGTTGCAACCCTTTGGTCTTCAACATCTGTTCTTATTATAGAAGTAGGGAGTTTTTAAATTCTTCCAAGAGAATGGTTTCTGAGAACTCCATAGGTAGCTTCAACTCGTAATGCTCATATCCACCTGTCAAAACTACTTTGCTTAATCCTGTCAAACTCAATGTAAGTTTGCCCAGGCTGTTTCCTTAAATTTCAAAATTTTTGTCTATCTGCTTCAGGGGCCAACTCACACTGGCCTTTTTCACCACATCATAATCCTTAGAAACCTCCTCTGACAGTGAAGCATAGATTTCCTGTGCTCTACCTGTCAATTAGCTCTGCATGGGCAATGTCCAGTTTTCCTTTGGCCGGTTCATCTGTTTAGCTATCTTTTCAAATGAAATAAAGAATGCTTCAACATCCCTTTCCTCAAATTTTGGAAGAGCTTGCCCAAGTTTAAACATCTCCCCACTGGGTTCTGATCTGGAAATAAGTCTTCCCTCACTGCCTGGTGTCTCTTTCATAACTGTCAGCGTTTTAAGCTGAATTCTCTCTCTTTTTCTCTTTCCTCCTTTTCTAATTTCACCATTTCAAACTCGCTTTGAAATGTCCTTTCTCTTCCCTTTTCTGCTGCCTCTAGTTCCAATTTTTTTTATTTGCAACTGAATTTGAGCCCATTTCAATGAACCACCCTTGGAGAACTCGGTCTCTCGGGTATTGCTTCCAATTTTAAATGCTGTGCCATCTCTTCGATTATCTCTGCCTGCCTGGTTTTGGCAGGCAATCCTATTCTTAATGTACCTGCCAACTCGATGAACCTGGCTTTTGGGGTCTCTTGTAAAATCATCAGGGGCATCTCTTCCACTTGCAGGAAAGCTTTAGCAGTCTCCAGTGCCATCTTATTTTTGACAGTACAAACCTGATGTTTCCTTTTAACTTTTATTACTTACTAAATCCACATCCAAATCGTCATTGTCTCTTGTTACAAAATATCCTGAACTCGAGCCCCCAAACGTTGTGATGATTCACTGGGTATAGCGCTGCGCTGGAATATCAAGTCCCCCTGCTCCCCGAGCCACGATAAATGTGAAAAAGTTTGACCAAACCACCAGATTTCCCCAAATCTACCCAACTGTTTAATCTAGGTTAACAAAATACAAGCACCAAGTATTTAGCTCACTGGTTGACCACTTGCCTCTCAATGTCTCTAACAGAGGTTTTCCCTTTTGCCTCTTGACAGGGGTTTTTCGAGAGAAAAGAGGTTATAGAGATATGAGAAGAAAAAGCCAGTTAGCTATTCTTGTAGAATTACTGGGATCTTCCACACACAGGAGAAAGAAGTTTTAGGTCTTGTTCCTTTCAGGCTAGGAACTATTCTGCTGCATTGCTTCTCATACAAAGCCTGGTCACCTGGTCAGGAGCCAATTAAAATGTTGTTGCCAGGCACCTCCCTTGGTCCAGGATTCCTTTCTGGCACCATCCTGTCTTTCATGACACACTCTGTTCCAGGACTGTAACATTGAATATATCTCTCATCCTGTTCCAGTGGACATGTCTTTCAACCTGCAGCCATTGTAATTTTAATCCCAGTCCAACAGCAAATAAAAAGATATGTTCTTTACACTCTGCAGGCCTGCCACATGCTGTTGTGAATGTTACTGGATAATTAACCACACACTGGAGAAGCAGGCTCCTAAAAATATCCCCATCCTCAATGATGGGGGAGCCCAGCACATCTGTGCAAAAGATAAGACTAAAGCAGTTACAACAATCTTCTGCCAGAGGTGCCGAGTAGATGATCCATCTCGGCCTCCTCCCAAGGTCCCCAGCATCACAGATGCCAGTCTTCAGTCAATTCGATTCACTCCACATGATATCAAGAAATGGCTGAAGACACTGGATACTGCAAAGCCTATGGGGCCCTGACAATAATCCAGCAATACTGAAGACTTGTTCTCCAGAACTTGCCGCGCCCCTAACCAAACTGTTCCAGTACAGCTACAACACTGGCGTCTACCTGCCAATGTGGAAAATTAACCAGGTATGTCCTGTACACAAAAAGCAGGACAAATCCAACCCGGCCAATTACTACCCCATCAGTCTACTCTCCATCATCAGCAAAGTGATGAAAGGGGTCATCAACAGTGCTATCAAGTGGCAAATGCTCAGCAATAACCTGCTCACTGACACCCAGTTTGGGTTCCACCAGGGTCGCTCAGCTTCTGACTTCATTACAGCCTTGGATCAAACATAGACAAAGAAGCTGAACTCCAGGATTGAGGTGAGAGTGACTGCCCTTAACATCAGGCAGTATTTGACCGAGTGTGGCATCAAGAAGCCCTTGTAAAACTGGGGTCAATAGGAATCAGGGAGAAAACTCTCCACTAGTCGGTCATACCTAACACAAAAGAAGATGATTGTAGGTATTCCTGTTCCATCATCTCAGCTCCAGGACATCGCTGCAGGAGTTCCTCAGGGTAGTGTCCTCGGTCCAGCCATCTTCAGCTGCTTCATCAATGACCTTCCTTCCATCATAAGGTCAGAAGTGGGGATGTTCACTGATGATTACACAATGTTCAGCACCACTCACAACTCCTCATATACTGAAGCAGTCCATGTCCAAATGCAGCAAGACCCAGACAATATCCAGGCTTGGGCTGATGTGTGTCAAGTAACATTCATGCCACACAAGGCATTCAGGCAATGACCATCTCCAGCAAGAGAGAATCTAACCATCTCCTCTTGATATTCACTGGCACTATTATTGCTGAATCCCCCACGATCAACATCATGGGAGCTGCCATTGACCAGAAAATGAATTGGACTAGACATATAAATAATGTGGCTACAAGAGCAGGTCAGGGCTGGGAATTGTGTGCCAAGTAATTCACTTCCCGAGTCTCCAAAGTCTGTCCACCATCTACAAGGCACAAGGCAGGAGTTAGATGGAATACTCTCCACTTGTCTGGATGAGTGCAGCTCCAACAACACTCAAGAAGCTCAACACTATCTAGGAGAAAGCAGCCCCATTGATTGGCACCCCATCCACCACCTTGAACATTCACTCCCTCCACCACTGATGAATAGTGGCAGCAGTGTGTACCATCCACAAGATGCATTGAAGCAACTCACCAAGGCTCCTTAGACAACACCTTCCAAACCCACAACCTCTCAATCTCTAGATAGACAAGTGTAGCTGAGACATAGAAACAGAACCACACTGAAGTTCCCCTCCAAACCACTCACCACCCTGACTTGGAAATATATCACTGTTCCTTCACTGTGGCTGGGTCAAAATCCTGGAACTCCCTTTCCCACATCCCATCAAAGGGATATTAAAAGAGACCTCTTTCCATCCTGGTGTGTAATAGCCCTTTTTTTTGTCAGATTGACTCAAACTCCTCTCAATGACTCTCCAAATGCAATCCCCATACCTGACTGCATCCTGTTATCCTTAGGTTGAGATCTCTTATTTTCTTATCTTTGAATTGGTGGAATAAACTGGAGTTTGCCAAACTTCAAAAAAGCTGCTCCCTAATCTTCGGATTCAGGAAAGCTGGTCATTCCCAATATTGATCGGCGAATGGACCATAACAACATCGTCCTCCTCTTCCAAAATCCTTCCCAATTTTGATTGAAATGTACCTAATCCGAGTAATCTAATGCATTTAAAAGTAACTTTTTAAAAATTCATTTATGGGATGTGGGCATCTCTGGCTAGGCCAGCATTTATTGCCCATCCCTAATTGCCCTTGAGAAGGTGGTGGTGAGCTGCCTTCTTGAACCGCTGCAGTCCATGTGGTGTAGGTACACCTACAGTGCTGTTAGGAAGGGAGTTCCGGGATTTTAATCCAGTGACAGTGAAGGAACGGCGATATATTTCCAAGTCAGGATGGTGAGTGACTTGGAGAGGAACTTCCAGGTGATGTTGTTCCCATCTATCTGCTGCCCTTGTCCTTCTAGGTGGTCAAGTGTTTGGAAGGTGCTGTTGAAGGAGACTTGATGAGTTGCTGCAGTGCATCTTATAGATCGTACA
Source organism: Carcharodon carcharias (assembly GCF_017639515.1). Taxonomy (NCBI): domain Eukaryota; kingdom Metazoa; phylum Chordata; class Chondrichthyes; order Lamniformes; family Lamnidae; genus Carcharodon; species Carcharodon carcharias. The sequence goes on along the minus strand of NC_054497.1, from coordinate 26,048,241 downwards.
CACTGCTGCTACTGTATGTCGGTGGTGGAGGGAGTGAGTGTTGAAGGTGGTGGATGGGGTGCCAATCAAGTGGGCTGCTCTGTCCTGAATGGTATTGATTTTCTTGAGTGTTGTGGGAGCTGCACTCATCCAGGCAACTGGGACTAATCCATCACACTCCTGGCTTGTGCCTTGTGGATGGTGGACAGGCTTCGGGGAATCAGGAGGTGAGTTACTCACTGCAGAATTCCCAGCCTTTGACCTGTTCTTGTAGCCACAGTATTTATATAGCTGGTCCAGTTCAGTTTCTGGTCAATGATAACCCCCAGGATGTTGATAGTGGGAGATTCAGTGATGGTAATGCCATTGAATGACAAGGGGTGATGGTTGGATTCTCTCTTGTTGGAGATGGTCATTGTCTGGCACTTGTGTGGCATGAGTGTTACTTACCACTTGTCCAAATGTTGCTCCAGGCGTGTATGGGCTGCTTCGATATCTGAGGAGTTGTAAATGATCTGAACATTGTGCAATCAATTGTTACTCCATCGATTACTACCTCATTCCAAACTGAACTGCTCCTCCAGCAAGGCCCCATGTTCCTTTGACGTGACTGGAATCCATGTGGGAGGCCTCGCTGGAGTCTTTGCCGTCACTATGGGAAGGCAACTTGCTGAAGGGGATCATTTTGCTTTTGGCGTTTTGGCTCTAACCTTTCCTTGCCTATCATCAGGCCTCATCCTGGGTGTGTCCAATTTTGCCCTAGATCAGGCACCAATCTCTTAGTGTTGAACTGGAAACGGACGATGTTATGAAACCCTCAGCAGAGTCAGTGCTGATGGCACTAGCTGGCAGCCTGTTTTACAAGGCCTCTTCATAGCACAAAGATAAGCTCTCAACCAAAATTGTCTGTGAGAGAGTTTACCACAACAGGGCTCAGCAAACAAATAAAATGATCTGATTTTAAAATCTTAACCCATCAAGTGGTCAGTACTGGGCTTTGACCCTGATGTGATTGAAGGGTTGTTACATTCATTTCCTTACAAACATAGTCCCAATGCTCAGTAATAGATGTCTTCTCTTAGCCAATAACAATAATTGCCATGGAAGCCAGATTATAAAGGATGAACTACCTCTAAGTAACACCGGACACAACCTCAGGACAACCCCGTGCGCTCTCCAGTCAACTGAAGTATAATCCGTGTCGCCATGTTGAAAATTTGTGCACAGCAAGATCCCAGAAACAGCAATGCGATAACTTGTTTCTGCAGTGGCGTACATTTTAGTTACAGTTACAATTTTTCTCAAAATATAAAATTATTTACACAGATAAGTAATTGACAAATTCAGTCTTTCCTTATGTGTGTAGGATATCTCAGCTCTACAGCTTCAGATGCCTTGTCAGGAACCTCCTTTTCCGGTGTTGTCTGAACATCAGGTTCTTTGCTGGGCACCTGCAGATCTGCTTCCTCAATTCTAACAGGTACAGCTGACCCTTCGGACACATCTGTACTCAGTTGCGTTCTTTCAACAGGAGACGTTGACTCAGTCATGAACACTGGAGGAATCATTTCTTGGTATTTTGTTTCTCTCCTGCTGATATGATTTACATGTTTCTGTATAACTCGGTCTTTCACTTTCACGTGGTGAGAAAGAGGTCCAGTCACTGCACTTATTTCACCCGATAACCACTTGAGTCCTTCTCCAAAACTCTTCACATAAACCGCCTCTCCTATGGTTAACTTCCTGTCGTGACTATGCCTGTCATGTCCAGGTTTCTGACCTCCCTGACTCCTTTCCACCTTCCCCCCCGAAATTTGGCGTTACTAAGCTCAATCTCACCCTGGGACAGCATTTCATCAACAATTCCACAGGTGTGGCACCTGTTTTTGTGTGAGGGGTGGTCCTGTAATGGAAACGAAAGCGTGCTAGTTTAGTCACTATAGAATCTCCAGTTAATTTCTCCATGCAGGCCTAGAACATTTGAACCATACTCTCAGTCAGTCCATTTGAGGAAGGGTGGTGCGGTGGAGTTTTTACATGAGTGATACCGTTGAGGCTGATAAAATATTGATCCTGGGTGCTTGTACATACCGTGCCGTTATCTGAAACCACCACTTCTGGTCGTCCGTTGATGGCGAAACTTTGACCTAGTTTCTCAATTGTAGCAAAAGATGTTGGTGGCTTCACCTCATATATGTCCATCCATTTGGAGTGGGCATCAACAATGAGCAGAAATATTGTCCCCATGAAAGGTCCCATGTGGTTAATGTGTAACCGCACCCATGTTCTTTCTGGCCACTCCCAAGGGTGTATTGGAGCTGTTGAGGGTAACTTTCACACTTGCTGACACTGCAGATAACTTCCAGGTAACCTCTCGATTTGTCCATCCACCCCGGGCCACCACAGATAGCTGCCAGCTATGGTCTTCATTTGGGAAATTCCTCAATGTGCAATGTGCAGTTCAGTTAACAATAGCTTTCATTCTTTTGGAGGAACTATCACTCGAGCTCCCCACAATAAGATGCCATCTTGGCTGGTTATCTCATATCTTCTTCAACTGTTTCATTTGGTCAGATTCCTGTTCTTGTGACCAACCGTGAAGAACTATTTCTCGTACTTTGGATAAGACTGGGTCTCGACTTGTTCAATCTCTGATCTGCCTCCCACATACTGGGTGATGAATCTAAGAAGTTCAACAATAAAACAAGTTCTTGAGGGACGGGGACATCTTCACCGTTTTCTTGCAAGGGCAAATGACTCAGTGCATCAGTGTTTGCAATTTGCTTTCCAGGCCTGTGGATAAAAGTATACTCATACGCTGCCAGGGTCAAGGGCCATCTCTGTATTCTTGCTGAGGCTATGGGTGGTGTACTTTTGTCCTCACTGAACAATCCTAGAAAAGGCTTATGGGCGGAAATGTTAGTAAAATTACAGCCGTGTACGTACTGGTGAAATTTCTTGACACCGAGGATGATGGACAGGCCATCTTTTTCTAACTGTGAGCATCCCTTTTCCACTGTGGTGAGCGTTCCTGATACATATCCTATTGGCTGCTCCCTGCTGTCGTCCATTCGATGGGAGAGCACTGCTCCCACTCTGTAGGGAGATGCATCACATGTCAGCACAAACTCTTTTCTCTGGTCAAAATGTACTAATGGTGTGGAAGAGCGCAACAATTATTTCACATCTGTGAAAGTTTCTTTGTGTGGCATTTGCCAAGACCAATGTTGGTTTTTCTCGAGTGGGTAATGCAAGGGGGGGCCAGTTCTGTGGACAAATTAGGTAAGAAGCGTCCATAGTAATTGATCATCCCCAAGAATGATTTGGACTCTGAGGGGTTCTTTGGTGCTGGCATCTCTCTGACGCCTCTCACTTTTTCCTCAACCGGGTGGAGGCCCTGTGAATCTACCCTGTGACCTAAATAGATCACCTCCCTCGCCTGGAATGTGCACTTTCCTTTTTTTAAACACATTCCAACCTGCGAGAAACATTTTAAAACTTTTTTCTAAGTTTGCCAAATGCTTCTTTTCGATGAGTCCTGTCACCGGAACATCGTCGAAATAAACTACAACGTGGGGCAGTCCCTGCAGTAGACGTTCCATTGTTCTCTGGAATATGGCGCAAGCTGAGGAGACAATGAAAGGCAGATGGGTATATTGGTACAAAACCCTTTGTGTGTATTAATTGTGACAAATTCCCGGGAGGCTTTCTCTAACTCTAATTGTTGATAAGTGTGATTCATATCAAGCTTCATGTAGGCAGTTCCACCTGCCAGATTAGCATACAGGGCGTCCATTTTTGGTAAGGAGTGTCTGTCCAATTTAGCCACTTTATTAACTGTCAATTTGTAGTCTCCACAAATTCGAATGCTTGGGTCAGATTCAAGGGCAGGGACTATTGGTGCTGCCCATTCTGAGAACTGAGCAGGTTGTATAACTCCCAGTTTCTCTAATCTGTCCAGTTAGGCGTTGACCTTTTCCCGGAGTGCATAAGGTACTGGTCTTGCCTTCATGAATCGGGGAGTTGTCTCTGGATCCACATGAATGTTTGCTTCCAGCCCCTGGATCATCCCAAGTTCGTCCTTGAAGATTGAGGTGTATTTTTGTAGTCTACTGGCTCTCAGCTGGAAGATCTCAGCCCATTCCAATTTAATTTCCTTCAGCCAGTTTCATCCAGGGAGGCTTGGCCACTCGCCTGCTCCCACCATCGAGGGTAATTGTACCAATTGGCTTCCATGCTGTACAGTAACCTTGCTTATGCCTTTGACTTTGATGTCTTCTCCTGTGTCAGTTTTCAATTTGGTGCCTGTTCCTTCCAAATTTAATTTACTTTCCCCACAATTCAAATATTTGAAAGTATGTTCACCTATTACCATCGTGGAATCCCCCATGTCCACCTCCATTCTAATAGGTCTATCATTCGCCCTCACTGTTACATAGATTGGCTCTGTTCTTCCCACCTTCAAATTATACAATGAATAAATATCTGAATCTGTTCTTTTAGGTGCTTCCACATTGTGGATCTCTTGGGGTTTTTCTTTTGATTGAAATTCTGCCTGATCCTATCCTTGCAATGTCTCATGAGGTATCCATTTTGATGACAGTAAAAACATTCGATTTTTTAAAGCTTCCATTCATTACGAGGTTGTCTGCTTCCACCTCTGTTGCCATTATTCTATATTTTTGCTGCTAAGTCATTTCTTTTGATTTGTCTGCTAGCGCTGGCTGCTTCCTGCTTCTCAGCAGAGCCTCGCATTTTTGTGCCCTTTTTGGCTGGGGCTTCCAACCCGATGTGGAGGAAAGTGCCAATTTGTGCTCCCTGTATGGCTTCCGAACCCCTTACTGCTCTTTCCATGGCCAGTGCCATCTCTAGCGCCTTCTTAAATCCAACTTTGTTTCAGACAGTAATATCTCTGAATCGTATCTTCATTTACACCGCACACAAACAATTTCTAAGTCTATCATTTATAGATGTACCAAACTTGCAATGTTCTGTTAACTGTTTCAGACTATCCATATAACAAGCAACTGTCTCCCCTGGGGCTCTATTTCTTGAGTTAAATTTGAACCGTTGCATCATTACTGAGGGCTTTGGATGTTAATGACTCTTTACAACGTTCATGAAGTCATCAAAACTTTTCAAATCTGGGACACTAGGTGCTGTCAAACTTCAAATCAATCCATAGGTCTTACTCCCACAAGTGGATAAGAGGATCGCTCGCCTCTTCTCCTCCCCCACAATGTCATTCACTTGGAAAAAGAACATGAAGAGTTCAATATAATGAGACCAATCATCCGCGGCTGGGTCGAAGGAATCAATTCTTCCAAATTGCAGCATGTTTTGAGGGGATTCAGACAGAGATTCTATTTACAATTACCGTGTGAGGTATGGCCTGATTTTGTTTCTCTTGATAACTTTTTTTATTCTTGAAGCCAGCTTACCATATCTGCGCTTTTTGCCTCACTTTTTCTTGCTTTTTCCTCGTCGCCAGTTTGTTGGATCCTGGTCACTAGCTTGGTTGGGCTTATGGACCCGGGTTACATGCTTGTTTCAGGATGGCCGAGTTGGTACAGTAGACAGAGTAGATCAGCAGACACTTCTTAGGTAGAATACATTCTATTTATTTACAAAGGAACTCAGCAGCTACACGTGTGCTTTCAACTCAAACCCTGTCTCTACATCACAGACTCTAACTATACACTAACTACTGACTACTGAGGTAGCCCGCACTACTCTGCTATTGGATACTAATATCATTATAACATTCTTCTTAAAGGCATATTATCCACCAGATTACCACAAAGTGACATCATGCTTTACAGGGCAATTTCCTTACAGGAAACCTATAGGTAAAAATCAGTGCAAATCAAGGGAGCTAAGGGTAATCATCGCAGGAATTGTGCCAGATCGTCCAAGCAGGGTCACCATATCAACTTGTAGCTGTGTCATTCCCTCCTCGCTCCAGCCATTAAACACATATTCCCTCCCCTCCCCATCTTCCCTTCCCATTCTGGACGATGCCACACCTCTTCTTTCACCTTTTCCCATCGCACCATCCAGGACCCCAAACTCTCCTCTAGTCTCTTTATTATCCAGTTACCTTCCCATTCTACCTTTCACCACCAATCTTTTTGCCATTGAATCGCTCCAATCTCCTGCCCGATCTTTCCTCCCCACCCCTTCCTTTCCCTATCTCTGCCCAAAAACCTGTCACATCCCAAACTTCCAGACCTGAAATATTAACTCGGTTTCTCTCCATCCACAGACGCTGCCAGACCTGCTGAGTGTTTCCAGCATTTTCTGTTTCCATTTCAAATTCCCAACATCCACATTTTTACCCGAGAAAGTTGTGGTTTGTGGTTTCGTAACATCAGATGCAGCTCAAGTGAATTGGGTAGAAATGGATCAGACACTATCAACATCCTGGGGGTTACCATTGACCAGAAACTGAACTGGACTAGCCATATAAATACTGTGTCTACAAGAGCAGGTCAGAGGTTAGGAATCATGTGGCAAGTAACTCACCTCCTGACTCTCCAAAGCCTGTCCACCATCTACAAGACACAAATCAGGAGTGTGATGGAATACTCCCCATTTACCTGGATGAGTGCAGCTCCAGCACTCAGGAAGCTTGACACAATCGAGGACAAAGCAGCCCGCTTGATTGGCACCCCATCCACCACCTTCAACATCAACATCCACTCCCTCCACCACCGACGCACAGTAACAGCAGTGTGTACCATCTACAAGATACACTGCAGCAACTCACCAAGTCTCCTTCAACAGCAGCTTCCAAACCCATGACCGCTACCACCTAGAAGGACAAGGGTAGCAAATAGATGGGAACATCACCACCTGGAAGTTCCCCTCCAAGTCCTGACTTGGAAATATATCACCGTTCCTTCACTGTCGCTGGATCAAAATGCTGGAACTCCCTCCCTAACAGCACTGTGGGTGTACCTACACCACATGGACTGCAGCGGTTCAAGAAGGCAGCTCACCACCACCTTCTCAAGGGCAACTAGGGATGGGCAATAAATGCTGGCCTAGCCAGAGATGGTCACATCCCAAGAAAGACTAAATTTTAAGGAAAGATACGTGGGTTATTTTTGGTGATAGTTGTTTATAAATCAGCCAGTGGGTCACATTGAGTCAGTCTGCATGCAAACTGTAAAAGCCTCTGAATTAGGGTGATTTGAAGATAGACCAATCAGGTGGCTCTGCTGTCCAGTTCCATATTAGCAACAACATCGCCATGTCTGTTTTATTACATTGTGGTGAATGTGAAGCAGGTGATATTTCTATGAGGCGGGACTTCAATTTTCCAGGTATTCACAGGTATGAACGCAGGCCCTTCGATGTTATGGGGCTGTGCGGCTGAAAGGTTTGTTGACATTACACACGAGTGTTTCTCAATGCAAAGTGTTAATGGAGAAATGGAACTGGATCTTGTCACTCTGGGCACCAGCTCTGTTCCAAATTGCACTGGTTTCAGGAGTGAAGCAAAGGTTCAGCTTGTGGCTCCAACTCATTGGCTTAATCACTGTCTAAAGTTGTCCATGACCCAATTCAATTGGGCAATATCTTTGGGTGGAAATTGTGAAGGCACTGGCCATAATCTTACTATCCTCATCAGATACAGGGATGGAGAATTGAAATTGTTACACCCTTGTTCAAAAAAGGGGCCTTTGGATAAGCTCAGCAATGACAGGCCAGTCAGTTTAACCTCAGTGTGGCCGAGACTTCAGGAATGATAATCTGGAACAAAATTAACAGCCACTTAGGCAAGTGTGGATTAATTAACAGCAAGGATTTGTTAGAGGTAAATCATGTTTAACTCATTAAATTGAGTTTTTTTGATGAGGCAACAGAGAGGGTTGATGCAGTTGATGTGGTGTACATAGACTTCCAAAAGGTGCTTGAAAAAGTGTCACACAACAGACTTGTCAGCAAACTTGAAGCTCATGGAATAAAAGGGAGTGTGGCAGCAAAGTATCTGAAGCTGGCTGGCTGACAGGAAACAGAGCAGGGATAGACGGCTGTTTTTCAATAAGGAAGTAGGTACACCGTGGGGTTTCCCTGGGGCTGGAACTAGGACCCCTGCTTTTCCTGATATCTATTAATGATCTAGACTTGGGTGGGCAGGGCACAAGCTCAAAATTTTCAGATGACACAAAACTTGGGAATATTGTGAACTGTGAGGAGGAGAGTGATAGACTTCAAGAAGGACACATACTGACTGGTGGAATTGTTGGGAAGTTTGAAGTGATACATTTTGGCAGCAAGAATGAGGAGAAACAATATAAAATAAGATAACCAATTCATCCCAGGTATCAGCTGAGTGAACCTTCACTGAATTGTTTCTAATGTGATTAGTATTCTAGATGTGGTCTCATCAAGGCCCTGTACAACTGCAGTAAAACTTCCCTGCTTTTATATTCCATTCCCCTTACAATAAACACCAACATTCCAGCTGCCTTCCTAATCACTCGCTGTGCCTGAACACTAACTTTTTGTGATTTGTGTACCAGGACGCCCAGATCCCTCTGTACCCCAGAGTTCTGCGATCTCTCTCATGTTATTCAAATAATACGCTGCTTTTGTTATTCTTCCTGCCAAAGTGAACAAATTCACATTTTCCAACATTATACCCCGTCTACTAAATGTTTGCCCACTCACTTAACCCATCTATGTCCCTTTGCAGACTCATTCACAACTTGCTCTCCCTCGTGTCATGAGCAAATTTAGTGGGGCAATCTGATATGTAGCGTAGCTTTAAGACAAGTATTGTAATGTAAGGTCTCATGATCTTAATACCCAAAAGCAGAGTAGCGCGGGCTACCTTTGTGTGGGAGAGTCTTGAGTTAGACACTGACGAGTGAAGACAGAGTTTGAGGTTGTGAACACACAGGTGTAGCTGCTGAGGTTAGTTTGTAAATAAACAGCGTGTGTTTATTCTAACAACAATCTCCTGATGTTCTCTGTCTCTATACCGACTCCGTCACCCTGAACAAAGCGTGCAACCTGGATCCTTTAGCCCCAACAAACCAAGGGCACTGGACCCAACATTTAGCAACCACACATTCAAGGCATTGATATAAATTGTAAATAGTTGAAGCCCCTGCACTGATCCCTGTGGCACTTGCCAACCTGAAAATGGCCCATTTATGCCTATACTCTCTGCTTTGTGCTAGCTAACTAATCCTTTCTCCACTAGCTGCGAGATAGCATGGACACAAAGGGCTGAGCAGCCTCTTTCTGTGCTGTAACCACTCTATGATTCTATGACATTAAAGCACCAAATAACCACATATGTCTGTAGAGCCTGTGTAGGTCAGTGAGCACAGGGCTGATGGGTGAACGGGACTTGGTGGGAATTAGCAGAATAAGTTCAAGTTAACGGTGGTGGAGGGGTTAGAATGTGCAGGGCACAAGTCCACGGGCAAATCTAGAGGTAATAAAAGCATAGATGAGCTGAGGCATGGATGGTATCAGATTATCTTCATAGATCCATTTAAAACATGTTCAGCTCTCCAAATCTCTCCTCGTAACCAAGAGCCCAGGGTTCAGAATATCCAAACAGACGAAAGCTACAACACAAAACCCCAGTTTGACCCAACTGGTCCATGGATTATCCTCCATGGATAGTTCAAATCATATTCACCCACCCTCTTCCCAAACGCCAGATGTGGCCAAACTGCAGCTCATGAACCACATGTGTCTTATCGACATTTAAAAGTGCGGCTTGTGGAAAAATATTGGCTGAGCACCTTTTTGCGTCTCAATTTTATATAAACTGAGTTATGAAACTGAAACTTACCTGCTCGTCAGGAAGAGAGGTTGGGAACTCCAATTCCCAATAGTCCTGTGCATGTGTAGTCCGGGAACAGGCTGCACGTGTGCACGCTTCAGCAGCGTTTCATTCGTCAGGTCCTGTGCTCCTGCGTGTCGGGAATACAGGGCGCAGAAACCTGGGTGCAGAGTGCCATCGTTAGGAATTGTCCTGGGAGATGGACAAGGGAAGGGGAACAGGGAGAGGTCCCAAGAAGTTTCCCAGAGGCAGGGACAAGAGATAAGGGGCAGGAAGAGGTCCCAGTTGAGATAGGGAAAGGAGAAACAGTCTTCACTTGAAGAAAGCACTGCAGGGAGCAGGCTTTCAGTGAAGACTGATCAGGGGAAACCCTGGTAAGCAAAGAGGGCTAACGAGAAGCCTTGAAGATCCTGGAAGGCAGCCAAAGATTGGTGACTCGGTGCTACAAATGTTACTCTTTGGAGCAGTAGCATTCTACTCGGCACGGCCAAAGAGCTGAAATGGTGCTTGTGATTTGATGCTGGAGTGTACTCAGGTTTCCAGGGAAAGGAATCTCGGGAAGTGAGATTGAAACCCTGCGGAGTGGGCCTTTGTTGAAGTTGTCCGAGTTGGAGCAACTTCTGGAGAGAATTCCAAGGCAGGATCTTCAAAGGTGAAGATCAGAAACCCTGGCGATCCGGTCAGGACACAAGCTGCATTTACAGTTCATAAACATAAGTTACATTTCAATAGCTTTAGGTTTAAGTGTTAACCCCGTGCAAACTTTGTGAATGAAACTGACATTGTCAAATTGTAAAAGGCGAAAGTACAATGATGAAAACAGAAATTTTAAGCTGGGATGGGGGGAAGATTTTGCGTTCAAAGACAGGAAACCTTTGTGCCTTACCTGCAGTGCAGCGCTCATTCACTACAAAGCCAGTCACTTGAAAGGTCATTACAAAACAAATCACAAAAATATTTCCTCTAAATACCCTCCTAAATCAACGTTACAGAAAAACAAGTCAACCGTGTTAAAATCACCCCTAGGTAGCCAGGAAGACACAACTTTCAACATTCAGTAAGGAAGCTGAGACAATGACTGAAGCTGGTTTTATTATGTTTGGCATGTTGCTCGTGCTAAAGGTTCAAACTCTGACAGAGAATTTGTTAAGAAGAGTATCACTGAAGCTGTTACAGTTTTCAGCTCCAAAGAACACAAAACTTCAGCGACTAGTAACCCAGATTCCAATTTCACACCACACGATGGAGAGGCGTGTCTCCCAGGTCAGTGCTGATGTGGCAGGCAAGATACAGAACAATCTGAAGAATTCTCTAGCATTCAGCTCAGGTCTTGATGAATCCAGGGATGTACAAGACAACCCACGACTGGCGATATTCGATTGCTGTGTTTCCTCAGGTGTAATTGTGAAAGAAGAAATGTTGGTCTTTGTGGCGCCAAAAGAAACAACTCTCGGTGTTGACATGAAAGACGCAGTTGACGGAGCTTTGGCGAATGCTGGTGTCCCACTGGATAAACTCATCAGTGTGGCAACAGAGGAGAACCTGAAGTGGTGAGGAAGCACATAGGCCTAATCATGCCCTTGAAAAGCGATCCCAAACCTCCAGAGTTTCTCCCGATTCATTGCATCACTCATCGAGAGCATCCAGCAGCCAGATACTTCCAACACGAAAATGTTAGGAAAACCTGTCTTTGAAATTGTCAATCTCACCCATTCAGGTGGGAAGACTGCTCAGGAATGTTAGCGAAGAGCTGTGCCTCGAAGACAAGCCTGATGGGCATCTCTTCCTGCTGCCTGGTGAGGTCAGCCAGTAATGTCTCGAATGGGTTTGTGGAACAGTCAGGGCCGATCATTGCTTTTCTGGAAGAAAGGATTCTGTCCACAGCTGGAAGATGGCGATCGGATGCAGGACCAGATGTTTCTTATTAATATTTATGACACACCTACAAACTCCCAACTTGGCGCTCCAGGGGAAGGGTAACGTTATTTCTGACCGTACTCTGGCAGTTTTCAGCTTCCAGAATAAAGGAAGGCTTTTGCAGAGAGACATTGGCCGGAATTTGCTGGTGCTGTTGGTGTCGGGCGTCATGACAGGAGGAGGTGGGGAGGAGGGGGGAACAATATGGCAAGAAGGTCAAAAATCAGTTTTACTCCATCGTGAAACCTGTTTGCGATGGTCCACTCCACCCGTCAATGGCGGGTCAAGTTTCCCAGTACCGCATGTCGGGAACCTAATTTTAATACATTTGCATCTATTTATGAGCCCTGCTCACCGGAATCACCCCCCTCCCCCATCAAATTTACCGCCCCAGTCAGCGTGGCTTCAGAACGGCTGCTTCAGCACTGCCTTAAAAAACCGGCACCCGGAGAGCTGAGCTCCGAGGGGAACTCCGGGGGAAACTCCGAGGGGTACTTCGAGGGGAGCTCCGAGGGGAACTCCGAGGGGAGCTCTGGGGGGAACTCCAAGGGGAACTCCGAGGGGAGCTCTGGGGGGAACTCCGAGGGGAACTCCGAGGGGAGCACTGGGGGGAACTCCGAGGGGAACTCCGAGGGGAGCTCTGGGGGGAACTCCGAGGGGAACTCGGAGGGGAACTCTGAGGGGAACACCGAGGGGAACTCGGAGGGGAACTCGGAGGGGAGCTCCGAGGGGAACTCGAGGGGAACTCGGAGGTGAGCACACACAACCCCTTGCGCAGTGCTCGAGAGCGTCGAGCGTAGGACAACAAGGAAGAGGCACCGTGCATTCGGGGGGGACACGGGCAAGTCGCTTTCTCTGGCTGGGTTCCAGTGTGGTGCTGGGGTGAGGGTTCCAGTGCGGGCAAGGCCGGGGGTGGGGGGCAGAGGGTGTTGGTGGGGGGAGGGGCAAGGGAGCACAGACTGCAGGAAGTATACAAGCTCATGTCGGGGGCTTGTGGGGGGAGGAGGGGGGGTTGGTGAGGGAAGCGGCCACACACTTGGAAAAGCTGGTCAGAAGTGAGCGTTCTTCCACAGCTGAGACGGTTCAGCTGCAGCTCCATTGACAGGCTTGGAGTCGGAGCCTCTGAAGCTTTTCTGCCCGTTCAGCAGTATAAAAGCATGAAAGTGCCACCAAATGCCCTGGAATCTTTCTCCCCCTCGGGCACAGACTGCAAATTAATGTGCGTTTTAGGGGCAGCAGAACAATTGACCGACTGGGCAAATTGTATAATCCCCTTGTGAAAGGGGCCATGGAGCAGTCACTGGTGGAGGTGCTCACAGCCCCTTGCAATGTCTTTATTCAGGTTTGGACCAGTATCCATTATGGTTCAAGCTAACAGTGCAGCCTTGCAGTGCGGGTTAGGGGAATGACTGTGCCTGAGCTGAGAGCACAGCCTGCAGTCAGTCAAGTGGAGTGGGGTGGAGGTGGGTGGGCTTTTAGACAGCCAATGAGCGCAATAAAACTGGTCATCCAAGTGGCAGTCAGCACTGTCCTGCGTGCGTGAAGGTGCCTTCAGACTTAATCAAGGGAAGTTCATTGGACACCCATGCTAACCCATACGTCTCTTTGGTCCTGCAGGAGGAGAACATCAGGATCATGGAGCCTGGTGATTTAGCGGGAAGCCTCATGGTTTCCAGGGAGCAGAGAAGAAGAAGAAGAGAGCAGCAGAGGCACCTCGCTCAGCAAAGGGAGGAGCGTCTCCCCCAAGGTGAAGGGGTGGCAGGGCCTGCTGCGCAAGCAGCTGAAGATCCACAGAGAGCCGTCACATGTAGGCACCTCGCTAGACCCAGGGTCTATAGACGGCACCTGTCATTTCTACAGAAGATTGAGAACAGTGTCACCAAGGACTGCACATGTCTAGGAAACTGGGTGATCACATATGCCAGCTGCTGCAGGATTTTGTGCCATGGGGACATGGAGGGCATCCACTGCCAGTGTCCGTGAAAGTGACCATTGTCCTCAATTTTTATGCCAGTGGCTCCTTCCAGGGCTCCACAGGTGACCTGTGTGGAGTGTCACAAGCCTCCATACACAAATGTATCCAGAGGGGTCACAGTTCCCAGGAAGCATCCATGACTCCTACATCCTTAGCAGGTCTCAGATCCCTGACATCTTCCAGGGTCCACAGAGTCTGCAGGGTTGGCTCCTCAGGACAAGGACCACCCACAAAGGATGTGGCTGATGACGACCATGTGGTGGCCTCAGACTGCAGCAGAGCAAAAGTATACTGAGGCTCATGCTGCAATCCAGACTTTGGAAGAGCAAGCGATTGGCATCTTGAAAATGAGGTTCCGGTGCCTTGACAGATCCAGTGGAGCACTGCAATACAGTCCCCAGAGGGTGTCACGCATCATCGTAGCTTGCTGCGCATTCCACAACCTGTCGCTGCAATGGGAAGAGGGTTTGGCTGAGGAGGAGATGGAAGAACTGCACGTCTTCTCCAATGAGGAGGAAATCAAAGGGGATGACGGTGATGAGGTCCTCGAAGGCGAGAATGCCGGTGATGAGGTCATCACACTGGCCAGACGAGGCAGGCACGTTCGGGAGGCATTCATAGCTGCAAGGTTCATGGAGGATGATTACGAGATGCAGTGAGGACAGTCCTGACATCCTCACCTTGCATCTGTGAATGTTTGACTCCTATGTGGATGGTGGCAGCGCACATACCCTCAGTGCTCAGGTTATGTCATGGAGACACAGCGGAGGCTCTAATAGTCGTTAGATTCCAAGAGGCTGATGATAACATGCAGTGAGGATACTCCATAGATCTTCATATGGCCTCTGTGAACCTCTGACTCCTGTCTGGCTGAGGGCAGCTCATTTGTGCTCTGTGATCAGGGTCATATCATGGAGATGTA